>NC_045574.1:9768826-10090611 GCF_009819795.1 Aythya fuligula | reverse complement strand
TCAGAGTTAGACTGAAACAAGAGCACTGAACTTTATTCACATTTGACTCTAATCTTCCAGGTAGGTTTGGACAAGCCAATACAGTGAATCATGTAAGCCCTTATACCCTCAAATTTTAAATAACTTTTTTTTTTTTTAAGCTGATGCTACATTGCTCACACATACACCCTTTCACATCCAAGATAAATGAGCAGTGCTAGCTAAAAGCAGTGTGATGTGTTCCTGCAGGAGACAGAGCATTGGCACCTTGACCAGCTGTAGCAAAGCTCACACAATGGCTCTGTTTAGACAAGACCCTGTGTTCACACTATCGGGAGTGCAAGAACTACATGCAGGAGATGTGGAGCAGCACAAAGAACAGATAAGCTACATGCCATAATATTTTGATGCTCATCTTTCTTTTCTGTGGCCCGTCCTTTCATTCAGATATTCTTTCAAGCCATTTCTTAATCATCAGCATGATAAAAATGTATTATGGGGAATCACATGAAATATTTCAAAATGTACTTAAAACACACACACACAGAAGGGTTCTCATTTAGACTCAAGGCTCTACAAAATAAAAGATGAAAAACTTTGTCAATGATTCAATGTCTTGCGCAACAAATGACTGTAGAGTGAATGCTCTCAGTGCAGTGCTATTGGTACCGCCTGACCAAGAACCTTTGGACATCAGGATTGAAGGTATTTCTCCCAACTTCCTTCACAGTACTGACGAGAATTTGTCAAAATCCGTCACAGAAATATTCCTAGTATAAAAAGTATTTTTCAAATGAAATTTATACTTCTCCACAAAAATCACAGCAGTTCTATTTTGATTTGAAGCTGCACGTAAACCTCAAGCATCGAAGTCTTGATAAACAAGGGCGTGGAGTGTTTTTTGTCCTTCCCCATCCCTCCCCTGAAACACTCTCAGAGAAGTTTTGCCTTAGAGTGTCAAAACATGCAAATGTAGTTTTGACTCTGTTCCATCACAGAAAAAAATAAATTCAAACAGAGCATTATTTTCTTTCTTTTCCTTTGACATATTTCAGACAAAAGATATGGCAGTTTTCTAACAGCTCTATAGCAGGCAAGTTATCATTCTTTAATCTAATCTCTGAACTGATATATTCAAAAAGTTTATCTCCATCATACAGCAGCACTTGGTTGATGTTGTAATTTTGTAAGTTGCTGGTTGGAAAAAACAAAAAGTGCCTAATTCTTGGAATTAACATTGTACAGATATTGTAGTCCCAGTTTTGTAACTCTCCACAATCTGTGCTAGCAAAAATTAATGAAATACCTGGGGAGAGTAGTCAGAAGGGGAATTAAGTTCCCATCACATACCAGCAGTGACTATCGCCACACCCTTTCTTGGCAATTGCTAACCCTCAAAAGCCAACCACAGAAAATTTGTTTTGTTTAATGGTAAGAAATGTGAATTCTTGTGAAAACAAAACAAAACAGAGAAAGAGACAGAAAACAAACAATCAAAACAGAAAGGGGAAAAAAAAAAAAGGATAGGCTGCAGTCAATAAGTTGCATGTGTTCAGAGGGGAAAGCTATAATGGAGCAATCTAACTCCATAGAAACTTGCATTGATTGCATAACAAATATTCTTCCTAGCAAGAACTGAAACTCAATAGTCCATGGATGGAAAGTGAATTTACTGAAAGGAGAAGCCAGGCAGTTTGGCGTTTGAGGTGCCAGGAGTCCTTTCTGGCTGAAAATCATGCCAAGATTTTCACTTTGCCCACTCATGAGACCTTTCCTGTGAAGCCATGTGGGATGGATGCTGGAAAGCCAGGAGCAAGTGATCTGAACAACCGTGGCTCTCTACTTTTCATCCTGTTTCTCTCAGTGCCCATCACTGCATTTGGTCAACGGCAGCTCAGAGCAGCTGTGCTCACTTTTAGAAATCAGTCTTAGAGCTAGTTTTAAGAATCAAGACCAGCTTTGATAAAGTCCCACATGTTGCCTGACCACAGAAGAGTTCTGCAAGCAAATTTTATCCCTTTACAAAAAGGTGGGATCTGAGACATCTCCACCAAGTCCCTTCAGAGCGAGGCACAAATACATTTTGAATTTTGTCTGTGACTTCAGCAGAGCACTTATCTCTCCCACTGAAGAAGCACCCTCCAAAACGAACTCTGCATGGGGAACTATCAGAAGAGCACTATTTCTTTAAGAACATTAAGAGCACAAACTTAAATATTTTCAGGGATTAAACACATGGGATGGTCTCTCCTCTTCTAATACAGTCATAGATTTTGATAGTAAATCTTTTAAGTTTTTCTGTTGTAGGTCATTCTCCCAAAATGTGTGGAATTCAAATACATAAAGGATGAAATGCTGAATGAAACAGTTCCCGTTCAATAGCATTCCTTACAGGTTAGCGTGGCACGATGCACTGCTGTTTTGTTCTGTGCAAGTGTCACTTAGGCTGAAGAACAACAACCCCTTTACACCGATTCTCCTATACGTGACACTACAAGTCAGGTATGTTGTTTGAAGAAGATTGCTGAGATAGTGCATGCAGATGTGCTGCACTGAAGGATGGTGAAATGCAAAGTTTCGGGGAAATGATTGAGCATGGGAACCGTGAGCCTCAGAGGACATTTTAATTGTTTTATTAGGAGGGAGAATTTCTTAGAGAGGAAAGATAAGGTCTGAGACAGGATTTGAAGGAATCAGTACAGTACAAAGGCTGCCATACAGAGAGGAGCTGGTCCTAGGAAGTGTCTTTAGCACCCCTCGTTCTAGCTGATCAGTAGATGCTGTGCCAGAGGCTGAGAGCAGCCAGCCACCTCTACATAATGTGGGCCCAGTTTCATAGGGGAGGATTCACCACATGTTAGAGGAGATAACAGGAAAGATCCAGGTATGGATTCCCGAGCTGGGCTGCGAAGCACTCAGTTTATAACAATACTTTCAGTTTGGGGATCCCAGAGTTTGGAAGCACATTAGGAAAAACTGTCAGGTGTCAAGAGCAGTGATTTTCCCCACAAGCACCATCTTTAAATATTCAAGGATTTTGTGGTGAAGTAAACACATTTCACAAGAATGTGACTTTGAGTTGTCATTTTAAAAAGTCCTTCTATAAACCTAAATGAATTCCTTGTCCTGACCTACCATCATCTGTCAAAAAGGTACTTATAAATATGTATATGATATTTCTTTCTCTACTTCTTTTTACATGAAGGAGGTATCAATGCTACAACTAATTGGGCTAATTTGCATCAAAAACTATACATAATTAATTTGTTTGTTAAAAGCTTTCAGCATTTCTTACGGGAAGTGCAAGAGATCGTTGACGAAGTTTGAAGGAGTAATTAGCAATAACAGATGTCAATGAACATAACTGCAAAATGATACCAGAAAAGGTACTGGAAGAGTCTAATTTCATAACAGTTGGGTTTCTCTCAAATCTGCTTAAAGGTATTTGTAGACAACTAGGAGCACTTCCTCATTCCAAAGACAAAGCACATCACCACTGGACAAGAGTCTGTACTTTTATTAATGCTTAATATAATTATGAGAATAAATCAGTCTACATTCAAATAGGACCTACTCATGGATTTCAGCCTCTCATTCTTGGAAGAGAGACTGCAGAGCCATAGCAATTCATATGGTCACTAGATCTTGTGATGGAGAGACACAGGCAATGCACCAGCCCAAGAAAAGCACAGTCAGGTCACTAATCTTACTGTGGTTTATCCAAAACAGTATAAAGTATGTGAATCTCGAGGGGGTGATGACTGGGAGTGTGATCACACACCACGCCAGTGATGATGGGAAGCTTTACCAGTGGGGAGACAAGTCCCTTCAGCTCCACCCAGCTCACATGCGCTGATGCTGCCAATGCTGGGTGGGAACATCTCTGCAGACAGTGTTAGTGAAAGCACAGGCAGTGGAGCTGTGCAAACCCTGCGTGCTCTTTTAGTGGGATTCGTGAGAGTGCAATGCTTGCTGTTCATGCACTGAGCCCATCCTGCATGCACCACTTCAAGATCTAGTATTTGCCCTGACTCTCAGATACATATACAACTTGAGGAAGAATAGCAGGTCTCTTAGTTGTTCCTCAGTATTGTTGTGGCATTACTTGGCCCAGATTCACCATCCTAACTGAACCTTTAGCTGAACCTACCTCTACTTTTCAGCAAATTTCAGTCCAGCTATTTCTGTGTGGCTTTCGGGTATTTCTATAAACACCCTACAGCCCTAGAAGGAGTGTGGTCCCGTTCTGGAGATACGTCTCCACACACACAGGTTTTACATTTGGGATTGAGGGCTCCCCACAGGGGACTCTTTTCAATGTGCTGTGTCAAATAACTGCACAGCTTCTTCTAATGTCTTCTAATTACGCCATCTCCTCAGCTGCACTCTAACACAGACAAAATGCACTTCCTCACTCACCTATCATTTTATTGCCATCTGAGGGTTTCTACAATATCTATCAGTGTTCTAAAATGATTTTTTTGACACACAGAAACTGCTACACCAAACTAACTCGAAGAAATCCTTCCCCTTCGAAGAACAAGCAGTAGTTACAGAACATGTAAATGAAATGACCAAGGTGCCTACTCAGGAACTGCTGGCGTACAGGATAATTATGACCTGTGAAAAGCTCTTTTGGAATCCTATACATTAGGATTATCCTACATGAAAGAAGAGTTTTCCAGTATGAAAAAGGACAGGTGTGTCCACACCACAATGGAGGTGCCACCTTCATTGTCTGAGCGACAGTTTCAGCACAACCCACTTATTACCATTTCCCTTGTATCCAGTCTTAACAAGATTAAAGTTTTCTTTTCAATAAGCATCTACTCTTCTCCACTGGCCAGATTGTATTAGCATGGTTGGCATTCCACCAAGGTTTAGCAACTCTTTCTAAATAGGTTTTACTAAAGAACTTTGCAAGGATCATATAACTAGACAGAAAGAGTGTAGATAATCAAATTACTGGCTTTCAGCACATACTTAGCCTTCCTTGCATCTAGGCAAACAAGATTTCACATCAAATGCAGGAAAAATTCATGCAAATAAGCTGCTAATGATTATTAGAAGACTTTTGCTCTTATGAGAGGATGTCTTATGACAGGTACCCAACATTTACTCAAGTGATTTGTCACCTTGTTTTACAATAAATTTGAGGTGACACTTTTCATGTCTAGAGCATTCCTGGAGGTATTTCAGATTAATTACTCCTTAGTGCACGTTGCCCATCATCACCCATCAGTCCACCTACACCAACATTCCTGCCCTAAGCCCATATCTGTGTCTATATAAAGCCACCACTCCACCTGTACTTCCCCCAGGTGCCCATGGGGCTCGCTCTCCAGTGTCCTTGGGCACAGTGGGCACCTTGACACAAACCTCTCCTCTCACCCCCTGCCTGCAGTGGACTGCACACAGCTGTGGGGCCTCACGTTTGCTAGCAGAGAGTCTGAGCGCAGCTCTCCTGAGCAGGGTGCCTGATTTGAGCAGAGGTTATCTGGCTCCCAGCCGATGGCGGGATCAGCCAACATGCAGCATCGCCCTTCTCCCATATGGCCAAGTCCACTCTATTACACCCCTTCACTGCACTCTAAACCTAACACAGAAGAGTCAGTATCAAAATGAGATTAAAAGCAAGGCTGCCCAATCTCACTCCTCTTCCTTAACCCCTGTAACATATTTCATCTCTCTCATTGTTCATCCTTGACTGTACATGTTTGTGGGATCCCATTTACGGCTGAGGCAGCTGGCAGGGCAGCTTCAGAGGAGATGATGCCAGGTCTGCCTGGGCTATGCATCAGTAAGCATTTGTCTTATGCCTAGACCTGCCAAAAGCCCAACATCAGGGTTTCACTGTACTCTCCCAGCATAGCAATGGTTACATTCCTTTTATCTCTCATGTTAATTTTCATGGACCCCTGCCAGTTTCTTTATGTACTACAGAGTTCCCCACTTCATTCAGAGAGAACTGTATTCTCTTTCCCATTCCCTCAAATATATTTCCAAAAATTGGCTCTTAAAGGAACAGGTTTCCTTGAACCTGGTAGTGGAGCCATGGCTTCTGCTGGCCCTGAACTGCATGGACATCACAAAGGTCTTTACAATCAGAAGTTTTAATGAAGATAAACCTGGGCCAGAGCTTGAATCATACTGTTGTTAGTTCCTGGTGTTTACAGACTCTGAAAGCAGGTAAGAATTAATATCTGTGTATAATTACATTGCCTATCCATCAGGCTCCAAGTCTGAATGCACCCACCACCCCAGCCTTATGAGATGTGTTATCAAGTAGGCATCACCAAGAGGTCTATATGCAAGTGGATGTCACCTTTCACAAAGAAAATAGAGCAGGCTAGAGAACACTACCCAGTTCATGGCAGGATCAGGAGCAGTACCGAGATAGTAGCTAGAGTTGGGACCACGTCAAGCTGAGGCAGATTTTCAACAGAGGAGAGCAGGGCTGGAGAAAGATATACCATCTACTCCAAAACCTCACAGTCTTTCTCTAGGGCAGGTCACGCGCATCAAATCAATTCCTCAAGTCTCCCTCCTGCAACAGAACCCACCTTCTGGGGATAAAGGCAACAGTGGGAAGTCTCAATCCCAGAGACCTGGCCAGACAAGGAGGGAGATGAGGGCTCTGGGTAGCACCTATGCACTGGTTTTACTACTTGTGAAGAAGGCTTAACTCCATTGCAAAATTTGTGCCTGTGTTAGTCCTTGTGTAAAATCAAACTAGATGGACTTTGATGTACCAAACCTGCTCGTGCTTTCTGGCTAACTCTAACCCTGGCCTTAGATCCCAAGCAGTAGGCTGGGTTTTGCATCCCAGCACTCTTCCAGAGCTCCAGTGACAACCCAGGACCCCACTGCATGAGCGGTACTGTTCACTCAGCAGCACGGCTCCCTTCCCACAGCATTTAAACACTCAAAATGTCCTTAAATACGCTTAAGTAGCCTATTAAATTCTAGAATCCTACACATACTCTGCTATTCAAATAAAATAACCAGAGCATTTTTCATATACAACTTGCCTCCTGGCAACTACGCTTCATGACAAGACCTCGTATGCAAGCATAATAAAAAACATAAATGAAAGACAAGACAGCACGGTTCAGTGGATTTCTATAAAGAGTCTGAAAACAGAAATCCTCGAAGCCACACCTCAGACAATAAGTATAACCACCTTCTCCATTAAGCTGGAAGGGAGCAAAATGCTGCAGCTAGCGGCAGCCCCTTGCTGCTGAGGGGAAATGCCTGTGCCAGGAGCTGCCCTCTCCCACCTGCAGGCAGCAGCCTCCTGCCTGCACCCAGCGCCAGTGTGGGGCCACCCGGCCCAGGGGGGATAAAGGGTTGGCCATCGCCATCATTAGGGAGATGTTGTTAATGAGATGTTGAATTCCCTGTGAGAGAAAAAGAGCACTTTAGGTAATCATAACCCAAAGTAATCTCCTTTTAATTTTTTTTTTTTTTCCCCACACTTTTAGGTCTCTTCCAGTCTAACGAGAAAAGCAGCTCTTTGCTTTTACCAGAGTCCTTATTTCTTCTTTCCAGTTCTCATGCGGGAGCTGTGCTGATGCAGTGCTTGGGTACTACAGGTGAAGGCTTATCTTCTTGAAACCACCGTGGCTGCTGACAGCTTTCTTCTCAGTGCCTTTGTAGAGACTTTTAATTTTGCTGAGGGAGGGAACAGTTTGAGTGATTACAGCTTCAGTGTAATCCTCTTCATTTGTCTTTACCAGCAAACTTCAACCCCCGCTGGGGCTGGTTAGGGAGAACTAAGATTTAATCCAGACATCTTTTTACCTGCCAGGCTTGCAGACACAATTCCCGATTGACTGAGCAATGCCGTGCTGCCTTTGATATTCAATGACCATTTCACAGTGACTGGACTCCTCCGGTTATCAGAGAAATCAGTGACAGTGGAGGGCACTAGCATCTTGCAGGATACAAATTTTACACAAACCAAGTACTGAGAAGGCACACAGATTTGCAGAGTGAAGCACACAGCTTCCAAGTTTGTGCGCTCACACTGCTCTTGGCCCTTGCTGGTGGTGCCTGGGGAAATGGCAAGGGCAGTACTGCCGGCTGGCAATGCTGAGCTGCTCTGCTTTTCTACCATCCCTTGTAGGTTGGAACAGGAGGGAAAGAAAAAATAGAAAGAGATGAGAGGTCTGTTCTGTGGGTTGGGTCTCATGGTGCTGGAGGCAGAGCTCTCTGGGCCATGCTTTGCAGGACGTCTACCAAAATCCATCCCCAGGGGCTCTCTGGCAAGAACAACTCCCCTGTCCCATAGCAGGACTGCTTCTGGCACTACGGCACTTCTTACAATGGTTTCAATGGGGAATTTCACCTCCACTTCAGTGAACTGGCTACAGTTTAGCTATTAAATGTATTAAACTGGCATTAATTTCATCAGACAGCACTCAGTAGATTCCAAAACCTGGTTTACTGGTGCTGTGCATTCAGCCACGCAGCCATTGTCCCTACCTCCCTGCAGGTTCGATCTCCATCTGATAGAAAGCACCTCAGGCATACCATCTTCTATAATCTTTCACCATTAATCTCATTTTACCTATCCTATTTCCACAAGGATCTTTATGGTAGAATTTAAGATTTGATTTTAAACCAAAGCTACATTTTCTGACAGACAGTTTATTCCTAGAAAAACACAGCTACTACTTGTCAAGGGCAAAGTACAATAGTTTCTATCAAGAGAAACATTTTGTTTTGAGTTTTGAAATGTTTGGCTTTTCTTTTCCAAATGATGTTTCATTTTGAAACTACACCAAATTAAAAAATATAATTAAGATTGATAGACCAAAGCCTTTTAGTTAGGTTAAACAAAGTTTCTCATTTAGTGCAACACCTTTTTTTTCTCTCTCTCTCTCTCTTTTTTTTTTTTTTTTTTTTGCATTCTAGACCTTTCCTTTTTGTTTCAATGGGAAAGCACTGCAAAGCAAAGCAAATAGGAAGAAAACAAAGAAAAAATA
This sequence comes from Aythya fuligula, assembly GCF_009819795.1. Lineage (NCBI taxonomy): Eukaryota > Metazoa > Chordata > Aves > Anseriformes > Anatidae > Aythya > Aythya fuligula. Next base: position 10,081,642 of record NC_045574.1, on the reverse strand, counting down.
AAAGGAATTTCAGAACAACCCATTTTCTCCTGTGCTTTCCCTCCAGTTGGGAAAGCATTAACAGCTGGAATATGTGAAAGTTTTACTTAAATATTGTAGATATCTAAGTGCAGCCAAATTCAACAAAACTTTCCTTTTTGTAGCATACAGCAAGTCTAAGAAATAATAGAGAAACCAATTCACCCTGAGCTGTACGTTCTCTGACAAGTGTAAAAGATTATGACATCGTTTTATGCTAGCAAATGTGTAATAAAGCAAACTTTATGAGGAATAGGATTCAGATGCAGAGTTCTCATTTCTTGCTTTTAATTCCTGCTGCTGTCATTATAATAATGAAATATTTCAATCTTGAGGGTTTTCCCTTAATAAGATCCAATTAAAGACTTTTAAAATTACACAGAAATTAAAGACTTTTCTTTCAGCTGTTTTTTTCCTCCTTCTCCTTTCTGCTTGCACCCTTTCACAATTGCTTTGCAGGCTCTTTCTATTAAAAATCGGAAATTGCACAGTTCAGCTAATTAGTCAAATCACAATTGTATGCGACTTGCATGGACCAATAGTTGAATTTCACACACCATTTGTAAAGTATGACAGTGTCATTGCTGATTTTCTTCAATACTTCAAGAGCAATATTCAATTATAAAAGGGAGCAATTACTATTTTGGTTTTGGTTATAGATATTTTACTAGATTATCAGTCTTTATTGAATTATGTTTGAATGTGCAGCTGTTTATAAATTGTACAGAGTAGAAGCATTGATATTTAAACAAGAGTAGAATATTAATTTAATTTTTTAATGGACTGGACTTCAGAGCACAAATAGGCACCAGACTGGAGGTTAAGTTTTGTTCCAGGTGCATCTTTGCCATAGACAGCGACCACCAGGTATTGCTACATAGGAGTGATCCAACAGCCTACTGAGCCTAGCATCCAAACTTCAACTCTGCTTAGTACTAGGTGACCTAGAGGGACATGCGAGATGACCTGAACCAGGAAATTAGGAATTAACTTGCCTCCAAGATATCTCCCAATGTCCAACAGCCAAAGGATGTCCAATATCCAAGGGATGACACAGAGCTTTACATTTCTTTTAATTCTCCTCAATTCTGCAGCACCTACCGCTGTAACTCCAGGAGAATTGATCTGCATCCAAACGTTCTGTTTTTCTTTGTTTGTTCTTCCCTCCTTTCTCTCCCTCTTTCTTTAAATGTAATTCATTTCTCTTTTCTATGATCTTTTCTGGCCCATGCTATTTTGAAGAAGAGGGTGACTTCTGTAAGAATTTACTTTCTACCTTTTTACAGCATTAAATGCTTTTTTCCTCAGCAAAGCTCAGCCTACTTTTTTGATAAATGTAGCACTGGAAAATACTTGTCTGCTTTAAAGATTGACTCTCCTTGCTCAACTCTTATTTGAAAAAGGTACAGGCCCTTCAAACCTGGTAGAATTAAAACTTTCATTTGTGTTATCTGCTGGCATCCTAACTGTGACAAAAGGTGGCTTGACAGCATCATTTGCTGCTCCCCACAAACTGTAAACCCTTTCAGCCTAATCCTAAGTAGCAGGGGAAGATCAGAATAGTCCTTGTCAAAGGTTCTCTTCTCCTCGTATCTGTTTCAGCCCTGAAACAGCTGCTTAGAGAAGGTCCTTGGACAGAGGCGGCTCCTCTCAGCCAAAAAAAAAAAAAAAAAACACAATGTTGAAATTACGCAAGAAAAAGCAGAAAAAAATAATCAGATATATTTAGGAATCTTCCATTTCACCAGTTTTACCAGTGTCCAGTCCTCACAAAACCTGGGCACAGCTGAAACATATATATAGATTTCTTTTTGTGTTAACTAAGGTACTAGCATGACAAGCATCCAAAATTACAGTATTCCATACAGGATAACTCTTGCCTTTCTTCCAAGCATTATGTCTGGTGATAACCCCCTGTGGACTTCTGCAGCTTTTTCCTTTTGATTTTCTGGAAGTGAGGGAATGAGATCTGCTGGATGTCAGCATGCATCAGGCTTGTTACTTCGGCTCTCCTAGTGCTGAGGGTAAGCATCTGGATTGCCTGACTCCAAATGTAGGAGAGCGACAGTTAATTTTTCTAATGATATACAAAACTTCTAGGAATGTTTCTGACATCTTCCTTTTACTTCTTTTTCCCTCTCCCTTGCCTTAAAACTCTCCCAAAAAATCTACAGATCAAAAGAATGATGAACTGAAGGTCTGACACGCACAGAGTTTTCTCTTCTTTGGAAAATGTTCTAAATTTATACTAGGAAGAAGTGGTTCTGTATTGCAAATATTTCTAGACTCACTTCTTCATCTATCAAATCTAACAATTAAGTCGAATGAAATACAGACTATTAAGTGCCATTAAAAACAAATATTAAATATATATTTCAGAAATTACTGTAAGGATCACATAGCTAGCTGAAAAGATAAACACAAACATTCTTCTAATGGATGGTTGATTGAAATAAGCCTAGCTCAAAATAACTTTTGTCAAGACCATTCATTTGTGATTGCTGCTATTAAAATTAGTCACTCATCTTTTGTACGAAATAAAATATACTTCATCCACAAATTTGGCATAATTTGTTACAGCTGAAACACCCAGAGACGGCATGTCTGGAAAGATTCTGTTAAAATCTATATTTCTCTAACCCCAAACCAATTTGAATAAATAGAAACCTTTCCATGATGTCAATACGCTTTGGACCAGATCCTGTTAGAGTTACTTGTACGCACTTTCTCATTGCTTTTCCACTTTTAACAAATTACCTGAAGACTTGGCTGTACTGCAACATTATTGTTAGGCACAAGTTTCTACTACTAATGTTAAACTGAAAGAAAAGATCAAAGAAACTTTCAACAGTGAAATTAAGGCACGTAAAGCTGAAATAGGCTTTACTTGCAAAGTTTAACTCTTTGGGTTGCATGCTTTCATTCTCTAAAAGGAAATGCCAGAGAAGACAGGAACGAGGTCGAAAAAAAATAGGGATCAAACGTTGTGTTATTTGCTCAGCACCCTCAAAGCACAACCCCCTTGCATATCCCAAGGTTCATTTTGCAGCATCTTTCTGCGGCAGGTAAGCTGTTACTTTCTTTCAAACCATAGGAAGGGAAATCGAGCCACAAACTGTATACCTAAAGAGTGAACATGAACAAGCAAAACCTTGCTTAATAATATTTTTAACAGCAGCTAGTGCAAAAGATATAGACAGAGGGAACTCTAATGGTTGCTTGTGCGCAACAAGTCTACCTTCCAGTCCTGTTTCGTCTACAGATTTCCAGGCTTACATATTCTATTTTCTAACCCCCTAAACATGCTATTTTCTTTTCTTAGAAAAGTGTGGTCTTATCCATGGTCTGCCAAGAGCCCTGAACCAAACTCCTGGGCTTTTTGCACAAACAATGCTCGTCTGAACAGTCATCCAGCTGCCTCCCACAGAGTAGCTCTGAGTCCGATCTGTAAAAGAGTTGAGTTTGCTTTCCAGCTGCCCAGAGCAAAAGAACTTTCCCCTCTCTCCCTCCATACACATCTAGCATCATCATGGCAGTACACTAAATTCAGCTGTCTGGCCCTCTCTGTGCCTAAAAGGCATGAAGGACATGGAGGAACTGTGGGCTCTATCACATGCAAAATTTCTTTTGCAGCACATCAGACTTGGACATGATCTCTTGTGACATGACATCAAGAAACAGTTTTGTTTCTTTCTTTACCCTGAGCTAAATGAAGGGTTTATATTTCGCTTGTGGTTAATGCCAATGCTCATAATCATGTATCTTCTTAAGCATCTCTACGGTATCATGCATCACTGCCTCCACAGCAGGGCAGCCCATAACCCATTGATAACTTGGGTTTTCAGAAGTGCTTATTTTGTACCTGTTGGTATTCTTTTCCCTCCCATTAATTTCCTTGTTATCCCCTTCCCCCCCTTGCCTGTCACTGGATTTTGGCAGCTGCAGAGTGCATTTCCTCAGGCTGAAAAGGCAGAGCAGCAGCCTCGGCAGTGAAGGTGCCCCCAGCCCTGCACAGCATCGAGTCGCAGCGAGCCCGCAGGTGGCAAATCTCCCTTCCACCACACCACACACGATTCCCTCAGCAGCACTCATCAGGACCACTGCACTGCCCTGCTCTCCCCCAGCAAAATCCCTCCTTGCTTTCCTTTGCCCAGCAGTCTCCTGGTTGGAGGAGCAGATTTGGAAAAGACCAAAAATTAGCAGCAGGCACTACTTCATTTCAGTAGTTTCACTGCTCTGCTGTGGTATTTTCCTTGCTGTACTGGGGCTTTTCACGCCCTGATGTTTGAGCTGCTAGGCATTTGTGTAATGGTGGGAGGGATGCTGCCGTTCCCGTCACAGTGGGAAACGTTCCCCAGCACCACAGGTACAGAACAGATGAATCTGAGCTCAGACTTGTGTAAAGATAAACTTGCAGGTTGGCATTCGTTGAGTAATTTTTAAAAATAAGTGTATGCACGGCATGGAGATTAATTCATTTGTCTGCAAATGATTATGATCAGAGAAAAAATTAAAGGAAAACTAGCAAGACTTTTCTTTAAAATAAGAATTTCTTGCAGAGAAGAGTTCATTAGCCCTGAAAACCACCATTTTTAAAAGAGGGAATTTTGCAGTGTAATGGAGCCTCTTGGTCCAAAGTTCCACCCTGGCAAAGAAACAGCCCCAGACACGAGCCCAACCTGAGTGCCGTCAGGGCAGGGAGCAACCAGCCAGAGGAGCCAAATCCAGTCTGTCGTTTGGAAAAGTGGCCAAAAAGAAAACAAACTTTTAAATGAACGGCAAAGTTGCCTCTAGCGTCTAAGAGATTTTAGAGGATACTTTAAAATGTATTTCCTTCAAGTTGATGTTTGTGAGTCTTTGGCTCTCATCAGCAGATGGGAACATGCTCTTCACATTCAAAACCCTGTGACTAATCAAGGACGCCCGCTTCGCAGCGCCACTAAAAGAACCCAGCAAGCACCCACGAAAATATATCAAACCTCCCTGGCCAGAAAAAGTATTAGGGTTGCCCATATTGATCCATTCTCCAAACCAAAGGTTTCCCATCTCCTGAAGACTACCAGCTTGGCTGGCTTTGTTTTTCCCTCTCATTCCCGATAACAGACCAAGGAGGAGCACTGTTGCTTATGAAACACTACCAAGCACTGCTGGACCTTTCCTGTCTTCTTTCTACATACCCTGCAAGACAAAAGCATACACACACATATTCTCTCGACTCAGTATTGTTGGATGGGTATTCTATAATTTTCCTATCTTCTTCGTTTTGAAGGTCTTTTTTTTTCTTTTTTTCTCATGAGCTAAAAGGATTTATCCTGTACATTCATACGCACAGAAATTCATACCGAGAGCTGAGCGTTTGTATTAATCAAAAACATGTAGCAACATGCTATGCGTGTAGATAAACAGCATGGTTAATTGAGAGAAATGTTCTGCTCAGCGCTTTGCTTGTTCTGGTGTGTCTGTTGTGTTGGTTTGCGTTTAGGAAGATTTTTTTTTTTTTTTTAAATCATGTTTCTTGAAATGTCCCACTAAAAAGTGACAAATTTCTTAACTGAATTTTCTGATCCATACCCTGAGCAATAACTATAATACATGGAGTCATCTACTCTAGGCAGACACCAGAATTTCTTCCATATGCCAAATGCTTTAAGTTACCTTACTCTGAAATTGAAATTGATGGAGGACATCTGATTTAAAAGATTTTTTCTTTAAGTTTAATATGGCATATCACATGATCTTGTCAGGTGGGATCATGTCAATGATATTTATGCCATAATGTGAGTCAGCCATGTATAAATTGACTAAATTCATAAAGAAAAAGGAGATAGATTTTTTTTGGCAGTATCTTAGCCCGTTTGCCCCTTTTCCTAGCATCTTTTTTTTTAAGAAGAAAATATTCTGAGCTACAAGAAGTTACTAAATCCCGAAGAACAATAAACCAAGCCCAAATTCCCGATCCTCCATTTTGTGTGGGTGGATCAGAGGACCAGTAACAGGAAAGCCATTAGACAAAAACGAAAGCAAGCTTTCCTACCATTTTCTTTGGGCTCAGCTGTTGCAATAGCATTTTGCTTCTACAAAATTCAGACCTCAGTTTGTGGGAATCTCCTTCTGACTAACGTTCCCTCTTTGTTGTACCACTGAAACAGGGCGAGAGGAACAATCTCTGAAATCATCTTTCACTTGGAGACTAGGCAAAATAAAGAAATCCAAAATAGATGGGGTCCGTCATGGACTCCCAGACACGTAACAAACTTCCCAGCAGCCTGAACCACCACGAACTGCTAGCGTTAGGTCAGAGGTTGGACTCGGTGATCTTGAGGTCTCTTCCAACCTAGAAATTCTGTGATTCTGTGTGATTCTGTGAACAGTGGCTGGGCAGCAAGAACAGCTGCTGTGTTCAAGGGAAGGCACGGGGACAGATTCTGCTTCCACTTACACCCCTCTCACCCTGCTAAACAGCTTGGAGATAAACTTTGGCCACATGCAGCCCATTTTATCCCCAGGCTGTTGCCATTGACTCAGAGGTACAAGACATAGCACTGACGAAACTCCAAAACCGTAATGCCACACAGCACTTGGGTGCTATTTGCTAAGATGGGCAGCACTGTAAGAGGAAAAAGGCCCACTGAAGGGCTGAATGTGCTGCAGAACTTTAATTTCTCACTTGCCACGCAGACGATACTTCTTGTTCTTCAGAAAAGAAAATTTCTCTCTTAATGCAGGTCTCTGGTGCTGGCAACCAGGAAATGCAACTGGGCAGAGGTTTCTGCCAAGAACATGTTCTAGCAGAGCTTCAAATAATCCTTTTAAGGTCTCTTTCCTATGCCCCTTCCACCACCCTACAGTTTTGCTCAGATGAGACCATCCCCAGCTATCCCTTTGGTCCATGATGCATTATACAAGACCCACCTTTACACAATGAACTGAGACAAAGAGAAGATGATTTGCTGAGAAAAGCAGAAGCACATGGCTTCAAAATTCAGCTAGGCCTTATGAGCCCGTACCTCAAGGATGCAGCTCACTTACCAGATATAAAGTGTGCAGAAAACCAGATGCCTCTATTGTTTGTGGTTCTAGATTAACATAATATATCCTTAACTGTGAAGCTTATTTAAAACACACAAAGCAGCTTTGCCAGTTCTCATTTTATCCCACACAGAAAGCTGCCCTCATTTGCAGTCGGCGGGGCAGTCAGCTGCTACACCTGTGCCACGAGCGGCTGCGCAGCGCTTGTGCGTCTGCTGCCGCGCTGCATCTGCGGGAACGCTGCTGTGGGAACACAGTCGGGTACTAAAAATAGAAGGCGATAAAAAATCAGATCGCTCCTAAGTTTTGCAGCTACTTTTCATGCATGCAAACTGAGAGCAGCCCGGGAAGGCAACCCAAAAAGGCCCCGCAGCGAGTCCCTGCTGTGAGCAGAGCCAGCACCCCGCAGCGCCTGGTGGTGCCGGCCCAGCATCACCTCCACTTGTGGGACATGGGAAATACAGGAGCCAAGGCTCAGCTGGCCATATCTGGATCGCACTCATCAGTGGTTAAATTAATACTCCCAGAAATATTAGCTCCTTGTTAATAATAATTAACGCATTATCTCATGTTGCTCATCAGCAGGTGTAGAACAATGATGTTTGGAAGAAGCTGGGAAGCTTTCAGCCTCATGAGAAAGAGTCTCTATCTGGGAAAAGGAATTACCTGTAGGTAACTCGTGTGGCCCTGAGAGGAGACAAACAGGAATGGATAAGCATTGTGCTATGATTTATTTGGCTTTTAGAGATGCAGAAGTGTTGAAATAAATAGCGATGTGCTATTACCTATTCATCTGTGCCTTTCTGGAGCTGTTCATTTAAAAAAAAACAAACAAAAAAACAAAACAACCAACAGATTTCCAGACCCTTAACAGTGCTTTGCAAAATAAATCTGGTGCACTCTGTGATATGAAATAGGTATTACAAACAGAACGGATACCAAATCTTTTTCCTACTTTATTTTTTTTTTCTTTAGAGAAGATTCTTCTGCAGCTGCAAAAGCGGACAAAATCTGCAAGAAACCTCCATAGGTCTGAGAAAACAAAGTGCCACCGAACACTAACAACATATTCCAACTGACAGAGAAAGATGTGTTACATTAGTTTATATTTCTGGAGATGATCTAAGCCTTTAGTTATCTGTTACATCAAATGTCTCAGTTTTCCTTCTGTAATCTAATATCCACCTTCAAGCTTGGCCTACATTTAAAATTTATACAAGTTTTTTCAGATGCTGCCATTTTGCCCCAGGCTTTTTGGGTGTTAAGCTCCAGTAATAATCTACACTGTTTCTTTAAGAAAGTTCATCCATTCACTTTAATTACATTTTCAGCCCTGGTTATTGTCCCTGTGCCTGCAAAGAATGTTTCCAGCCATAAAAAACCATTATCTGCCACAATTATGGATAACCAGAGCGTGGCCAGAGGGCAGAAATGCCATGGTGAAAGATTGTACCGCAATTCAGCGCAGAATTTATAACTTTCCTCAGGGCTAACTGTCAGCCTGATCACAATGCCTGACAAAAAGATCCAGTTTAGCAAATGCAGATGCTTCTTCTTGCCTGCATGGTTGCTCTTTTTAATATTTTTTTAAGGTGCAGTTTGCTACAAGACATTAAGTTGCAGCCACTACAGATGCAGCACTAGGGAAAAGACACCCCGCCTGATTCATCTTGCTGGGGCACAGATTTAGACCACACAAATCCGGCACCGTGGTTTGAAGCACGCGCTGCTCTCTGTGCAACCAGGGTGTTTCGGAGGTATACAGAAAACGCTACTGTTATTGGCTCTGATCGCAGAAGCTGCAGGCTCAGTTTCTGCTCTGCCATGTCCTCTTCGCTCGCTCCTGATGCCAGACAGAGACAGAGATAATTTTCCGTAGCTACCCATGTTACTGTTCTTGCAACACTACATCTTTCCATCTCTAATTCTTGTGGTTATTAACACGCCGAGGAATGCCAAACTGGAAGAAAGATGAACTTCTTGACAGTATTTAAATATATCAAGCTATTTCTCTCGTTCCATCTGGACATCTGTGGCCGGGTAGAACAGAGGCTTTGTATCGAGCTTCCTGATGTGCAGGATTTCAGCAGAAGAGCGCAAGAAGATCCCGAGTCCCACCAGTGTATTTATTTATGAGCAATAATATAAATCCTTCTAACATTTTTTTCCAGACAGAAGTCTGAAAGCACAATACAAACATGACTCCGAATGATCCTTTTTGTGTGTTTGTTTTGGCTATGAAATGGAACTGAGCAGATATGAGAGGGTCTTGGCTGATGTTTCCAGCCCCCTGATTCCTACACAGCCCCACGGCTCCAGCACAGTGGCAGGAGCTGCCATCCCCCATGCACACAGGGCTGCGTTTTTGGACCTGTGTGAAGGGCTCAGCAGGCTGAAGGTTCCTCCCATTCCCTGGGCAGGCTCCAGACTGGCTCTACTCTGTGCCCAGCCGCTGGTCTGCATTCCCCTGGAGCAGATGACCACCAAAGCTGGGCTTCACACCTGACCTCGCACAGGCCTCCCCAGAGAGCCATGAGAGAGGTGAGGCCAGGAGCTGCCAGCCTTGGCTTCCAGCAGAGGATGCTGCCTTTTGCAGCTCTGCAAGGAGGCAGCAGGCTCAAAAGTAAAAGCAGAATAAAGATCTCGAAGATATTTGATTTCCACACAATAACTCAATACCATGCTTCCAATGGGATGACACCACCTGTGGGCATCCATTTGCAGCACCATTTAGGCATCCAAGTGCCTGTAAAAGCTTGGCCCAAAGTGCCCACTGATCAGACTGAGAGTGTAGATCAGCCCGTTTTTTTCCTCTCCTCAGTTTTAATTACAGGAGTCCAAAATATGGAAAAGATAGTGGTTAAAAAAAATAAAAAATAAAAAATAATAAAATAAAAAATAATAAAATAAAAAATAAAAAAACAGATAAGATGACAGAGCTCTGTTTTTTGCCTAGTTCCAGGCAATGCAGCGAGCTAGCCTAGTAGGTAGGTTTTGTTATAACACCTCAGCGAAATCCCTCTGAATCTTGATCTAAACCGTCCAGGCTTCTTTGTCTGAGTCAGCCCAGTCCCAGCTCGGATGCAGCAGAGCTTTTTGTGGAGGGAACATTTCTCACAATCGTTTGAGATGGCAAATCTTTCACAATTCCCACCACCCTAAATCCTACTCTGGCATGAACAGGTCATAAGATTTGGCACCTCTGATTCAGCTTCAAACTCAGCTTCTATCCTAAACATAATCCAGGGCAGAACTCCACCTCTTGGCATATCTTCAATAAAACATCATTCTACCTGAACCTCAGAAAAGATAAACTATTAAAGTAATAAGAGGATAATTTAACCTCTTTAATCAGATAATCCTCCAGCACATTGGACATTTATTTGCACGGTATATTCAGCAGTAATGAGTTTGCAGCTCAGATTTAAACAATTCCCCACCCTCAGAAAAAAGCTGAAGGAAGTGGTTGAGACATTCCATATCTCAGGTGCCATTATGTGAATGTGAAAACAAATGAGTTTAATTGGGGAGAAATTCATCCCAGACAGAGGGCTTGCCCAAGGCCCTTGTCTGAGAAACCCCACTTAACTCCTCTCTAGTAGAGAATAGCTACACAGGCACTAGATACCAATTAAGCCCTACTTATCTTTTTAATGAAGGGCTGAAGCTGAAAATGAATTATTGTTTTGATGTGTAAATGATGTTGGTTTGGTAAGGTAGTGAAAGTATTCTATCTGGGGGGACGAGCAAAAATAAAGTGATAAAGCGTTTGCATGAACATACATGAAAATTCTCCTGAGCTTTCCGTGGCTCTCCAACAGCCAGAAAAATCCTTCACAGCGCTCAGGCTAAAGCTGCACACTCAGCAAACCTGAAGCAGTGCCTTGGTGCCAGTTTCAGCCAAGCGTTCCCTTCAGAGACCAAAACAAACAGAAATACTTCCCTGAAAACTCCAATTTCTCCTTTTGGCTCTTACTGAAATAATTGATTTCTTTTCTAAGCAGTTGTTCATTCGCATGTGTCCTGCAATTTCATATATTTACATGTGAAGTGTCCAAAAATAAATAAACTGCTTTACTTTGGTTCTAACCAAACATTTCTTTCAACTTCTTCACAACTTTTCAGTTGATAAAAAAGTTTTAGGAAAAAAAAAAAAAAAAAAAAGTTTTGAATTTACCAGGCTTAATTCTTTTTCTAAATTTAAAATTGTCCAGGAATAGTAAAACCAGCAAATGATGCAAGTTGATTTATAGTCCCAGACCCTGCAACAAATTTAAAATTTGGAATTTTAACATCATTTAAAATCTAATTTAGAAAATAACCATTGCAATTTCTTTAGCTTTTGCTGAGCTGTGGCTTTACCTTAAATAAAGGTGGCTCAGGAATGAGCAGCGCTCTTTGGAAGACAAGTTCCCTGATACAGATCTTTGGAAACGAAAACAGTTCTCTTGCTATGAAACAGAAAAGTGAAATACGGTGCTTCCTCCTAGCTCTACTGCCAAGGTCCTGTGAGCTAGCTTGGATCCCTCTGACAAAGTCACTGAAGTTCATCAGGTTTTCAGATCCCTCATATCCGTGAATGGGTGGATGGTGAAAGGACAGACAGACTCACGGTACTCTTGATTAGACAGCCCTGCAGATAAGCTGTCCACACCACTGGCTTTCAGCTTGTGGTCTACAGACCTGAAGGACTGCAGGGACTTAGATAATTTTAAAAAGCAAACCTATAATGAGAAGGCTTCAACATGTTATAAAGAAGTGCACCCAGCCCACCAGAAGAGTTTGAAAAGTACCAATCCAGAGGAAATCTCATTCAATTTGTGGGAGGTTTGGGGATTTTTGAACGGGGTTTTTAACTTCTGCTTACCGATGAATAGTAGGGCATATCTACCTGAAGACAGCAATGCACAAATTATTTAAATATGCTCATAGTCAGAACTTCACTTTAGGAAGTGGGACTTGTGATTAATTGTCAGAAACATGGGTATCTCACTTGTAAGGCTGTCACCTTTCTAGGACAGATGGTCAGGCCTCAGAGAATAGCTATTGCAGCTTTAGTACCCAGCTTTTTAAGGACAGAGCAGGCACAGGCACTGGCAACAGAGGGTAGAGGGACTCACTAGTGTTAATCTATACCAGTAGGTCTCTGGCTTTTGAAAAATCCCTGGAACATTGTTGGAAACCCACAGTCACACACCAGAGTCTAAATCCATTTACAAGTATGGTGTCTATGGTTAGATGCATTAAATTCCAGTCTACAGCTTAAAAAAGACAAAACATCATCCTACAGCTAACTGAACTCATTCTAGCTTCGGCTCCACCTTCATTACACTCAAAAAATTTCCTTTGCATGACTGCAAGATTAAATCCCTCATCCCAGATCATAATTACAGAGCAGTTGGGGAATAGCTGCCATCTTCCCTTTTCAGGGTCACACAGCTCATTAGTCAATCATATTATTAAGACATTTTCAGTTTTAATAAACCAAGGTGGTGCTCATCTCAGGGCTGAGGATGGATTTTTTTATGGAAATAAATATTTGATGCATATCTTCACAGCGTCTCTTTAAGAAAACCATTATCACTTCAAAATAGTTCCTCCCAGCAAAAAGTGCAATTATGTAATTTCTGTCCAAGCCAAGCAGTGATGAGACGCTAGGTTGTGTTTATGTTTTCACCGTGTTTCCAACCCAAAAAATCAGCTGTGGAATAAGGTGGTGAAACTTCAAGAATATAATTGCAGATGAGAGACAGACTCAGGGTTTCAGCCACCTGCAGTAGTCAAAATGCCTCTCCTGAGCTCCACTCAAGGTGACTCACAAATTAAAACCAGGTTTTCAACCCACATTTACGAAGGGCTTGTTCAACAAGGAGGTCCACCAAATGACGGGCTGACAGGATGCTAAAAATCATCTACTTAATGGAAGCAATTACCATCAGATCCATCATGCTAGCTTCTTAACATTTCATATCTTGCTCCTCAAGATATGACAAAAGTTATTTCAACCACCTAAAGTGGATCTGAAGAGTGTCTCCCAAAAATTCTCAGAACCAGCCTCATGCAAAAGTGAGTGGGATTATGTTCAGAAATTACTCAGATGCTTTTAAAATTTCCTACTTGGGAGCCAAGCATTTAAAATGCATAGCCCTAAAGTAATTTTCCATTCAGTACTTCTTGAAATCAAGATTAAAAAATGGACTTTGGAGCCAACACATATCTCTGTATCTGCAATTTCTGGGGGCTGGTTTTCCTGCTGCAACGCAACATTCACAATCACATCCACAACATTAACACACGACCCAAACAGCTAATCTCAGCTGCGGCTACAGAGAGCTTCAGGACGAGTGTGTTGTAATGGACACTGACCACGTTTGAAAATATGGCCTTTGGTAAATAAAACGTTTTAAGCATTGTCTAGTTGTCATAGATTTTGCAAAATATTTTTCTTTGGAAGTATTAAACTGCCAAAACTAATCTTCTTTACCACATCCTGCAGAGATTAAGACTGATGGCAAAACAAACTCCATAGAAGGCTTTGAAAATCACATCTCCTAATTCTCTAGCAAAACATCATTCGTTAACTTAAACACAGCGTTCGGAATGCATATTTCATATTTTGTCCTTGCACCATAGAGGAATGGAGATTTTACTTTTTTATTATTTTATTAGAGCAAACATTTAGAAACTGAACAGAAGATTAACTTATTATTACTGTCATTACTACTAAATATTTATGTTATGGCAGCATGCAACATTCCCAGTCGGGATATTGACCCTGTGACATTTACATTGAAGTAATGCATATGTAGGTAGATTTCAATTTATGGTAATTGCAGCTCAGGGAGTAGGAAATGAAATGCTGTTTCTGCAGCTGCAGATATGAAATGGCAGGGCAGGGTAGGGTAAGGTAAGGTAGGGTAGAGTAAGGTAGAGCAGCCCAGCCCTTCCTCTGGTGGCACTTCATTCACAGCTCTGCAGCTCCTTCAGAGGGAGCTGAGATGCAAAGATTAAACTGTGTTCAGGACGGAGGATCACCTTTGTGAGAAATGGATTTTTTTTTTAAATAATTTTAATAATTGATTACACTTGGCACTCAGGGAAATCTGACTCCTTGTAAAAACACAAGTAAGCTTCCCTGTTGTCTCCAGCACCACAGCATTTTCTGTAATCGAGCTGGCTCCTGATTTGTGCTAACAGGGGAAGAAATAGATGCCTACAATTTTCTGAGAGTTTTTGACTGATCAATTGATAGTCTCAGGGACAAGCCCATTGGCTTCAGTGGAACCAGCTGGCACCTGCTCAGCACGATGCTGGTGAAGCCCCTAAGCCCTTGGGAGCTGCTTTCCCTTCGTGCTCCCAAACAAATCCCTGCCCAGCCAAACAGCACTGCCACGGAGACACCACCATTTCCAGGGGAAAGCAAAAGACTTTGTGCTATGGCAAACTCCCCTAGCAGGCTTGGAAAGCAGTCTCTCACTACCACACGAGCATTGTGAGGACTGAATGCCGAGCTCCCCGAGCCCCCAGCCCACGGACAGGATGCCTCAGCTGCCGCGCCGCTCGGCCGGCGGTGCCGGGGAGGGAACGTTGCCTCTGCAAAACCCGTCCGCCAGCAGCTGGAGCTGGGGTTGCTCACACCCAGTTGTTGCAGACAGCGAGGAAACCATCCAGTGTCCCAAATAAATTAATGAATTATCCTCCTCCTCCCAACAGACTCAACGTTAGAGCCAGGAGCCGTAATCACTCTCTTGCTGCCTCTGAGTCACTGTCAGACGGAGCCCAGCGCAGAGAAGGCTGCAGAGTCAGCAGAGGCGGTGCGCAGCGCTGTCTGTAGCTCAGTAAAACCAGTTTAAAAATAAACTCCTCTTCCCTTGGCCCCTCCGTAGGCCCCTCTCCACACACACGAAGGGCGCAGATTCCCTGCGTACACACAGCTTTTTGGAAGAGAGCACCTGACTTGCATGAAAAGAGGTTTTGCCCCTTGGGTTAAAACCTTGTTAGTCAAGCCCCTAAGCAGGCAGATGAACCAAGGCTGAGGTTTGCAGAGAAGCTTGAAGGAGTCAAGCATTCAAAAGCCATTAAAATTCAATGGGAGCGGAGCACTCGCGCTCTCAGGTGCCTTTGAAAATCCCAGCTTCTGTCTTGGGGTTAAATCAAGGAGATGAGGACAGGAGCTTTCACCCTGTTGCTGTGTTTCCTAAGGACAAAGGAGATCCCATAACTGCAAAGATGCCTACCCGAGACCCTTCTGCTCATTACCACAGCTAGAGAAAACTTTCTCACTCTCCCCAGGCTCTTTCTGTGATTTCCCCCTGTATGCCAGCAGCTGGAGCAGGTAAATGGCCACTGTCACTCAAGTTATGTCAAAAAATTGCTGTTAATCCATCTATTTCTCCTCGCTCATTTCAGTGAAAAGAATATGTTTTTGTTTTTTACAAAGAAAAGGAATTACTCTCTTTTAAACTAATAAAGCATTTCAGAGCTTGAGCTTAAAAAAAATAATAAAAAAATAAGTTTAACACATCTGATTTTTCTAACAGAAAGAACTACATGGCAAAAAATATCTTGCATTTAATCATTTCTACGCTATGGATATTCTCATAAATAAGTGATATGCCAAATGTGTTTAACAAATGAAAAAAAAAAGTAATATTTCATCAGATCATGCAGGCGTGTTCCTATCATGTGCCTTATTTCACAGTAGCATGAAATAGTGCTGAAGAGACACATTGGCACTTACAGATGGGTTGTATATCCTAATAATCTCCAAATATAAAATCCCAAGACATCCTATGACCAGCTAAAACCAAATCAGGCTCTACATCTAATTCCCAATTTCTAAGTTGTAAGCAGCAATAATCTGAAAGGTTTTAGAAGGGATCATCCTGGAACTAGTGAGGACAAATAGACATTGCTTCCCTCCGTGGGGTAATAGAAACACTCCTAGAATCCATTATTCTTCAATTCATTATCGTACCCTAGGATAACACAACAGCCCTGTGAACTGATAGTCCTCAAAGCTCCGTTTCCAATGTCAATGCCAAATAAAAATTTCAGATATTTTCCCTGGAAGTAATTTATAGCCACTGAGCAGAAACTGCAGATGCTCAGCGCTCGGTCATGGTTTTGTGCCTACTGCAGTTAAAGAGTGGGATGGGGAGCAGAGGTTCAAATTTCCAGAAACCCAGGCCTATTAGCCCCTTATTCACATGGAAATTACTGGAAGTTATATGCTGAAATATCACTGCTGATCTGACCCCAAGGCAATGGTTTTTCCATCTGATCCCAGGGCAAAGCTATTGCAGCCACTCAAGTAGTATCTATAAATTCTCAGTGCGTGCCACTTTCCAGTAAATCTTTCCATGCTGTGCAATGAACACCAGCACTGCAATGTTGATGTTTACAAATGCAGATTCGTGTTGGGTCATGCTGCAATAGACCCACGAGATGATGCTTTAGGGGATGAAGGAAGCAAAGGGACCAGAGAGCCTCTCCTTGCTGGAATTAGAGGTAGCCTTATCAAGAGCCCTGCAGGAAACGCTCCTCCATAACCCACAGAGCACAAGACATCAAAGACACAAAAGACAGGCCAGTATTAGGATGGCAAGCGAGAACCCAGCATCAGGAATGCCACAGGATATGAGATAGCTCCATGGCCAACCGCCATAACTTGGCCCACCAGAATCAATAGCACTGGGGGTGTTGAGGATCTAAGCCACAGGACGTGCCTGCACTGCACGCCTCCAATTAATAATGAGATAGCTAAGAGCTACCTTAGCTATCAAAAGCAACTTTGCTGCGCTAGCATGGGGTCTGGAACTTCTTTTCCAGTTGCAAATCCCAGCATTTAGTGCTAACGTAGGCATCTGTGCACACTGCAGCCATCTCCAGTCCTTCTCTGCCTAAGTTCCACTGGTACCAACGTAAAAATGTGAGAATTCCTGTTGGGTACAGTGGCTGTGAGAAAGGAAATCATTGGACACGGGGGGACTACCTGCATACCTACATCGAGGCAAAAGCCAGGAGAGCGAAGGAGTGGGACCCCAACCCCAGCACTGCACCAGGCTGCTGAGAGGGAAGCCGAGCATCCTGTGAACACTGCAGCGAGATCCAGGAGGGACTGTGTCTACTTGCACAGGGAATTCAAACGGCTTATTACCAAAGCCATTTTCTTTTTTTATTATTACTTTCTTCAAACAAAGCTAATAAATCAAATCACCCAAGATGCACATTATGCAAAGCTTAATTAGATTTGGCACACATCTCGCTAGGAGTAGCACCCATCTGACTTTAGATCAGAGAACTCAGGTTTGATGGGTGGAACCAAATCGCCCACTTTGGAGTTGCTAAATCTACTTTTAAATGCAGTGTGTTTGCATTTTTTCACTCTGGGACCTGGAGGAGGTTAGCTTTGTTTGGCTTTTGGGCAATGGGAGCAGTAGAAGAGGATTCAGAAATAGAAGGATACACGTTTATGAAGAACATAAATCTCCTATTCTGCAGGCAAGGAAGAATCACGCAGAGTTGGCAGCAGCCGTTTAATGGGGCTACATTTCAGAGAGCTACTGTGAGCTTGTGGAGCTCCCTCTTTGATCACCAACTCGTTTCTAGACCTCCTGGGGTATTTCTAATACACCAGGATTAGTATATAAAACTCATTCAAAAATACTATTTTAATAGCATATGATTTGGCAGAGCAACCTTCATTGCTGATACTTCATTTTATTGTCAATCTCTTGTTTTGCTTAAGCCCACAGGTCTTTAAGAAACTATATTTAGTGAAAAAAAGTCAGCTGTATTTTTTTAAAAATGCTTTTATAACCCTTACAGGGAAGAAAACGTTAAAACAAAACAAAAAGCAAACCCACCCGTACTCCATTCAAGAGAAAGAGAATGAAAAGATTTGAAACAAACAAAAAAATGCCCCTGCCCCACAGCTCCCTTAATCCCTGCTCTGCTGAGAGGGACCAGGAAAGCTCACATGAAGAGTCCAAGCTCTGCAGCCTGCTCCTGATCCCCTCCCCAGCTGCCCCCTGGTTCCCACATCCCACTTTAAGGGCTGGCGTATGCAGGGGACAGCAGGGTAGGGATTTGGCTGCCTTCCATGGCTTTAGACACTTGCACACGAGCACAGCACTCAGAGAGCCATTGGGAGGCCTGGGCTCCATAAAATGAACCAAACCATGGCCTGAGCAAAAGCACAGAGAGCAGTGGACAGCTCTTGGCCAGGCTGTACCTAACAGACCATGGTCTACATGCAAAGGGGGAAGGTGGAGAGAGCCCAGCACCATCGAAGTGGGGTTAGTTCAAAGAGATCCCTGGTGGCTGCATGTGCTGGTTGAAACGACCACATCCCAAAGCCTACTGAGGCACCTTGCAGCCTGCATCGTCCCCTCAGCACCACATCTGGATCGGTGCTGTGTCCCGGCACAGTCAGACATTCCCTGAGCTTCGTGCTCATCCAGAACCAGGAATGAATGGAGCACAAGGCTGGCATGCTCAAACACCACCCACCGAAGCCAGGGAAATTTTATAGAGTAAGTGCCTGCAGTGTGCAGCTCGCATCCAGTGTTCCAGTTACATCTCATTTACCAAATAAATGTAGTCGTTCCGCAAATAATTTAATGCAATAAACAGTATCCGACGAAATAAAAGTTTCAAGCTCATTCTCAGGTGACACAACCATTTGGGACCTTCCTTTAAAAAGGAGGCCAGGTGCCACTGCTGAAGTTTTGTAATCTAAACGTCTGACACTTTCTGATATGCTGGATGGGGGCCTCACATTTGCCTTCTTCACAAATACAGAAATACGCAGAAATAATTAAATAAAGGGAGCCCTGTTCATGCTCCAGTGCCCCATGTATGAGAAGTTGCGGCTGACAATGACATTGAAAACCAGTTGTCAGTCTAATGTAATCAAAGAGACAATTGGCTCTGCTGGCAAGAACTGAATTAGTGTTTTCTGTCTGAATCAGTGTCATCTTCCAGGGAGCACTGAAGCTTATGCAATGATAACAAAACTCCCCAGAAGCTGCATTTGTTACTGAAATATGGTGGTGCTTTGGTGCTATGTAACCTCATTCTGTAACACAATATACCTCATGGTCATGCTGCTGTTCTCATGTTTCTTGCAATGATACAATTCAATGACCAGATGCTAGATCAAACCAGACAACCATAATATTAAAACTTTACAATCTCTCCTCAAGAGCTAATGCGGTTTATTCTCAAATGTTCTCTGCTCTTTCACACACTGTACACACATGCAGAGCATGAAATCAGGGCAGAAAGTCCAGGCCTTGATGGAGATTCAAAATGCTAATGCTCTGGGGATGACAGAAGGGTGAAAGGTGCTAGACTTCATTTTCCTAATGAGGACAGTGGGTAAAACTCAAACCAAGGTCAGATATGAATGAATCTCACTTTTCAAGTAGGATTCAGTGCCGATGCACACAGTTATTGCTATAAGAAAAAAAAAGTCAGTCTTCAACAGATAAATTGCTGGTATTGTGACAGCACCCGGAAGCTTCATCCTTATTTCTGTTTCAGTTCACAGAATGAGCTGTTGTTGAGGGCTGGAACATGCTGCATTATTTTTCCCCCATTGTCACTGTGGTAGAAGCTTGCAGTGTGTGTGCTGCCTCTTTGCTGCAGAGCTGCCCTGTAGGCCCCTCATGGGAGACACGAGTGGTTCGCAGGGGGCACCTTACACCTGGTCCAAGAGGGCGGGTGGACTTACAACAACAGGTATCGAGCAGAAAGGCTACCTCAGGAAAGCCACTTACCCTCAAAGAAATGTCACTTCAGTGCAAGAAACTTCAAGGATTATTGCATTTACATATAGTAATGCTATTTTAATACTTGTGCTTATGTAACAAACATCCGGCACTTGGAAATCTCTGCGGATCTTCAGCAATGTCAATCAAAAAAAATTCAAGTATTAACCAAAGCAATAAAGGCATATGATTCTTATATAATTTCAGTTTTCAGCATATCTTCCCTTTTTCATCCATATCTGTTCCTTTAAAGAGCTACTGCTATAATAGGACACTCACTGGATTAATATACATGAGTAATTAGCAAGCTGGTGGTCTTCCTCAGGCCAAGATGACACTAGGTGATCTGTCACTCAAAGGCAGGACATCAAAATTCATACTCCTCTTTTTATAATTAATGCTCCATATTAAATATTCGTTAAGACTTATATAAATTATTTCCTTGTTCGGAGCCCAACTTTTCTGTCCTTGTTCAGACAAAGCTCTCATTGAATCAGAATGTGTTTACCCAACTAAGACAGGATATGACTATGCTTTAAATCTGTTGTACTATCCTTAGTCTTTGTAAGCCTCTGGTCTTGCTCAGAGAGAACAAGGGACAAGTCAAATCCTGAAACCCTTCATCTGCAACTCCCTCTTCATTTCTCCCAAAGCCACCTCAAAAAGAAAAAAAAAATCCTCTGCCAAAACAAAACCATTCAAGCACAGGAATTTTGCAAAAACAACAGAAGGAGACTCACGGGAGCAGGAAGTGTTGGTACCTTGTGTCTACCAGACCAGTGCTTTGGACCAGGCCTC
Source organism: Aythya fuligula (assembly GCF_009819795.1). NCBI lineage: Eukaryota > Metazoa > Chordata > Aves > Anseriformes > Anatidae > Aythya > Aythya fuligula. The sequence goes on along the minus strand of NC_045574.1, from coordinate 10,061,021 downwards.
AGAGGAGCTCCCCACTGCAAGAGAGAACAAGCTAGATGAGAGAAGACGAATGGTTTATGCCTTACATCCACTGTTTGTCAGGCCAAAGCCCCAAACAGGAAATGTTTCACTAAAAAAGTTTTGTAACAATGTGTGTTTTTCACATGTACGGGGTGAATTTTGGAGGTCACTTCGACAAACGCTTTGATTTACTGAGACAAGGCAAAGAAGAAAAAGGCCCAGTAAGGACACTGCAGATGATGGCCACATCCCTTCAGCACACACCTTCCAGTCCAGTTCTGCCCTCTGAAGGCATGTAGGCTCTCCAGTAGTGCTTATTTATATGTCACATTGCAGTGATGAATGTTACTGTTGCTCTCAAAAACATATGCTCAGAAGTTTATTATGGCACTAAATATGGGCTGGGTAAGAATCTGGATTGTTTAAGTGTCAAACAGTGACAACATGTGTACAATACAACACAGACATCAAGGGAGAACCAGCTCAGCTAATATGTGGTATTCATATAAGCCTTTAAGAACAAAGACCACCCATAAAGCAAAACCAAAGCTGCCACAAGAATAGGTGGTACTGCTTCCGTCATTGCATACTGTGTGCCAATTGGTTTCCTAATTAGATTTGCAAGCTAATAAAAGGCATAAAACACAATAAAAGAACAATATGTTACAATTCTTCCTATGACAGACGTTGCTGTAAATTCATCAGATTTTTGATCATGGTAGGTACCCAGTACATTTGTTTTTCTTATAGCTGGGTTTGTTTTCTTTATATTTTGCACTGTTTGTACCTTTTTTTTTTTTTTTCCTGAGAAAGAATACTTTCATAATAAGAATAGTCCCAAACGTGACAGTTTTCAAGTATTCACTAAGTAACAATCAGCATAAATAACTCCCATACTTCTCAGCATCTTCTTTCAAATAATGTTTTTTGTTCTATTTCATATTGCATTTTGTTAAAACACATGGTAACTTGGCTAGTACAAAAAAGATTCATTAAGAAATTTAATTAAATCCCAAAGAAACCAATATAAAATACATCTTCTTAAACACTGTGTTACAAGTTAGGCATCTTGGCTACAGCAGCACACAAGAACTAATGGAGCTGTATTCTCCTGCTACAGGGCTGGAGAGATTGACCAGAACCAGGACATTGCATAACAACACTTCAGAAACATTGACCAGAAAAGGACTAACAGAAAAGTGTGATAGAAAAAAAACTCAGATAAAAGTGAAAAATAGTTTGAAGAGAGGAGAAAAAAAAAAGGTTGATGGGAAAATAGACTGAAGTTCAATGCCCCTTCATCATGCACCCAGTTGTATAGGTATCTCTTCCCTTTACATATTGAACCTTTAATACACAATTTTCCTGTCTCAGTGACAGTTACTAACAATGACCAAAGAAAAAATGAGCCTAATATGAGAAAACTGCAGCACCACACTAGCAGCTATTGCTTATGTGGATTAGTACTTCCACGTGAAAAACCTCTCTGTCCAGACTCATAGTCTGCCATGCAGGGGTTTCAATACAGCCCCACGTTTGCCAAGGTAAGAACGAGCCTCCAAAGTCATCAGACTCTCAAACTATGCAGTGAAAGTCCCAAAGATGCCAACAAAGCTTAATATGCATTGGGGAAAGCTATCCTAAGGACATGAGCCATCCCATCTACACCACAAACTCAGCAACAATGGTCCCAGTCCCCACATGCCTGCACTAACTCCAAGCTTCATGACAGAGAGGACCCTCCTCACAAGCCAACAGGCCAGAACCTCCACCTTGGGTTTAACTGCAAGGGATTTCATTGCAGGGACCACTTCATATTCAGATGGTCCCTGTGTCCAACGCAGCCATGCTCCCCAACCCTTTGGAGCATGGTATAAAGTCTTTTCCGCAGGCTTTCTCAGAGGTGGTGGGTTGAGTGAGGTGTGGGTGCTGGAAAGAAAGATATATTGGCTCAAAGTTAAACAGCTTTTTGTATGCACAACCCGAGGCATAAACAAGTCAGGATTTGCATACTGGACCTTTGCATATACAATCTGTGTTCTTTGGAAAATTGTTCATTAGTCCTTCTATTTCATGGGTGTGAAAACACTAGGTCAGCTTCTTTATATTTTAAACAGCACAAAAATGAGTGTGAAATAAGGAAATCCAGACATCTTTCTACAGCACACGGATCATCTGAACAGGCAGTTCCAGCCTGGTCCTGCACTGTGGAACAGAGAACTGAAATTACACAGCCCGTGTCATGGACAAAGCCAGGCTGGATGATCAAAATGCTCCGTGCGACCCCTGGACATCTGGGGTAGACCCCAAGCTCCAATGGCTCATATCTGCAGACAGCAGTGAAAGTGAAGCTGGAGCAAAAATTGATTGAAGCAAAGAGCAGTGATGGTACAGGGACTTGTCACATGCGGAGCCTTGACGTGCTGTTTACATTTTTGTTTGTTTTCATTGTTTGGAAAGACTTCTTAAAAGGGGAGGACCCCAGCTAGCAGGCCTCTTGGAAGAAAAGCATTTTCAGAAGTGACTTGAAAGAAGAGAGGGTGGGGGAATCTGATTTAATAAATGATATATAGGAGTATAATTATATGGTTTTAAACACAGTTCCAGTTCACTTGTCTCAGCAAGAAATGCTGGTGTGTGAGAGAAATCATTTATATTGCTTACTACAGTTTTTCAATCTTGGCAAGCACTTTTTCCATTCTAAGATGTGGGAACACCCACATCAGTAATTATATACATTAGCAAAAATACAAGATAACTCATATTCAGGATGGTGGGGGTTTCCCTCATTTCTCAGTGAATGATTAGAAAGGAGAAAGATCGCTCTTCTGCAAACTCAATACATGCAAAAAAAAAAAAAAAAAAAAAAGTTACTGGAAATCCAAGATCATCTCTATGCATTGAAACGTAGATCCCTTGATGAATGGTTTAGAGGTTTTAGATAAAACCTCTATCACAAATAAGCTCTGCAACAAAACTAACAATTTAGTATTTTCAGTTCTGGCTACCTTATTCTGTTGGATGAGGACTAACAGTCCATGTAGTTTGGTGGAAATCAACAGCACTGCTGGTGCGATTTCATGTGTTTGTAAGTGCACATCAATCAGCAAGGCACATTCATGTATGCACAGCAGTAAAACCCAGGGTTAGACTATGAAAGCTGGTCTTTTTGAGCCTGAACCACTTGCTGAGATTTTCATGGGGCAGAAGTTACGGTGGAGATGCAGAGGGAGATGGAGCTGCAGACTCCCACTAGTGCCTGTGGGATGAGGCTGCTCACGTGCTCCAGCTGCAGCCCGAACCGCTTGCGAACTGCATGAACTCGTGAACCACGGCTTGGCTATCCCCAACATACGTCATTAAGAAATAAGCTAGGAAAAGCTCATCCAGTCAGAGTCAGGTCATGTCCACTTTGTGTTTAATGCCCTGAAAGAGTACCAGGTTAACCAAACATAATTTAGCTCCTTTCTTTTCTCATTCCTAACGCGGCTAAGAGACTTGGAACATTCAGGCTTTAATTTTCCAGGTGTGTATGTCTAAACTACATGGCAGAGAAATCTTATTGTATGTAAGGGAGCTATTCACTTCTGTAATCCTACCCACCTGTTAATATTTGCAGGACAGGCCTTTGGGATAGTTTGTTTTGATGTTTTTTTCTAATGGTCTCATACTTAACTGACCATACATTTTTCTTTCTGCATGCAAATTTATCCTGAATATGCTTCTAGATACAAAGATATGATCACTCTTGTTTTTGTTTCTTAATTCTTTTGTGGTTGCACAGTTCTCAAATCTCAATGAAGATTTAATTACATAATGCATTAAAAGAAAATTGGGTTAGCTTTCTAACAGTTTCTTAAATATTCTTTTTATTAAAACAGATGCAGATGGTCAAGATGAACAGTGATAAACAATGGTCCAGAGGTGAAATTATTACAGAAGTCAACAGAAAATCTGCTTCTACACCCATCCATATTTTGTATATTTTGACCTTAAAAAGCCACTAGACCCGGGGACATCACACTAATTGGGCAGTACAAGAATGAGAAAATCACATTTTTCTGATCATCTAAATCCCCAACATGCTACATACCAAGAGATGTCCAATCTTCATTTGCAGCCTATTTTTAAATTATATATATATATGTATTTAGATGTAAATAAAGTAATATTTCTCTGGGGCTTCTTTTACACCAGTGCAAGTAGATGTGTGTTGGGATTCACCTTTTGATATTCCAGCTTTCCAGCACACTTCAATGCTATAGGAAAGGTTCCCACCACCGCCTGGGAGCACTGGGCTGCATGAGAGCTAAAGAGAAAGTGGAAAGGAAAAGACTCTGCCCAAACTGAATGTAACATAAGAAGGATGGAAGTTGAGAAAAAGATCTATAGGCCTAGACAAACACTAAAATGAGGAACACCTGAGTTTCCATGTTTTATATTTAAGTTGTGAGAATTTAAAATCTCCAAAAATCAAGCCATGTAAACCCTCTAATTTTACCATTTTAATTCTAAGATGAAATAAGAATTATTTTGAGTATTCCTTTAATTTTAAAATGTTCATCCTCTCACTCCCAACCCACATCATCCGTATCTATCACTGGGTTAAGGCATCTTGCAAGCTCTCTCGAAGTCACCACCTTTAACTGGAGCTAAATTATTATGTCAGATGGTGGAAAGCAAGCATTGCATGCTTCATAATGGTCTTGCATTTGTTTAAATGGTATTGCGCACAACACACACACACACAAAAGGACTTTCTGGTTTGCACACTATTTTTTAGTATCTTCAACTACAGAGTTAGGTAGAAAAAAATAAAAAATTGGATAATTATTATGTGATATGCCTAAGTAGCCCATAAAAAAGGGGGAAAAAATAAAAGAAACACTTCCCCCTTGCTGTCCCCCCCCCCCCCCCCCCCCAAGAAAACCCAGATGCACACAGAAAAAGCTGTCAAACCCAGTCTTGTCCAAAGCAGATCTGCCAATGTTCTGACAATGTTTGCACTTGCTTGTCAAAATGGTCACTTCAGCTGAGCATCATTTACACTTTGTCTTACAAATTATTTATGCAAATTACCTGTAAATTTAACAGTAAAAAAAACCACCTGCCTTTAAAGTTATCCATATAAATATCCACATTTTCTCTCTTTATTGTCATGGGATGCAGCTGTCCTGGCTGAAGCATAACGCTGCAGAGGGACCACAGAGCACACAGCTCGTGGCCACCACTGAGGTTGCAGCCCCTGCTCTGCCACCAGCCCTACCACCAGCCACCTCTTCTCTGCCTCCTTTTCTGCTCCTGCAGAGTGGACAGGCCTGCCTGAATTCATCCCTGCAATTCATCTAACAATTGGTGAGATTTTCTTCTGTTTGAAAGTCATTTCTCAAGCTTTTTTTTTTTTTTTTTAATACAGTCTGCTCTCCAAAATTGCTCAGAAAGCCCTTTCCAGCAAGTAGTAATCTGGAGGGTTTTTACCTACAGACTAATTGATCCAAGTGTCCCAGTTTGGGAGCAGCAGTGGTTATGTAACGTGCCGCACGCTGCTGATGTTCGGGGCTGGAGGAATGCCTTTGCTGTTTCTGTGAATGTCTTTAATTGTTCAGCAGATTTTAAAGATAGCTAACCATGCTGTTATTAAAAAAGAGTGCTGAGAGCTTTGTCATGGATTTCTTCCCTTTGTTTACAGAAAAAGTTGAGCTGAACGTGTAAGCGAACGTAAATGGGATCAGTCATGATTCAGGCAGGAGAGATCCCGTACCTGGGATGACTGAGACTGAGCCACGGATCCCAACACAAGGAGCTTGTGCAGGAGGGAATCTGAAAGCTTCCTGAGCTCTCACAGGGCATCTGTATATGGAGTAAACTCCAGTTACATCTGTTGTAGTGGAGTCTTACTCTTAGGGTGTTGCAAGGACAGCATTACTGGAGACTGACTCCAGCCTAATAACATGCTGGGTCCTTCAGAAACTACCACTGAGCAGGCATGGCTGAGAGCTGGGGCAGGTACTGATACCGTCCGCTCGGTGTGTGAGCCCCCTGCTAGCGGCTGTGCTCTCCCCACCTCTTGCTTTCCTCGCCAGCATCTTGGATAGCAAGACAAAAATAGCAATGACTGTTCTAACTTGTCAAGGAAACACCCTCTTGAACATTTATTCTAAATTACTTTTTTAACTTATTCCTTTTTATCCGCTAATGATTTTTCTAATCAAAACTTGCTTAATATTTGTTAATAAAAGTTTTGACTGTTAATGCAAATGGTCAGTGGCTAACCCCTCACAAAGCAGATGCACAACAGCTTTGATATATTTAGCCATCACTACAGCCAGGCAGAGAGTTAATACCTACCTCACAGGACACGCTGACTTTCCACTAATTGCTAATGGGTTATAAGATCCCAGAATTAACATGAATGTAAAGCCCAGAGCATTAATACGGTACTTCAGAGTATCACCGACTATGATAATCCTCAGAGCCTCAACCTATTCCTCTCTGGTTAAGAATTTCCTTAAGTATGATGACCCTGAAGGGATGGTGAGACATAGGACGCATGAACTTGCTTCCAAAATCAAATGAACACTTACTACCTGGAGTCAGGAACACTCCAAGGAGCTGCAGCTTTTTGTCCTTTCAGTGAAGGCTTTGTAGAAGTCCTTCTGGAGCAATCAAACAAAATGCAAAGGGAAAGACTCTACTATAGCAGCAGGTACTATTGTTTTTATCTCCAAATACCAAAACTGTCAATCCATTCCAATTGCCCGTTACATATACACAGCAGAAAAATATTAACGGCTTTTTAATTGGATTGAGAGTTCATTGTATTTCTGTTCCCATCCAACAATCACACAGAGCTATACTTAGGTTTATTTATCCTACTTCACAAAACACCACTTACCTATTATTGTTAACCCACAAATGAACAAATGAAAGACCAGGGGAATACAACGATTAACCCAGAAGTGTTTCAAATGGTGAGACTTTGTTCTGCAGACATCAATGCATGCACGGAGCAGCTGATCAGCTCGAGAGGACAAGAACTGAGAATGTTAAATTGAGCAATGCCTCAGGATGCTGATGTTAAAAAAAAAAAAAAAATCAGCTTCCATTTCACATTCATATAATATATTCTATGCTCTAAAAATCTTACCTGTGCATAAATCTACACAATAAACAGAACAAAAAACTCAGCCAAAGTGAATATCCTCGAAACACCTAGCATGTTGTCAGCCCACATAACTGTGCTGCTTGGAGGAAGGCAGAATTCCAGAGGGTCAGATAACTGGTGCGTGGGCTGCAGATAGTCTCCTGAGTCACAACTTAATTACATGGTACGAGATCAACACTGTACATGTGCAAGGCGAACTTAGCCTGATAGCATCCTGTTTTCCAATACACAGCCCTACTGAAAAAGAAATCAATCCCTGAAGAATTTGCAGAGCTGAAAACAGAGTGAAGCAGCTCAAATGATCCACACTTACACTTATTATTAGAACTGAGAGAAAGCTGTAAATAAGTCTGTGAATATTCTGTTTCACTGCATTCAAGTTGTTTTCCAACCTGATTCTTCAAGTGAGTTCCTACACATCAATCTCCACAAATACCAGAGCAAAAATCTGTGTGTCACATAAGACTTCGGTATGTTGTTTGATCAGGACATGGGAAGGGCACGGGTTTTGAGTTAGTTGCATGAAGTTGCATTTTACCTAGAGAGAATGCGTTTTAAAACAGTGTTTCAAAGCATTAATAAATAAATAAATAAATAAATTCACGCGCATAATTAGTATTTGCAACAACCCTCCCCCCACCCATTTTTCCAATCAGGAAAAAGAAGGACATCATAACACTTGGATATCTATTACAAAGAGCTTAAATTTTAAACATTGGAAAACCCACAGTGAACTGCTGGCAACCAATCTACTGACAAAGAATGAATCAGGAAATCAGTTCAAATAACGAATACATTGAGAACATCATAATAAAGTCAATTATGATTCATACACAGAAAACAGACACCATTCATTCAGTATCATCCGGTGAATAAATCACTGAATTCCTCCTTATCTGAATATGTTTCTCTAACAAAGCTGGATCTTGTAAGAGCTTTCTAATTTAGCAGCTTCTGATGGTAGGGAAGAAGGAAAACCTACGTGAAGCGTGCAAAGAGTCGGACTTTCTAAGGCCCAGGTTTAGCAATGCCTCTTGGCCACCCTACTGCTGGAAACCGACCCAGACCATAACCTAGGATAGGGCTGCATCCCACCAAGCAGCCCAGCAAACTATGCAGGACACTCTTACAACCAAGAGAGGATTCAGACCTGTGTCAGATACGTATTTTCACCTGAGGTGAAATCCTGGCCACAGTGCGAGAAGTTTTGCATTTGGCTTCAGCAGCCCCAGACTTCTGGTTTGTCTTGTTGGCAGCCATGGGACAGGAGGCAAAAGCACATTTTCCCTGTAGGTGCTCCTTTGTGTTCTCCAACCACTTTCATCCACTGCCGTGTGCTTCAAAATCTTTAGCCAGACAGCTAGTTTGCATATGTTTTTGAGACATTATTTAAACACGTACAAACAAAGAAAAACCTTGAAGCAAAAGAGAAAACACAAAGAAATTAAGGAAAAAGTCTTCAGAAGTCTCATGTAAGCCAGTCAATTGGGTTTTCCCCACAGATTCCCCTACTGCCTTGACTTCCCCAATCCACACACTCCACCAATTCCAACAGTGAATCTATACATTCACAATCAAGTGAAATAACTTATAGACATTAACCGCAAAGCTATATGAGCATAACTGCACACAAGCATATGCTTGTTTTAAAGAGGGAATCTGATCCACCTTGAGAAATGCACACACCGCACTCCGTTAAGCTGCTGGTTGCTTGAATTACTCTGTCCACAACAATGCAACAATTAACAAAGAAAGAAAACAAACAAAAAAAAAAAAAGCAGGAAAGGCAAAACAAAACAAACAAACAAAAATCAACATTCAAAGTATTGCAACAGTAAAATGAATCTGGAAATTCTATATGACTGCTAGTGAAGAGATTATGGAGATGGAAAAGGGAAGGACTGGAAAACTGAGATGCTTTCAGTCAGAATTTGAAAGTGCAACAGCGAAGCTGTGAAGCGCGATAAATGTGCCATGATTGCTTAAATATCATCCTTCTTTGCCAAGGATGCTGCCCAGCTAAAAAAAAATCTCAAACTTCACCCTCCAATGAATAACACAGCTAAGGAAATTTTTATAGACTTCTCCACAAAAATGCAGGGTTTCCTCAGGTCTATCCAGGTAACAGTTTATTTGGGGTTCACATAATAACTGGCAAGTAATAATGGCTTATCTTGTTAATTTTGCTCTTGGGAAAACGGCAAGAGGTGATCAACTTCTGCTCCTGTTTTGTGTGTTTGTTTCTTTCCTATAAAAGATTTTTTTTTCCTTCACAATGAAATGCAGATAAGAAGTTCACCTCAACAAGATAAAGAGTGAGATGGGTGCAATTAACTCTATGGGGTAATTTGTTTTGTACAAGACCCATGACTTCAATAACATAACATCTAAAATGCTTGAGGTATCAAAAAACTGGAAGCAAAACCAATAAGAGTAAGATGAAATGTCAGCAGATGGATTAACATCATCGAGAATGTGCCAGATTCTTAAGGCTATATTAAGCAACATTTTTTTTTCCAAAGCAAATTCTATGATAATTTTAATAACTTTACTGTGGATCTTCATTTCCTTTTTAACGCTAATTTCCTATTTTCCTGCTGTTCCTCATTACTCCTCCTGCAGGGAGGGGGGCTGTTCCCAGACTAGCATCAGTTTTCCAGTGCCTCAGCTGGGATATGGACTCCTCACCTCTACAGCTTTGGTCCAAAGTTCTCTGCTGTTACAAATGCTCATGACCATAATGCCAATGCTCATCCAGTGCACTTCTGGATGCCGTCCAATTGCTTTATGTCACTCAATATAATCAGTCATGGGTCCGGACTTCCTTGCTGCTTTCTTCTTTATCCATCTGGATGCTTTATCAGGGGAGAAACTATTCCTGGGATTTTGGGTTGTCAATCTCAGCCCTTCCTAAGCAGCAGCTCAAGAGCAGGCTGTATAAAACATACCCTGAGTGTGCAGTAGATCTGACATCTTAAGGATACGTACGGCCCATTGCACTTGTGCTGTGTGTTTGTTAAGCGCAGTGCAGCTGGGATGTCTCCAACACTGGAGCTGTGCAAGTTGACCACGCAGCACGTGCGCTGCAGGGCAGGCATCCCACATACGTGCTTTGCGTCCTCTGTCTCCAAAGCCCACGAGCATGTGAGAAATCAGCTCCACATGCAAGGCCAGCCATCGTTTGAGCAAAACTCCTGGATGATTTTTAGAAATAATGCTTTTAAGGTTCACAGACCGAGCTTCTCAAATGTGCTCTGACACTAGTTAAAACGGAGCATTAACTCACACTGTTGATAAAATATTAAAAGCTAATCTTAGCATAAAAAAAAGTGTAGTAGTTAAAAGATCCTTCAAAGTTGACCTCCTGCATTTTTTTTTCAAAATTTGCATTTTTTTTTAAATAAAAAAGTGCAGTTCCCTTCTAGCTGATTTGCTCTGCTTGTCAGCCATCACCTATGCACTATTAGCTGTCCAAGGGTCTGAACACATCCACACCCCCTCAGGGGATGGCTATATATAAAATATGTGAGACTCAATAGACAGCTGATTTAATATGACCTTATCAGCTCATGGCACAGTGTCTCCTACCATTTTTCTCTGACAAAATTGAGGTGCTTTTGGCAGAAGGCAATAGATACACACCATATCATATTTAGCTCCATTCCTAGAAATTTGACAAGACTGTTGCAGCCTTTCCTGTCATTTTTCCTCTTAAAACAGGAATTTCAAGAACATCGGAAAAAATGGCACATCACTGCCTAAAAGGCTAGCTTTACTGTAAAGAAAATGATCAAAAATGCCCAGCTTCACTTTCAAGTAGAGGCTCTATGGGGCAATTTGTTTCTTTAAGAACTCTAACCTGTTTTTTTGGGGGTGGTGTTATTTTCCAGAGACCCCAGTTAGTCCAGTGCAAGGCAGCAGAGACAACAGGAACTCCTGTGCATGGGAGGACTCAGCCATTGATGACAGAAGCTGCAGTCATGTATGGTCCAGCTGCACATGGGAAAGGGCCCACAAAGAGCATTGTACGGGACGTCTGCCCAGCTGGCAGTCAGTGTGCAAACACAAGAACCTGTTACCTTACAGGTCTCTGCTTTCTCTCTTCCAAGAAAAAAAGGAAGGTGGGAGCCAGCCCTGACACTGCTCTCCTGCTTGTTCACCAGCCCAGCCTCCGGTGCCCTGCAGTCTTCTCACCCCCGGTGCTTCATCTGCCCTCATGGCACACACCGAGCAGGCTGGTAAGTGACTCCAAACCTGTGCCATTGCTGCCTGTGGCCTTCCTCACTGCTGTGGTCTAGTTTTTCAATTAATTCCTATTAAACAATCAGCTCCCTTTAGAAACTACTTTTGATTCCGTGTAAGTTTGTTCTAATTAGCACCGAATAACGAAAGTATAACAGTAGCACCTATTTTACCAACATTTTTAACAAGCTGTCAGAGAAGGAACAGTGTGAATAACAGCTGAGTTTAATATGCTACTTTGTCCTTCTTTTATATTATTGTTATTTGCATTGAGTTGCTTTGAATATCTCTGGGTGACCAAAGAAACCAATTTTGAGGTCAACTGAATAGTTACAAAAATTCTCATAGTTCTTTGACACAAAGAGCTCAGTCTCAATAAAATTAAGCTCATGAAGAAATCTCCTCAAATGACTCAAGGATGTGTCATCTGACACGTTTATTGCTCAGGTTCCCTGCCAAAGCACTTCAGTATATAGATATCTCAGCTGTGAAACAACCTTTATTTCCACACATTTCAATTCTTCAGATTTCTCCAGGAGAATTTTAATGGAAATCTCTTCTAACATCAAAATAACGGGCATTATTGGTTATCTCAGGGGTTTTTCCTTTATCAGAGATTTGATCTATAGAAGATAAAAGTGGCATCTTCCTTCCAGCACTGGTGAAAAAGCATCCCAGGTCTGAGAACCTGGGAGTGTGTGGCCTCTTCCCGCTGAGTTCCTGCAAGCTCCTGTAGACTCCAACAGGAGCCAAGAGCATTCACGAGGGTGAAAGAAGCATTTGCAGTTAATCTTTCAAGCTACCCATAACTAAAGAAGTGTGGTATTATAGAAATGAGAGAAAAACTAATTGACTTCTCCCAGCCATAAATGATGTCAGCTCTGCTTCAGGATGTTCCTGATCCTCAAATCACCAGAGACTGGGAAAGGATCACCGAGTGCTTGTGTCATTTCTGTAAACCTTCCTGCGTAGCCACATGAATGAGAACAACAAGCCATTCTTCAGCTCCAAAGGTGCCTCACGCTACCTGCACACAGCCATGCTCTCTATCCATGAAGCGCAACAGAATGGGACCAGCCTCGATGGGACACCTCCAGGTGAGCACACCGCAGATGTCTCCTCGGACTGGGATGAACAACCTTCAGCTGTTACAAACAGGAGGGATTCCCTTGAAGGAGTTTGTCCAAGTTCCACCACCTGAGAACGCTGCCTACTGTTCGAGCCCGATTCACCTACCCACTGCAAACATTTACATAGAAAACAGGTTTAGGGAAGGAGAGATTGACAACATCATTCCCGATACTCTATCTGCGGGCTGGACAGCAATTTATCTTGTCTCTGATCAAACCTACCAGCTATGAGCAAAGTTTCACAACTGCAGGAGGCTTTGTGTTGCAACTTCCACAAAAAAATGTGGCATCGTGCATTATGGCTTAACAGATCTGTATGCATCGAACATGTCTTGTAGGCTAAGAGAACTTTGTTATAGGATTTTTGTTGTTGTTGCTGTTGAATTGAAGAGATGTAGCTCCAGTCTTTGAAGTTTAAGACTAGTTGTAAATTCCTTGAAGTCAGCCCTATTTCCTTTTATATTAGCATGTTAACAAGCTTTGGAAGACTGACAGACCTTACAGGAAGACACAGCTGGGTGCTCCTCTAGTCTGGGCTTAATGAAAACCAGAACATGAAGGCTGAACTCTGTGGCTTGTCTGCTGTTTACAGACTCGGCAGGAAGAATCCACTGCCCCAGTGATGAAGGCATAATATCCTCATCAAATACTGATACTTTCTGTACTACCAAGGAAAACAGTTGGGATTAATTAAGAAAGGAAATGCCACAATATTTTAAATTACTTCTGTAGTTTAAACCTTTGTACCAGATGAAGTCCAACAATAAAAAAAAAAAAGAAAAAAAAAAGAAAAGAAAAAAAAAAAAGAAAAAAGAAAAACAAAACAAAACAAAAAAACCAACAAGATGAAACAAAAAAACCCTGTGAAATTATGTGGAAGATGGGATTTTACAAATGGGGACTGATTAAAGGGTGAAGGACTAACTCTGAATGTGATCCAGATTCAGACTAAGATCACCTTTCAACTCCTCCAGCGTGGAGGAGCCCAAGTTACTGTGGGCTCAGGCAAAAATATGAAGAATGGGTAAGAATAGAACACTGTGCCCCCAGATTCTAAGTCAGCAGATACAGTGAGTGCAGCCCCAGAAATACCTTGGAAACCAGTGTTTATCAGGATGACTGATTTCAGTAGCTGCCTATCTCCCACAGACAGTGTCCTCGCAGAACTTCCCCTGAAGAGAAAATTTCATACCCTACCTCCAGAGAACTGAGCCCCCAGCAAAGCAGGACAGGCAAAGGCTGCTTTGCCCACTGTTTTCATCCTCTGGCCTTGGGCAGCTCAGGCACCAGCGGTGCTTTCACACCTCTTCACATTGAGCAAAGCCATCAGCACCAGGCTCAGCAGGGCCACTAGCTGTGCATCACCTCCAGTTAGCCCAGGGCTCTCTCTACCACGCTGGCCTTGTACCTCTGTCACTATTTAACGTCTGTGGGATAGTAACACAAGCCTTCAGGAAGCAGCTCTGTGTTCATCTTCTGCAGCACTAGTGCTGCAAGCATCCTCCCCTCACTGGGAGCCCTTTGCGCTGCTCCAGCCCTGTTACACCACACAAGCAAAGAAGCAGATTTTCCTCCCATTTCTGCCTGCCTGAGCCCTGACGGTTGGAAAACAAGTTTTAGAGAGCTGAGAGGGAGGAGGTCAAGCCCTGATGCTGCATTCCGGAGCTCTCGTATCTCTGGAGAACATCTAGGAATACTGTCTCAACCCTGAATTTTAATAGCAGATTTTATTATGGCATCTATTTACATACACTTTTTTTATTTAGTGAAATATATGCTCCAACATACCTGCAGTACGTGCCTAATTTCCACTTGTATAAAAGAAAAACATGCATGTAAGTCAAATAACTGCAGGCACAACTGGTCAATTCTAGTCAATGACATACACAGTTTCTATGACAGATGCATTTTTTCCACCTAGTTTCTTTCTACAATGCTCATGGAAAGCCTGTATTAAAGTGCTTGGAAAGAGAACATTTACAGACTCATTTTTTTAAAGGCACTTTTGCATTACTATTTTACATTCAATGTGGTTATCAAAAGCCAAGACAAGGCTAGTTTATTGGAATACAGATTTTAAGTTAATTAGGTAAAGCTTTGTTTTTTTTTCTGTTATTGTGGCAACATCAAAAATCGTAAATATTAACACAGATAACCTATAAATACCATCCAATCACAACAGCCGCATGTTGCACTTTCACACGTGCTTAGAGCATTTTGTTGCATGCCAGATTTCCACACGCACCTGGTTATGCAACCAAAATACCCAGCCAGAAACATAAATAATGCCAAGTCTGAACCTCATTTCAACCACATCACTGAACATGAAAAGTGTAAGTTACGAATCTGTTTTGATAAACACTTCAATAAATCATTTCTTGTGCAATGAAGAGAGTTCTTACGACTGCAACAGAAGGTAAGGGTGCACTTGGGCAGTCCATACAAGAGCATATTTTGCAATTTTATGGCTCATGGACAGTAAGGTTGTGCAGGAGCTCGATGGAAAGCAGAGTCAGTTGTATTGTTCTGTGTTTTCTTAAAGCTTAGTGGTAATGGCATTATGTTTTTGTGCTTTTTTGTTTGTTTGTTTTGTTTTTCTTTCCCTTTTGAAAGCTGTTTAGCTGTAACTTTTCTACAGGTGCTGTTAAGTTTCTGCACAGCCATGCTGAGATCTGAGCTGCTCCTCAGCCTTTTCCAGGAATTGGAACTGTCCTTGCCAGCCTGAGCATACACAGCGGTGACAAAGCCACAGAGACAGCAATAAGCAAGGTGTCTTGCTTCCAGATTTCCTCTCTTTTGCTTTTGATTCAGATTCTTTGTTTGTGAAATGAAAATAGCGTAAACATGGTGTTACTCCTTAGGAAAGGCAGCCAGCCTAGTGGTTAGTCCTGCCAGGAGCTGGTGAGGATGAGCTGGCAGCTGAGTGGTGACACACTGGGTCTAACTTTGTTGCATTCAGAAATAGGAGAAAAAATAAAAATAAAATAAAAAGAATAAAAGCAAATCCTGTGTGGGACAGAGACAGCAAGATACCACAGATCAGAACCATAAGCAATTACTTGATGCAACGAAATCAGAATCCTTTACAAGGAGCATGAAAACTGGTGATTTCAGCAGAAGCAACAATGGTTTCACAGCCAAGGGGATTTAAACTGAAGATTTCAAAATGCAGGTGTAAGACATTCAGAAAGGCCGCCTCTAATTGCATTATAGACCAGAGAGTCTTTGCATAGCTGAGCTTGCCTCACCTCTGCTGGACTAACGCCGTGTGATTTCTCAATAGACTATGGGACAGAACATGTCAGTTTAAAAAACAAAACACAACAATAATCTAGGATCAGGAGAGAAACCAAAACTTTCAGGTTTATAAATGGAAAAAATAAATACATGCATAAAACCCTTTATGTGCCTTACAATTTACTCTTATGGGTCGATTGATGATAACAGCATCCAGATTAAAAATCTTTCTCTGACTTTACTAATGTATCCTGCGACCCTCACCTAGCTGGTGTAGCCAGACTGTAGAAGTTCATAAAATGCTTTATTAGTGCTTGTTCATCTGGGATAGCAGTGTTCCATCTACCCTGAAATATTACTATGGATCTTTATTTCCTCCACAGCCTTACTTCCCAAACGCATTTGGGAGTAATCTTATTAAGAAAAAGAAATATATGTAATTTCATCAAATAGGCTCAATTAGTGGAATTATCTTCCTGCTGCATGAGAATTCATAAAATATGAACTGGTTTATAAATAATGAAAATAAAGTTTTGACAAATATAGATTGAATGTGCTCCTCTCACAATCTCCATATAACATCCATAATGTCAAGCCCTTAAGTGATTTTGCTGATTATGAACAGCATCCTGACATGCAAACACACAATTTAGCCTGAAGACATTTGCAATTAATTAATTAATCCTAACAGAAATTATCAAAATTCATTCACTGGGCATTGCACAGCCAGCAGCAAGCAGGAAGAGACTTCTTAAACCATGGCGGAGAAGAATTCTTCAAGCAGAAATAAAGCCTGATGTGGAAAACAAAATGTAAATTTTCAAACAAAGAAAGCTTCCTGTTAAAGCATGGATGCACAACGAGTCACCCAAGGGCTGCACAAAGTCCTCCAAGACCTACTTCAATGCCCATCACGCTTCCCTCAAGGCTTTGTGAGCTATGTCTGACCTCAGACATGGATAAATGAAATAGCTTAAAACAGTAATATCAACTTGAGAAATAAGCAGACACACATCGGAATAGTAGAGTAAGTATCCCAGATGTTTGGCATGTTTTTTCTCCTCAACAGGCAATAATTATGTGCTCCTCCTACAAGAGAAATGAATAGAAATGGTATCACATTTATGGGATTATTTGCTGAATAAATCTTTAATTTGGAAGTACCTTAAAAAAAATAAAATTATACAAAGCTTTAGGAAACGTGCAGAAGGTGTTTACATTACAAGCACTCATTGCCCCTGCAAGACAAGCTGTGACTGGTTACGTAGTCTGGTGTGTGCCTGACATTTCTGCTGGACTTCACCTGCTCGAGTAATCTTTTGCTTACGGTACATTGGCTGGGAGAATAAGAGATCAATGAATGGTGAGCTGGGGGAACAAGGAAATCCTGTTGAAAATACAAGCAAAGACAGCTGCTGGCCAACAAGACTGTGCATTAACTTTCAACCCCATGTTACAGCCCATGCAGAAAGTAAGCCCAGTTCTGACGCAAAGTTCTAGAGGAGCATTAGAAACAGGACCCCACTGCAGCCCATAATATGCCTCTGAAAGAAACAGATTAAACTGATTCCTGTTGTGCCTTCAGCTCCTTTGTAGATGGTTGGGAACTGTTATGTTAAGAGATCTGGGTGAGAGTGAAAGAGTAAATTCAAGAACAACCTTAAAAGCAAGCTGCTGGCATGTAGGGCTCAACAGCACTGGACAAACTCAGTGCAGTTTCTGAATGGCTAGTTGAAAAATAACCTTCCATAAGGCAAAATACCTAAGTTAAATAAAATAATAACCTAGGATCAGGACAAAAATCCAAAATATTAACAGCAACAGAACTTGAGAGTTGGGTATATTCCAAAGCAAAATTTTAATTTTTTTCTCTAAATAAAATTTCACAAAATCCTCACAATTTCGTAAGAAAACAAGGTTGTTTGGATCATATCAAAATTTTGTTAAAATCATGCTTTCTGGCGAAAAAGTCTTTTGACAAAATCTTCCTTTGTCCAGCTGGGATTTCTTTGTTGTCTGCCAAATCCACAGTCAGGTATCCTCATTTTCATTTTCTTTCTAATTATTTCTTTTCTCCTTTCAGAAGTTCCTATTTTTTTCCTATTTTTGTTTGCTGGCACGAATGGCACTGCAAGCATTTGGGATGGCTCTGAGCCACCTCGAAGAGCATCCCCTTTGTTGGGCCAACCTGTCCTCTCTGGACCACACTGCTCTTTCCTCCCTGCAGATGCTTTACTGGGAATTATACATCTTCCTAGTCCAATTTCCAAATTCCATTGCTGCTGGAGGGGTACGAATGTGGCAATTATAAATCATGTCCCTCCAGGCAGATTTCCCATGTGCAAAATTTCTGGATACTTGGCAGCTTCCCTCACCCATGCGCAGCCCAAGAACACGGCGCGAGGGATGGCAGTGCCTGGCCTGAAAGGCAACAGACTTCAGTGTATTTGCAATACAGCACATGCACACAGAGGAAGGGAGCACTAATACTAATAATCTGACCTAATCCAACACGTATCCCGCCTTTCCCCTTGGAACCATTTCCCCTACCAGCCGCTAGCTTACTTGAATTTACCACTGAAGGTCCATCACAGCAACATATGCTCCAAGACTTTTTGCTTAATGACCAGAGAACATTAAGTCCATCTCTACAGAGAGATTTCAATACTTTGTTCTCATCTGTAACAGATTTTCTTCTGAAAACTTTACATAGCATTTAGCTCATCATAGCAGAGAGAATATTTCATTAATAGCTTGCTCGCTGGAGTACCCATCTCCTTCCAAATGTGCAGGAGCTAACATAAGACGATCAATGTTCAAAACCACTTCTACACAGGCTCTTTGAACAAACCCCATTCCATCACAGATAAAATACTTTGTTTTATTTTGTCTCCCAGTAATTGTTTTGAGAAGCTTCTCTTAAGCATATTCTACAGGTCTTAGCCAGTTTATTGAACTGATTAAGAAAAACTAAAAGAATAACCTCTTGGTCACGTTACTTGTATACTATAGAGCTTTACATTTTAAGTTAATTCCTAGTGGTTAAGACTTCCTCTGCATCTCACATGGCACTTTCCCAGTTGCCTAAATTACTTTTCAAACAGAATGTATATAAGAGGGAAGGCTGATTGGACAAGTGAGCACAGCAAAAGGAGTAATTTGCTGAGTTTTGTTTATTCTGGATGTTGAGAACCCTTTGTAAAAATTAAAGGGAGGAGGTTTAACCCCTGAGCCTGCTGGGCATTTGCACATCCACACTTCCTGCTCTGTTTGCTAGCCAAACACAAACCAGTTATTTGTTTGCATTTTTATTTCTTCTAAATACATTTATGTTTAGGACAGAGGAATCTAAATAAGTGTGAGATACAAAATACATGGATGGCGTAAATCTGTCCCCAGCAGCTCCTCAGAAATGCACACTGATAACATAATGCTGCCACCTACAAAATCCAGACCTTGGTTTGCAAGCGTCCATCACAAACAGGCATTAATTAGCATTAAGTGGACTTTCACACTGAGCAGATGAGAAAGACTCTGCAGCTCCCCGTGCTTCTATGAGGGTGACTTGGATAAGACACCTCCTTTTAAAGGAAAGCCTGAGAGGGTTTAATTCCTCCAGCTCAGTTCTGAAAAAGGGGAGAATTTCCTTTGCTTTTCTTCTTTTAAAAATCATCTTTCATCTTCTCCTTATTTGGTGGGTACCACAGAGGTATCTGTTGGATGAAAAACTTTGCCATGCAGCAGTCCAAAACTGTGACTAGCCAGTGACAACCATGTACTAAAACCATGCACCTCTGAGGACAGAAAATGCCCATCATTTCCTAAAGCCCTTTTTTCCCCTGCTCTAGTGTCAACTCCCTTACCTCTGCAATATTCCAGATGCTTCAAAACTGAGATCTGACTGTGTACATGACAAAATAAACAAAACACAGCCAAAAAAAAAAAAAAAAAAAAAAAACTAGCCTAAAAAAAGTCTGGTTGTATACCCCCAGTCCAGAGCTTCCCTGCCCAGACCCACTGCCCATCTTCACTGTGGCCTTGTTATGAGCAGAGAATATTTCCCTGATACAAACAAATATTTATTATTCCAAAGCAAGTATCACAAGTATCAAAAGCCAAATTCTGATTGGGCACAACCCCACATGGGTATCTGTAACTACGTAAACCATAAAGGAATTACAATCTCTAAAAACCTGCATATGCACCAAAGAAGCAACAGCAAGGCAATGAGCACACATGTTGAAAGCTGAGCACTTTCCTTTTTTGCACTTAGTGTCACAGAGAAAACATCGCTTCTCCTGGAGCCCCAAGAAAGGGGGTACTGAAAGATCATGCTTAAGTATAGCGACAATTTTCATGTAGCAGCTTCTATGAAAAGGGGTTCCACTCCTTTCCCCATGTGAATGCCAGCCATCCTGCAATGAATCAATTCTGTGATTTCCAAAATCAAAACAAGAGACACAATTCAGGACCGACAAAGGCTGTAATTTACCTTCCCAATTCAGTAGCTAGAGGCTTCAAAGAGAAAGTACAGCTGAGAAGAAAGAAAAACATAGCGGAACAAATTATCTACCTAAATGATGTAAAGGGACTGGAATCTGGCCACAACTGCTAGATTTAGAATTCTTACAGTATACAGGAAAGTGTAAAATCTGGTGTGACATGTTCGGTAAACTAAAGGCACAGGACTCCTTTTCCACCCCCAAAATGTAGACGTCTTTACAGAGGATGTATGAGTCAGAGCAGGCAAAGGAAGAGAACCAGAGGTCTGCTATTCCAATTTGGCATGTCTATATAATTTATTTAAGACCATAACCAATTTAGGACAGCCACAGATAGTTACACAGGGCTATCAGGCCACCCATTAATTTTAAGATACTCCTCTTATCTGTTGAAATCTGTTTTAAGTCCACTCGTTTGTATTTGAATAAAACGCTCCTTTTAGAATGACATTCTCTTGACCAAGATGAGAAGCAATCATTTCACTTAGTTTTTTTGTTTTGTTTTGTTTTGTTTTTCCTTCAAGGCTAAAAGCCCTTTTACTCAAAGCTTAACTCCTAGGGTGAATTTGTCTGACTTCACTTCCAGTCGTTGGTGCTTCCTATGTCTTTCTTCACTAGATTAGAAACATGTATTCCGTGCCTTGCCCTGGGAGGCACACATACGTTGTAACCAGGTCACCTCTCTTTTTGAGAATTTAAACAGATTTGTGCCTTTTTATGGGATGCATGCAAGCACTGCACGTCCCTACTGTACCATTATTTTACTCAACTTGTCACACCAGATTTTACACTTCCTTCTAAACTATGAAGAAGAATTTTTTGTTTGTCGTTTCTCCCCTTTGATGGATATGGACCATCATTTAACTGCGCAGCCAAGTCCCCGCCTCCTGCTTGGAGCAATCTCAGCTCCTGGAGACCTGGCAATGCCCCTAACGCATTGCCCAGGGCACCTGGATTTCCCAAGCCTGTGACAAATGCTGGTCACTTGTTTTTCTTGGCTGTATCTCTGTGAACAGCGAGCACCTGGTACTGCCTGCCGTCTCCTCGCTATGTTGTATTTCAGAGGAGGTGCTGTGCGAGGCTGTGCACTGTTTCTTTTCCTCAAACCACCTGTTACACCTGCCTCTAACTGCCTTTAGCACACAGAGCCTTTATTTGTATTATGTCACCCCTCTGGTATGTGCCTTCCTCTTCACGAGCACTTGATATCATCACCAACAATTGCATGTTTGCGATGGCAGTGCGAGGAGCGTCGGTCACCAGCAGCGTGCTCCTTCCTACCTCAAGGCATGGAAAGCTGGTGGGTGGTTTAAAGAGCCAGGGAAGGAAATAATGCTGGGAGCATTGCTTCGTCTCAGTTCCTGTCCTGAAGGCTTGTTCTATTATTCACAGAGCGGCAGCAAATAAATCAGGAAAACTGAGCAATAACCTCCTACCTCAAATAGACTCCTTTTCTCCTCTAGTATAATTAGCATGCCCAGTTTTATGGCTGAAAGGGGACAGGTATGGGCTGAATATCCTAAACAATAACAGAGTTGAAACGAACAGAGCATCACAGTGAATTGGGAGCGATGAGAGAGGAAAGGACTGCAGGAGAAGGGACAAAAACAGCCTGAAGTGGATCAGGGCCTGCACAAGGCTTTTAGCTTTGGAGACACTGACCCCAAAAGCCACCCAGGCCTGCAGCGTAAGGCTGCCCTAGGAGCCAGTGAGGGGACAGGCTCTCTCCACCAGCCCTGAGGTGCATGTAACACACACCTGCACGCACACACACACCATTTTGAGGTGTGAGTGGCACAGAGCAGCGAGTGACCTGCCCAGGCATGGCCGTGGCTGTGGCTCCCAGCCCCTACTGCCAGCAGCCTGCCCCGGCCCGGCCGTTCCTTGGTGGGGGCACCAGCAGGCAGAGCCCGCGCAGGCCTTGGCGTGTCCCCGGGGACGCCCAGCCCCGAGTCACCGCCCCGCTGCGGGTGCCCACGGAGCTCCCCGGGGTGGCTTTGCGGAGAGGCCTTCAGAGGCAGGGACAGGGCAAAGCACCCACAGGGGGTTTTGAAGGGCTCCTGCAGCCCCCAGCACAGGGCTGGGGCACCACAGAGAGATGCAGGCACAGGTCGGGAGAATCAGAGTTGGGGTGATGGCGGGGCTGGCAGGTCTCGTGTCCTCCCGAGTCACACTGCAGCTGAGCACAGGCACCTTGTGACAGGAGTGGCTGCAAAAAGTCAGCCTCTGCCTCTCTATCCCTGCTGCAGGGGGTGTTCAGCAGCGCTGTGCTGGCACACAGCACCTTCACAGAAGCAGTTCTCACTAACGCGGGGGAAACCTTCGCTCTCAGCTCAAGTATCCACACCCTACGAACAAAGCACGTTAGAAATTGCATTAGCTTACACAAGGGCTTCCACAGAAATATTTTCCTTTGCCTCTTCCTCTTTTACGATCTGCTCCGATGGTTTTCATTTCTTGCAAAGTGGTAAAGCTTTGGTGATCATCTCTAGGACAGACACACACTATGCAAGTTCTCACAAATGTGAGAGCATAATTGACGGGAAAGTACTACCTAATTACTGAACTGAGGAGTATTTGAATAAAGGTGATTTTACTGTGACTTCTTCCCTCAGGGAACTACAGTAAGACTCCTCAAGTAACTTTCATTTGTCATTGAAAATGTGTTATTCACATCATTTTCCAAAGTATTTCTCAGATTTTTCTGTTTCAGAATAGTGGCAACTTTAACACACCAATAAATCTTAACACAAGGCAATGTTTCCAACATAATTGTAATAGCTGTAGGCTAGATTACAGGTGTCCTTTTAGACACTAACTTGTTGTAGTTACATCTTGCTGCATCAATTGTGTGGCTATTGTAAACTTTATATTATGCAAGGTGTGTAATTACACAGCATTTTCAAACTCCCATCACAACTGCACACCTGGCCTACTTCTAACAAGCACATTCCTTCTCAAAATGACTACGTAATTAGAAAATTCCACTTCTCGGACACAGCACTGCACTTAGCACATGTATATTTTACTGAGAAATGCGCTACCATTTCTCTTACAGGGTCACTAGACACGCTGTGAGCTGTTCATTGTTTTTAATCCTAACATGACCTTTATACTAAATACAAAAAACAACCTCGAGACTGAAAAGCATGGCATGATGTCATGAGCGCAGAGAATGATTTCAATGAACCCAGCGCTGTTTGATCAGGGACCAGTCCTCCCAAGGTGCTGAGTCCTCATTTCCTGCAGGTCCCGAACTGTAGTCTGTAGTGCCCAAAAACCAGTTGTCCCAATTAAAATTGGAAAATGAGGCATTTAAAATCTTCAGCCACTTAGAGAACTTATTTTGAGAGATTCCAATACAAGATGCTTTGTCACACTTGTGCGTTTTTTATAGAAAAAGCTCCAAAACTGTTTTCATTCACTCACATGCACACACACAAAAAGCATTGATTGCCAGAAGAGCAGACCAATAGAAACACTAATGATTTTTAAACACTAATTTACTCAATGGGGATTGCTTGTAGATGTGTGTAAGCAGGATCTCTGCAGTGTCCCCTCCCAGCCTGAGCGAACGGGGATATATAACGGTAAATACTTAACAAGTACTTGCTGCAAACAACGGGGAACACACTCCAGTTCCTTCTTTGCTAGAAGGGAAAGGACTAGGAAATGCAGGGAAACTTGCAGGAAGGTTTCGGGATCGGGAACTGTTAGAAGTGGCAGCTCTTTTCACACATGCTGTTGCGGATAGAAGGGAGATAATTATAAATCATTATGGAAGAAAAAGAGAGCGCCAGATCCCATGCCCGCAGAAATCCTTTGAAAAAACAAATGCATAGATGCTTTCCCACACTCCTTTAATCAGAATTTCGGATTCACCCTATGTGATCTGTAAAACAGCAGTTATCAGATAAAATCACCTCTTCTCAGCTAAGCAATGCAACCCCATGAATTCAGATGAATAAAGGGGCCAGATTTATACCCAGATATTTTAATTCTTAAACAGTTAACATAACAGTCAAAGAGATGCTTGGTTACTTACACAAAGGGAAGGCTATAATTGTAACATCTTTGCTCTAAGGTAAATAATTAAGTAGACTCCACTTACAAAAGGATGAGAAGACTGTGCCTCGGGACATTTAGTCAGTGGAACTAAGCAACAGGTTACAGGGAAGCAAACAAGGCTATATTTAAACACAAACCTATAGACTAGATGATTTTCAGCGGAGAAAAAAAAAAAAGTTTGATTCTAAAAAAAAAACAGTTCATATACTTCTGAGTAATCCTTGGGCAATTTTACAGAATGAGGCAGAATGAAAGGATCCAAGATCACAGATATTCTTGTTGCAAGTCTGTATCAGGATAGCCTCTCCTTTACACAGCTATCCTTATTTTCACCCTTGACTCTCAATTTCTTCACAAGAAACATCAGTGGCAAAAATCAGGAAACTCATCCTCTTCATTATTTAAACAAAGTCCTTCAATAGAGATCAACCATATTAATGAATACTTCTTTGCAGCAGAAGCTTAGACCCTTGCATTTGAAGCAGAGAGAACATTTCATATTCGTATTCAAAACTATTTTCCTCTGTTCTAACAGATTTCAAATAGTAACAAATATAACTAAGTACTACTGCAAGAAAAAGGCAAAATTCCTGTATAGTTAGTGGGTGATCCAATATAGAAGCTAGAATTTAATTTAAAGGAACTGCTTGGGTCTGTAGCATTTAGCTGAGGTTGGAAATCACCTTGCAGTGGGGGGCTTCGAGCACATGCTCCAGTCTGCCAGTGCAGAGACAGGCAATGAGAGCTCAAGTGATCCTGCCACTCCCAGAAATAAGTTGTGTTTTTTGAAATAAGAAGGTCTTTACACATTGTTGGCAATTATCCCCAAACTAGGCTACCAACAGGAACGGGCAAGATTTCCTCACTCTTCTACCTGTGTGTTTGGGTCCCCCTGTGCCAGCACCACCGGAGTCCATTTGAGGCTACAGTGGTGATGAACAATAGCTAGGCAGCGTTACGTATTGTGATGCAAAAGCTACTACCAAGAATCAGCCTGAGGTTGTTTGGTGTCTCAGCACATCCAGCCAAAGAGGCAGCGGGTTTCCAGCTGTTAAAGGCTCTGCAGAGCCACTGGAAATGGTGCGCACTGAGAGCTCACTCTGAAAACCAGGTAACTCGGCACACAAAAATAACATTAAGCCAATACAATGTTTTTCTTGTCTGGTCTTTCTCCCATCTGGAAGAGTGGGCAGGAGGTGGCTTTTTGGATCAGAGTCATTAAGCAGTTCTAATGAGGCCTGGATGGCAGATCGGGTCAGCACACACGCAGAAACACCCCAGCAAGGGATTAGTAAATGAACTCCCAAGAGCCAGGCAGCACAGGACCCATGGGACATGGAAGGCACTAAGGCAAGACGTGGACTGGACTGGCTGGCCCAACTAGTTTTCCATCCCAGCAGGACTATCAGTGTAAAAGAACGATTTTAAACTTCTCTTTTCCGTCTCCTATTAATTTGTTTGACATGACCTTATCAGGACTCTACTAGTTATGTTCTGCTTTCCTTATGTAGTTGTTTTCAACAAAGTGAAACTGCAGTTAGTTGTCTCCTTCTGTTACGCATTCAATTCTGCAGTGCTGAAACATTAAAACAATTTGAAAGATATGACAACGAAGTTGCTCAGTACAGTGAGCATGTGGATTGATATGTTTTGATTTTTTTCTTTAGAGAACAAGACTTGTCAGTGCTCAACTCGAAAAGCTGCCAAATACATCATCATCTCTCATTCACTCTGACCCAGGTGCTGTCAGCCCAAACTGACTGTTTTCAGT
The DNA here is from genome assembly GCF_009819795.1 of Aythya fuligula. NCBI lineage: Eukaryota > Metazoa > Chordata > Aves > Anseriformes > Anatidae > Aythya > Aythya fuligula. Next base: position 10,034,906 of record NC_045574.1, on the reverse strand, counting down.
AAAATGAAAAAATCATGTTGGGTGAGTTCAAAACGTATCCCAAGAGGTGCCAATTAGGGAGCATTTTAAGTGCAAATTCTAATGTTAATTTTCTGAGTTCATTTGCTCTGTGTCCATTACTAAATCTCCAGCTTAAATTGCACTTTATAGCCTAATTTTGTACTACGCAATCTGTTTCTTTCCTGTTCACCATACTCTTAGAGCTGCATGTAGGACTAACAAACGCATTTAAATATTTGATTCACTGGCATTAGCAAAGGAAGAGAAGAAAAACTTAATGATGGATGATACGATATGCTGTACACAGAATGCCTTCATGCTATTCACAGCACATTACTATCAACATACCTCTTCCCGTCGTGCATTTTTTAGGGTAGTAAAACAAACAACGCCACTGAACTCAGAAAAGATTCGCTAGTAACAGGGATTAGAGACTATGGGTTATGTAGATGCTGCTGAGTGATCAGTTTTGTTCAAATCATACCTATTTATTCTGGTCCTGTTTTTTCTGCAGTAAACACCATTGCACTGAAATGTGGGTTTTCACTACCTTACAAGGAATGAAACGTACAAAGCACTCGCCTAAAACCTGCTTTCACGTGGTTTTGTCGCAAAGGTAGCTACTAAGGTCTCTAACATAACCCTTGCAGTCATCAGCATAGCAATTTAATACATTTAATCACAGGAGAAATAGAAATAGAGGGGTTCAAATTAAAAAAAAAAAAAAAAAGTGTAAAAAACTTGTGTATATAAACATATTATTGTCAATGTAATGCAAGGGTTAGTTGGGAGGATTGTAATACCCCTTTGCCTGCTAGAAAGCAAAGTCTTCCCAAATGTAATATTTATCATTGATAAATACTTAGCACCTTCTGAATGCCTTAGGGCAACTCCCATTCAGTGTCACTTGGCAGAGGAAGAGCATGACCAAACATCAGGCCATAACCAGAGGGCCCAGTGCTACCAGTAGCGAGGAGCACAGCACAGTCACTCCCCTGGGGACCATGCTCACCAGCAACGAGAGCTGCTGCCTTTGGACCTTTCTGCATTTCCAGCTGCTCCTTTGAGGAGCAGAAAGGCCCCAGCTTGGAGCTGCCACCAATCCTGCTGGATGTCCTGTGCATGGAGCAGTGGAATTGGATTTAAAATTGATCCTGAAAGTGGTGCTGGTATTAGGAGTAAGCATACATTTCATCAGCAAGACCACCACCTGACCTAAAGGTGCAACCCTTTCTACATGGGTTTTGAAGTGAGAGTTTCAAAAGCTTTAATTCAGTTAAAGTAGGCTTCAATACATTTTCTGGTTTATGGCCTATTTTGGCCAAAATGCCACAAGAAAAAGCAAGGTTTCTGCTGATGAGTATTTCTGATGTCATAATTAGGGTAAAACAGAATGGTGATTCCTCCACATCTGCCTCATTGTCAGCATCACCTCTTCCACAAAAACATGTGCTTCTAATAGACTACTAAGCCCAGCCAGGAACCTCCAAAGGAGATCTTTATTTGACGGCAATGAGGTCATTCATATGTTTAAAAATAAGCATGTGCAGAAATGACTATAGCTTTGAAATCTGTTGATGTTGAAAATAATATGGGTACATATTTGCATAGGGGTTCAAGGTGGTCCCTGTCCTCTACTCTACAAAAATACAGGAACCAAAGGAAAATATCTTCCTTAAAATTTCAGCTCAGAAAACACAAAACCTAAATAAAGGACCCTTCCCTTTTCCCTAGCTAGTTTAAGGTACAACCATTCACCATGCCCACCATCTTTAGAGATTACCGAACAATACTTTGCTTGCCTTGAGAAGCAACATAGGGTCACAGGGATGGCGTAGTTCTGTCTGTAACTGCTCCGATTTTTTTTTATTTATTTTTTTGATTAAAAGATGCCTAGCATGGTGACTGAACTTGAGGAAATGCCATGCCGATTCCCTGGGAATTCCAGCCTGCTCGCTGCCAGGGTGCTGCAACGCCGCCCGCGGCAGCTGCACCGCCCCGAGCCAGAACAGCCCTGGGAAGCAGATGAGCTACAACCAGGGCTCAGGCAGAGAAGGAAACCAGCCAAAAGGAGAAACCTAGGCATAACGAAATCCAACTACACAACTGCTGCCACGGTATAGGTTGGACCAAACTTCAATTATTAACACACCTCTTCAGATATTGCAGCTTGCACATATTGCTTCACATTAGGAGCTAATACGCTCAGATGACAGGTAAATGAATTAATTTTCCAGGATTTGCATGCATCCTGCAAGAGCATGATTTCCCAGCCAATGTGAGACATTTGGTCAAACATTTGCAATTCACTTCTATATTTAGGGCTCTTCCCTGCAAACACCCACATACATTTAACAAGGTCAGCAGATAAGTTTGGGTGAGTGGTATGCAATTTTAGCTATATCACAATATAAGTATAATGAATGAATGAACGTAGTTTATTGTTCTTATGTTTTAAAATGAAAAAAAAAAAAAAAAAAAGGTGAAATACTGAGAAGTACCTTGAAAATCCAATTCCTGCTGCAGTGATTTGTCACATTTTTATTAGCAATCAGTGCCTTTTTCCACCTCTTTGACAAGGATATAGCAAGATGTTGACCTACATCCCAATTCAGATGAAAGACCTTAATTCTTATTGTATGCGAGGTCCTAAGTAGCAATACAATTTTAATAGCCTAAATATCCCTAATTTTCAATTTCTTTGAATAAACAATTTATTGGTAGCAATCACCATAACCGTAAGCATATTTACTACTACTTTTTAGAGGTATAAGGGATGGTACAAGATCCAACACAGAGAATCACAGATCTGTTTTTATCAGGAGATACATTTTTTTGAGTCCTTTTCAATTTAACTGGCTTCACTTTTATTTTTTAAACAGAACAGAAAATTTCCTTTTTAAAGGTTAAAGCCAAGGCTCAGAAAGGTCAGATCTTGGAGGGGAAAAAAAAAAAAAAAAAAGAAAAGAAAAGAAAAGAAAAGCGGCAAGTACTGACAGGAGCTCCAGTGTTCAGGAGCCCTATTCAAAGGGTGTCCAGCCATGGTCCCCATTCTTGTCACTGATGAAGGCTCGGGGAACACCACATAAAATTCCAGAACCAAAACTTCATTGCTAAAAGACAGCTTTCTTCAGCACTACTCAGTGAAGTCAGCTTAGAAAATGTGCATTGAAAAATTACTTCAGCACAACCCCCTGCCGAGGGCCGCTAACGCGTTGGTACGAGGAACGTGCAACGTTCCCAAGGCGAGCAATGGAAAGGCGTCCTGAATCCTAAGTGCTCTATCTCGGTGCTCTATCTCCACATGAGCTCTAGCCTGCGGAAACGGAATTCACTGCTCCATGGACAGCTTCCAGAAGCTGTTTCCGTATGCGGTGCATGCCAAAACTGGGCCTAGTCGGCTGTTATTAAAATGTTGCTGTCAAGCTATTAAATGCTTGAAAAGCAGAGAATTAAAAGAAGCTTTATGCATGCACTCCCCACGGTGTTTCTAATCATGCCATTGATGTCTGGAGATCCAGTTTCCTTCAAAATTTAGTTACAGTTTGTGTTTATAATCATTCCGTTTAAAGACTGCCACCACACAACCAATCTTGTTCCTCAGTCTAATCTGCAGTTTGAACAGGACTGAGATTGCTCTCAAAGCTTGCAAAGCATTCTTCAAAGGCACAGCTAAAAGCAGGTGCTTTAGGGGACTAGTCCTCCCAGAAACAGGGTGGTTTTCTCCCATTGGACCAGTTTGCACTGGGAAGCGAGACTGGGAGCCTGCAAGAAACGCCTCCCTCACCTGCATTGCCCCCAGATTTGCATCGCTCCCTTCAGTTCCCAGGATGCGTCTGGGCCAGCAAAGCAGAATCCAGCTACTGAGTGATACCTAGCTGCAGGACGAACAACTGAACAGAACACAGCTTGGGATATCTAAAAATCCATCTGCTATCTATCTTTGCATTTATATGTTCAATACTTCAAAGAACACAGGGAAAAAAAATAAAATCAATGCCATCTTTTTTTTTTTTTTCCTACAGCTTTTATGAATTTCATTTAGGAAATCATTAAGAAGGGATTAAAGGACTGGAATAACTTTGGTTTGGAGGAATGGACTAATAGTTCCTGTTCCTGTCTAGGATGCTTCATAATAGACAAAATATTCTCTACATCTAATTACACAAGAATTTTGTGCTGATATACTTCATGTTCTACATAGGGAGAGGAAATCCTTTATTTGCAAATCCTAAATGAATTTAATTCTCCATATTACTATTTGTATTTCTAGAGATTTAGGAATCCCATTTAATGACCTACACCTCAATGGGCTGGACACCATATAACACAGGGATAAAGAAACATGGTATTTCCTTAACAAAGCATGCAACGTAAGACAAAAAATGATACATGCAGATAACAAACGTAAGGTTATAAGTGATATGGCCTAGGAAGGCAGCAGAGGGATGTGTAACGAGAACTACTATGGTCAGAGCAATGCACTCGGCAAAAGTGTCCTCATCAGACTTCCCAATGTAGCCACAGCTCCTTCTCCTAACGGGCTTTGCAATAAAGTGAACTCTGAGTCTGGACAAGACACAGGTAGAAAAAAATCCAAGAGATCTGCCATGCAGGAAGAATCAGGCAGTTTTGTCATAGTCAGGTTACAGAGATCTAAACAGGGGTGAAGGATGCTGTGCTGCGGGGCAAGGAATGGACCAAGCATGGTAGGGATGGGAGCAGGGGGCTCCTTTGGCACCAGAACCATTCCAGGGACCACTCCAGGGGATGTAAGGGACAGACCGAGGTCTCCTTTGCACAGAACCAAGACATTTTGGCAGTGATGTAGACCGTTAGTCAACAGCACAGAGGTTTGGGGGTTTGTCCTTGGTTTTCAAGCAGGTGATCTGAAGAGAGAAGAGAGCTACAGAGCCATCTGCAAGGAAACATGTACAGGGAAAGCAATGCAATAATTGTAAGAGAGCGAAGCCACAGAAGCCAAAAATCCAAAGATTTCAAGAAGAGAGAGCTGGCTGATTACACCAGAAGCCTCAGACAAGCGAGGGGCAGGAAGGGGCTCGAGCTGCAGTCGGAGCCAGCCCCCGGCGGCTCAGCGCTGCCCGGACCTCCCGCACGAAAGGAAAGCACCACAAATACAAACAGCCGAGCGCATGAGATAGAGGGGAAAATAATCCTGTAACTGAGACCGCTCACTAATGGAATCTATTAATTTCTGGCCACAGAAGTACCAGCTAATTTGCAGTTAATGGTGTTTAAAAGATAAACAATCTAGACTGATTCAGACATGCATAAACTCTCCAATATTGATGCCATGCCTTCCTTCTGGGCAGACCGCACCATTTTCAGGAAAAAAGGGAATAATCCCAAGCATCTAACCACTTCCAGTGACACCCATTAGGGCTGAGGCCTCTGTCTCGTTTAATCTGGACCAAATGGCATGAAGCGTTTGAAAACTTGCAAAGCTTCAGAGACTGTGACATTCTTTGCTGTCTGGGGTGTAAGAGGTGAGAAGGTTTAGGGAGACTGCTCTGAAAATACAGCAAAAGGCTTACTTTTGGTACTGAGGACTTGAATAACCCAGATCAGCGAGAATCCCGTTCAAGCACAGTTTCTTGCCTGGGGTGAATTTGAAGCCTGTCCTCATTTAATCCTTGGGCAGGGAAGGAATCATTGGTAGGATGCTAAATATTCTGCTCTGTTCTTTTTTAATAACTGTGGGAGCATCCTCGAGAGGAAATCTCATGACACTGAGACTGACTTTATTTAATTTAATACTTCTAATTCACAAATATTTAGTTCAAGTGTTTGATACAAGATATAAAGGATTTGGTATCAAGAAAACCTTGCATGTAATACCCTCTCGCCAGATCATTACACAAGTCTAATTGGATTGAGATCTTGAGATATGCCCTTCAGAACTTGTTTGCATTTCACTAGAAATGAGATGATCATCTGTTACCTTTACACAGAAATTGTGACGCATTTATATGCACATGAAACACAAATGCCAAAATATTCAGGTATTTGAGTGCTTCGTTTGCATATAGTTGCTACCTCTGTGTAGAAACAAAGTAATTACTATAACAGGTAATTACGTGCTCACTAGTAATTTACACAAGAGGAAGAAGAATCCTCCAGCTTACTCATTTTGTAGATATTTGGAGCAATAAAAGCTCGCAGAAGGAGCTAGATGAAAATCTGCATGATTGCCTAAGATGGCTTTCTGCCAAATGGACAGTTCACTTAGAGAAGAAAAAACAACTCCATTACTTCCTCATATGCTACTCCCCCTTTTTTTTCCAGAAAATTTTCATCAGTGTTACTGGGTTCTAAACAGTATGAATAAACATATGTAAAAAGTCAAAATATTGCTACTTTTCTTTTAAGACGAACAGCCTCTTGGAAAATGCTAATTATTGTAATTTTTGGTTCAGCGACAAAAATGTGTACACACACAAGCATGTATAATTGATTCAAACAAACATTTTTTTACTCAAAAGAAAATATTTCTTTGATTTATGCCAATTATTGAGCAAATAAAATTATCATTCTGAATATCAAAGACTTGAATAGAGAAAACACTTCAGTATTCGCCAACTCCCTCTCCTAATGTGGAGGATGCACTATCTGCCAAACCTATGTTCATTCATGTAAATTTTGGATTCCCTTCAAATTTCAGGATATAGACATTTTACTGAAAAAAAAAAAAAAAAAAAGGAAGTGTGGTTATGCATCCAATTCCTTTTCCAGAGCCTCATATGTGGCTGAATAACTACTGAAATATCTTGCTCCTGTGCTAGTCTCCAGTAGGTCACCACAGCCTACTTTATTGCAAGAATTTATGATTAATGGAGTATCCGAGATTTGGATCCAGTGTATAGATGTTACGACTCAAAATACAAGTCTTATTTTTCATAAACGTAATAAAGAGCTGCTTTGCTAGTCCTGCAAGTCCTCCTTGAACTCCACCAAAATATGAATTAACTCCTGGGAAATTAAGACAATGCTGGTTTTTGCTATCTGGCCATGACATGATTGCAATTGGCTCAACAAGAACACGACAACCATAACTCCTGGTGTCCTGCCCTTCTCCAGCCTCCCACCTTCTATGACACTTGAGGTGAATTTCTCTTCCTATCTCCCTCAGGTTCTTCACGTATCATAGGGAAAAAATCCTCTTGTAACTCCCGTTTTCTCATTTTACTTGTTCTGGATTAGTATGAGCTTTTTTTTCTGTACAAAAACCCAAAAGGTTTGCATTTACTTTTCTTCTACAGCAGGCAGCACAATCCTGTTTTTTGTTGTGGAAGCACCCTGTAATCCATTCTCCCTAAAGCAGTGCACAGCCGGCCTTTAGGAAGCAGTGCAGCTTCCTGGGCCCCCAACAACTTCCATCCGTGCTCACAGCTACAAAGACCTCCTTCAACAGCACCCTGGCTCAAAACTGCTGGGAACTCAGATGCACAACCAGCAGATATTGATAGAGACACAGGACCAGTGCTCGTTCTCTGCAGCATTTGGGTTAATAGCCTGGACTTCTGGGCACTGCTCCCACTGCCTGGTAGGAACAGGGGGCAACAAACCCCAACAAAGTGTGGGGCGACCAGCCCAGTGATGCTTGTGCAAAACACCAGGCACACTCAAGTTCCTGCCCCAAGGTTGTGTCACTGCCTGCAGCTCGGAGGAGTCTCCATCAGTTGCCTGACACAGGATACGCATCCCAGGGTGCTTCTCAGCACCTGCTTCCCCTATCCTCCTACTGCTGGGAGAAATAATCTTAATAATCTAGCTTTCTTTCCTCCTGTTTAGTTTTTGGTTTATTGTGTTTGTTTGTTGTTTTAAAGGTCTCCCTCAGTTTAAAGCCCACAGACAAGGGTTTGCCACAGGAGTGCTCTGAGAAGCAAATCTCCCACGTGGGATTTTCAGTACAACTTCGCCAGGCTAAGCCTCGTTTTACTGAGCTCTAGGAAAACAAAGAAGGGTGTAACCACAGCATCCACAGTCACTTCCAGAACTCAGAAATTTTGTATGTTGACACAATACATACATATTTTTTCTTAATAGGTGCACATACACGTACATATGTGCACAGAGCTCTGGGTAGGAGGATTTAAAGCAAATTGAAATAAATGCGAAACAATGACACAGCTTTCACAAAGTAAGCTGTGAAACCAATGTCTGGGTCTTAAAACATCATGTCCCATTCTACTATGAAGTCCTTTTTTGCAAATACCTGCTCTGTAGCCCCTTGTCATACAGGATGCTGCTGCTCCACAGAGGAGGGTTTTTTGGGCAAAGGAAAGTCACATAAAAACTGGGCAAATTGCTGGAGATCTTCTCTAGTGAAGTGCATGGGTGCAAAAAGCTCACAGCACCTCACAGTGGGAGACCAGGGAGGGAGAGTGCCCCTGTGCTGAAAGCATCAAGGAGAATCCTAGAGCCGTCTCCTGCCTGGGTTTCAACCAGAAGACAGATTTAAAGGCTTTCTTCTTCTGACACTTTCCCCATCAGTCCTTAGTTTGTTGCCACTCATTGCACTGACCTGTAAAGTCAAGACTTGACCTTTGTTTGAGTCCAAGTGAGAAAGCAGATGAGATGCTGGGGCAGAGGCAGACTTTTAGCCTCAGAGGCTGGCAAGGGAGGCAGAAGTGCTGCGCCTGAAATCTGTGTTGGGCTCTGACCAAGACATCACTTATTCCACAGCCATCCACAGACTGTCACATCATTTCAGTACTAGAAACGAAGGGTGGTCTGACATGCAAGTCATTAAAAAAATCAATATTCCTAAGCCTCACAAGAAAAGAATGCACTTGAGAGTCAGATTTTTTCAAGAAGAAAGTCAAGTCCAAACGCTAGTTAGGCCTGTCTGCAGATGTGAATTGTGCATGTAAAAATATACAGAGACTTCTTTAAACATGAAGCCAATGTTAGAAAGGACTAGATGCAATTTTCTCAGCAGAAATGCTATTATCCTTACCTCGAGCATTTAGCTAGCTAGTTTGCATGCTCATGAGATATGGGAAGGAAGGAAGGAAAGGAAGGAAGAACAAAAAATAATATATATATATAAAAATCACCATTCTACACCCAGAGCAAGGGCTATAACTTCAAGGAAGAAAGGAGCATGCTTGGAAAGATCACCCTAAAAGGATGGAAAGATCACCCTAAAAGGACAGCCAAAGCATTGGTTTCACATTGATGCTACTGCTCTTATTTTTTTTCTTAATACAAAGCTATCAACATCAGAAAATTTAGGAGCCAGCAATGGGTCAAATTGTAGACCCAACCAGCTTACAGGTCCTGGGACTTGTACATCTGGTTGCGGGAGGAATAGAGGTTATCAATCCATCAAATCATTGCCAAGCTAACGTGATATTGTTTGTACCAAACATACTTTAATGCTTTGCTCAGCATGCAAGGAATTCAACAGCCAGACCCTACCATAGCCACTGTGTGTTCTACCTTACCCAGTCCCTCAGAATTACCAGATGAAATACACTCAGCCTTATCCCAGCTGTGTTTTTCCACATGCATGTTTCAAGATGATCTCTCAATTCATCATCTGTGTCTCAGTTCATTAAGTGATCTTAAAGTTTTTGCAAGTTTTCCTCACAAACCAAATCTTTCTGGATTGAAGAAAACAGATTCTGGACAAAAAAAAAAATAATAATAATAAAATAAAATCCTAATCCTTCAGAGTCTGGGGATTTCTCTCATGTGACTGCATGTGCTTACCCGGAAGCCTTTGAGCAGAGAGGCTATGGCAAAATGAACAAAATAAAACAAATGTTGTTTGCTTTTAACTGGGCTTTGAGTCTCCTGTTTTCCTTCTAAAGTACAAACACAATGCCTCAAAGTCTGCAAAAGGCTAACAGGAAAATTCTGCTTTGGATTACAACCGTACATCAGTGAACTGCACACTGACAAAAATGATCAAACCAGTCAAGGCAATTTCTGGTGAAAAATTACAGGGACAGAGCAGAAGCATGCTCAAAGCACTGAGGAACCCCAGAGTCATCCTGCTCACCTCAAACCAGAGCAGGCAAATCTTTCTCCACCAGCTACATGAAATTCTGTGCAAATCCCGCTAAAGAGTGAAATATGTAAGTGCCATTACAAAACAAACATATCTGCATTTGAATCACCCTGGAAGATTGCAATGTTTGGAGTTCTTAACGAAGCCAAGCTTGGCAAAGTTACAAAATTACATTTAAAAAATCTACTTATTTTCCCAGCGTCAATGCTCCTTTATATGCCTGATGACAAAACTGAATCCAGTTTAAAATGCACCTGTCAGAGCTGTCAGCAGTGCTCTTGTTGTTTGGTTATGCTGCGAGGCGATTCCAGCATGTTTTCTCTAAGAGGAGGAGGTGTCATCTGAATATGGCAAAACAAAACCTTGTGACTCACTCAGCTAACGCAGACATCGCAGTTTGGAGTAAGACTCGCAGGCTGGCTGAGGCTGCAGGCTCTGAGACTCTCTTGTGCACCCAGGTCCCATCCCAGAGCTGACCCACTGCAGCGAAATAACGAGGTCATAATAGGAGCAGCAGGTCAGGGATTTGTGAGTCAGCGCTTGCTCTCCGCATGGCTACAACAGTCACCATCCAGCTTATATTACGGAGGTAGAAAAACAATATTGGAGTTAATATGGCATGGCAAATACAAGAACATATCATTTCTATAGAGAAACGGGGGAGCATGTAATGCCTTTGGATATGTACACCGAAGCTAAAGCTATTTAGGCATTCACTTTCTTAATCCTGCTCATGATTTTTTGCCACTGTGAATTCAGGCATTTTGTACCCCGTGGCACCTCCTGGAAGCTGAACTAATGAGATCTGTGAAAATGTTCCCTCTTAGGGAGAGGAAGTGATTTTTAGTCAAATAGTTGAATGTTTTCCCTACCATCTGCACAAGCTTTTGTTAAAACACCTTCTACAGTCAAGCACCTGATTAAACAGATGGAGGGGAGAAAAAAAGCTTTTGTTAAAGTTTTGGCATCCCTTTTTTTTCTTTCTTTTTTTTTTTTTCCCCAATTCAATTATTCCAATAAGTATTCAGTAAAACCAGACTTGACTTTCCTGATAATTTTATACATAAAATTTATGCCAAGGTGGGATACAAGTAATTCATAATGCCCTGCAGTTTCAGCACAGGATGGACAATAAATTACTAAAAATCTCCTCCACAGGTCACCTGCAACCTACAGCAGCAGTTCTCTGAGTCTGAAGCACACCAAAGTAAATATAGTGAATGTAGACTAAATACGAGGGAAGTGTAGGATACATCCCACCTGTGCAGCAGGAGGTACCCCTAAAGGTCTGGGCAAGCATCTATTACTTTAAACATTCAGTACAGATTTCCATCTCGGCTAGGCAGACAACATTGTGATACTGTGGGCCAACATACAAATTACAATAATACAGGCTTATCAAAAGGCTGTGTAATTGCTCAAAATTCAGGTAATCTACTCATTCACGATGTTGCAAAGGAGCATTTGTTCATAGCTAAATGCATGAAATTGAACGCTGGCAATTTGCTTTCTGCCATCAGGATTAGGTGCACGCAGATTAAGCTCACCGAGGAAAGGAATCTCAGCTACACTCACTATCCCTGGAAACCATCAGCACGTCTAAAAAGAATACATAAACACAAATTGTTTGCTCAGAAATTGTTTGCCAACTGTGTTGGCACAACTCACGTTTCCTGTAAGAGGATGGGCAGCCATATCAGTCAGTATTGGCAAGTAAGGACTGCCTGCCCCAGATGGCTGGCAGCGTTTAGGCACAATGGGACCCAGATGTCAGGGAAGCAGTGAACAATTCAAAATCATATTACTGAAACGCTTAATTTCTCCAGACAACTACGCTTTTAAAAATTAAACCAAAGGAGTGTAAAAACAGGAACCCCTGAACTCTGGTAGGGTTGGAAAGGAAACCCCACGAGCAGGGGCTGCTGGGGGCGTACCCCACAGCCTTCTTTATGGTAAATGCAGAGCTCGTTGCCCTTGGCTCTTTCCTCAGCACAGTCCCTGTCTGGGGTGGCATGCAAGGCCATTTACAGGGGAAAGCGTTGGCAGATGCAAGACCCAAATGCCAAAAGTCTGGATGCTTTCTGATCACAGCCCCTGCCAGCAGTGGCATCTGGTTGCAGCGCTGGCTCCTCACTCAGCGCTCATGGTGGGGTCTGACTCGGGGTCTGGCCAGCGCTGCTGAGCTGCTGCAGGTCTGGTGGGTCAGCGCCTCTCTGCCCAACAGCCACCACAAAGCCCTGTTCATGCCTAACGCTTTTGTTCCCAAAGGGGAATACGAGAGAGGCCGAATTTTCTCCAAACATCCTTTCTCTAATCTTTCTCTAATACTCTCTGCCTAGCATCTAGCAAAGCTGAGCTCGCTCTCAGCAGACACGTGTTGAGGCGGGACAGGTTAGCATAAAGTTTTCCTAATTAAATTCACTCCTGCTTCAGGTTGGACAGGAATGCGGAGATTGTTGCATGTCAGGATGGAGACACCTTGCTAGGAAGCAGGGCAGAGATAGGCACAGGGCTACATTTGCAGTCACGTTTACCTCTGCCTACACATCAGACACGAGCTGGATCCACACCTAGGTGTTTGCATGGATAACTAGAAGCCTCTTGTACATTTATGCATTCCTTTATGCCTCCAGATTTTTGTATATTCACATGGCTCTATCATTTCCAAAAAAGATAGTGCCGGGAGTTGGGACTTCACTGTTAGAGCCTAGGAGGCTCAGTAACATCTCAGAACAAGGCACCTCATTGAAAAGAGCATGCAATTGTAAAATAAAAAAATAAAAGCCATCAGAGTAAGAAGTCTTGAAATTTGCATTTTCTTCCCTCCACCTCCAATACAACATTTATCATAACAAAGTCTGAATTGCTCCTCCTCATCACACACTACAGTTCAGAGATCAATTTTTAGGTTTCACTTCAACATGCTGACAGCAAAGTTCCATAGCCATGGTGGTCTCCGGAGCTCTGAAATCTGTTAGAAAGGGATGTTTTGACTTCCATGGTACAAAGGAATTTATCTAGAGGAAATAAATTTAGTTCTTAACAGCCTTCCGTATTACATTTATTCCTGCAAATTTTAGGATGTAAGACTTCTTCATTGGCTTGATAGCTCAGTAATGTCAGAAGTCTCTCTGTTGGGCTGCCTACGTTGCTGCAGTATCTTCAGGAGCAAATGCAAGGGATAATGCTTAAATTGCCGTCACAGAAGGGCTCATACTTTAGCCCACGTAGATTCAAGTGTGGGAATGATTATCCTCAACGTTTCAGCTCTTTGATGCATTGTGTGAAAGATACCCACAGATCTTAACCAAAAGTTTCCTACTTTAAAAGCACAGCCAAGCGGAGGAGCCTGGTCTTCTGGAAGTGGAGTTTTGCCTGAATATATCCCCATGTGAATACACTGCTTTGAATGATGTAACATGAAAGGATTGTCTGCATTGTGCAGAAAATTTCTGTTTTCCATTACTCATACTTGTAAATGTATCTGTTTTACAGCTCACTCGGAAATGAACAAGTCTTAGCATCAGAAATATTCTCAACACATTTTTAGGCAACACAAAAACAACTAGCCATTCCACAGCATCAGGAAAGTCGTCCTTTCATGCTTTACAAAGGCTTACATTCCTACATAACATTTGGAGGCATTTATGCAATTTCTTAGATTCCCCACACAGGTATAACTAGCTCAATTCCCACTGAAAATCTTTTCTGTACAAGCCCCACAGGCTGCTGCTAGCAGCGGTCCTGGAGTGGGAAGGGACACATGAGTGGCCTCGGATGCCCCAGGAAGGTTTTCCAACACTTTGTGCCTTGGACTCCCACTTAGCAAGCAATCCTCACCCCAGTCGTGGTGGTGGCATGGAAAGACTGCAACCTTTTTACATCATCTACAACTTATAAAAGATGGCCAAACAACTAAATTACATTACAGACCACAAACACACACATGATGCAATAATTAAGGAATCGTACCAAGGTGTAACTTAGTTCTTAGGCTCAAGCTTGCTCTCCCAGCAGTCTCGCTGCTGGCTTCACAAGATTTTGATCTGATCAAGAGCTGCCTGCAGGACCCCTACTCTTACCACAGCTCAGGAGCAACAGCTTGGGGAAACAAGTGCTACCCATCAGTTTGCCAAAATCCGTTAAAACCAGCACGGTCCTGTGTGTAAGTTCATGTTTACAATAAAAACTTTGCTAGCTGAGGATGTCAAACAGAAGGCGGTGATTTTTACATGACATTTTTATGCCTACAAAAGTACTACATGCACCAACGTTCCACATGCACTTTTAACAGCAAGAGAGTTACAAGAGTCACAGAGACTGCTTTGTCTACTTCGAATACAGCTTTTGAAGAGGATTAAAAGGAAGAATTCATAGTGGCAAATCTTCAAATTCCTGTAGACCAAGTAATTCTTCCTGAAAGGTTTCCTTTGGGTCTTCCTGCTGAAAGCAAGGTGACTCCAGAAAGTTTCAGCTGTGCCGAACCCTTCCACCTCCTCTCTTCCTCTCAAAGTTGGCAGGGACCAGCAGGAAGGAGAGATGGTTATGAAGATATTCCCCAACACTGAGGGGACACACACACATGGCCCTCAGACACATACATGTCCTTAGACACACACACAACGCAGCCATCTGGAAAGATCTAACCACAAGACAACAATTTCTACACCTGACAAAAAGTTTCTACACCGAGTTCATGTACGTAAGGAAGGAAAAGTCTTTGACCTCCTCTCCTTTACCATGGCTCTGTACAGAAGTCTCCAGATGTAAGCCCTGACTCCCTTTTATAACTCTGGAATTTGACATGCACCCTGCAGCATCCCACATGCAACAGGTAGTGTTTGTTTCTTGTTTTCTGTAGGAAAGCATGAAGAATATACCCTTATTGTCCTGTCCATTGTATCTCATTGTACCAAGGTTCATTCCTCTCTGCACATGGGCAAAATCTCCCTGGTTTCTACAGTATCTACTGTTTCTTGCCAGTGAGAGACTGTTGTTTTGGAGCAGTTCCTGATTTCTCCCTCAACAACCCATCTTCTTATTGCCCACTGAGGTTCAGAATCGGATTTTTTTATAATGACACCTGGTGAATGGCTCCAGCTCTTGTGGTGAGATAACTCAAGCACAGTTTAAGGTGAAGTTTCACTGCAAAGTATGACACGCCTGTACTTCTGCCCTACCACACCTCACACAGGAAATCAAAAGAAAATTCACCTTTTCTCCCATGCCTTGTAAGCACAGGTAAGGTGCTTGTGTGTACTTCACACCTTGCTAGGCTTCCCCAACCAAAAGAGAAGGAAAGGAGTCCTAATCTCTGTGAGGCTGTCTTAAAAGGGGTACACCAGCACCCGCAGTATCACCTGAACATCCCTCTGCCAAGTCTGGCCTTGCAGCACTGAACAGAACAGTGAATCCCCAGCAAAATTAGGGAGTGCTGGCCTGGCAAACCCCCAAGAATTGGACCTTGCACTCATCCTCATAAGCAGCACGGCCTGGGAGTGGCTCCTAGGGAGCCTTAGTGTGAACACGCCTCTCCCGGCATGCATCAGCCGTGTGTGCAGATGGATCATTCATTCCCCGTAGGTGACTCACGGCAAGACCAATGCCAAGCATCTGCTACCTCTGCTGGTAGATCGAGGATGACAGGCAGACTAAAACCCACCAAGAGGTCTTTCAGGGAAAAAGCTGAACATATGGACCTTACCAGCTACCAGGGTGGTCCGCCCTTACACCAGAAACCAAAGGCTGCACATCTCAGCACAATCTCAGTTGTTTATAACCTGCAAAGCTACAGCAAAGCACAGTGAACAATAGGCCTTGGTGACCTTTAAGATTCATTTTCATCACATGTAATATTGGGAAAGTGAAGTGAAGCTGCATGAAAGCATGCCCAAGAGGAAAACATCTTGAGAGGCCAAGGACACAACACTTCTGACCATCAATGATGGCACACAGCTTCTGCTAAAACTGTGTTTCAGCTCAGTTGAAAAAGACACACAGTGCTTGGTTTGTAGGGCCAAAGAATCAGAGTCCTCGCACTGTAACTGTAGAAAGACAGTTGTCATTTTTCCCATGCCCCATTTGGTAATTTTCTCACCATCTTTTAAAGTTGTCCGCTGATGTGATCTTGTATGTACTTCTCTAAAATTTTTGGATATAACTACTTCTCAGTAGAAGTGGTTTATCACAAACCATGGCTCACAACAAGGGCTGACAACTGTTTGGAGCTTGGTTTGATCTATGCTTTCTATGGCAGTTGTGTTTTTATTTTAAATGGAAGCAGTAAGATAGTTATAACCGGAACATCCACAGTAAAAGGGGGTCACACTGAACATGCCAGACCTGTCTGGGCAGGTCTAATTTAAACACCAGCCTTTTAAGAACGGGACTGTCTTTGAATGAGATTTCTTTGTACTTCTGAAGACAGCACACACCCTTTTCCTGCTGCTTGATTAAACAGCACTTGCCCAATGAATAGATCTTGATCAGGAATAGAAAATGCATGGAGCTGTCCTGGGGAAAATGTGCTCTGTCCTTTCCCAGACTCACCTGTGGGAAGCCACGTACAGCTGTGCTGAATGCACTGACCTTTCAGATCAGGCCTCCAACAAACAGACCTCTGCCCCATCAAATATCCGTACCTTTAAAGTATTTCTTTTAGGCATTTGAGCATAATAAACCATTAATGATAGCAGAAGCCTCTCGCAGCAGAGCTGTACTATTACACTTGCCTTTGCCCTGTGTCTGTTCCGGAGGGCAGGCACAAATGGAGACATGCACTGCTTTATGAGATATTGCAGTCTAAGCTCTACCATTACGATCACAGCAGAAGTCTTGAAGTGCCTACATCACTCCTGTCCTGCAGAAGTGGATCCTCACTTGCTAAAAATAACCCTTGTTCTGCTGTGCAAATAATCATCCTTGGTCTTGTTCACACTCACCCATAAAAGCCCAAGCGAAAGAGCTGGTGAGAGCTGAGGAGGAGCTGATTTTCATATGCAAGGTGAATATTAAAGGCTTTTACACTTTCTTCTCTTTCCTTTATCAGGAACTTCAGAACTATTAACTTCTACATTGAACTCATTGCAAATGCACTAAATGCTTATGCAGCAAGCATAAACTCAATAGTAGAAATAGATTCCAATTAGAACTTAAGGCTCAAACTTCTAAAATAACTAATGATAACAGAAAGCTCAAGTTCATCAAAAGCAAAAAACATTGCTGCCCAGGACACACATCTGGGATTAACTCTGTTCTCTGTCCCCATTTTCTTTCATGAACTCAGGCAAATCACCTAATTCCCCCTGAAATCAACGTGACCAGGGTGTCTATGCTGGGTTTGGGTATCTCAGCTCCCACTGATTTCAAGACTTAGCTGTTTCAACACATTTGAAAATTTCAGACTAAGCCTCAACTCTGTTGCTACAAAATGGAGCTAAGAGCATTTCCCTACTTCACGGTGGCGAGGCTAAATACGTCAGCTGCAGAGCACCGGGGCACAGGAGCCAAGCACATGCCTCTACGCACTGCACGGACAGGAGCTCGGCCAGGCTGGTCCCCATCTGCAGGGGTGACTCACTTCCAGAAGGTACTCGCATTCATTTGGAAGGACAACAAGGCATGAGTCAATGGATCAAAGCAATTTATCAGTATTGAAATCAGCACCTAGTGTTAAATTCTGAACGCCTTTCCGTCAGTTCATTTACATATTAGAGCTTTCCATGGCCTGTATTAGCTGAAACCAGGCCCACTTGACAGGCAGAATAGTTAATGACGTAATTATGAATTTTCTGCTGTTGCTGGTAAACATTCTACCAAGATGGAAGCCACTTTTACAAGTGATTTCTTTTTTACTTTGTAGGGCATTTGTATTCTCTATTTTTGGAGTGCATAAGGAGATGATCTGGGGAGGATGGGAAGCACTCGTCCTCCACTTTCTGTCTAGCCAGGCACTCAGCTCCCTAGGATGTAGAGAAAGATGGAAAGGTTGACCATGTTGTAAGGTAAACTAGCCCTCAGAAATTTGTATCTTGCTATATAAGCATCTGTCTGCCTCTCTGGATGGCAAATGGGGATCATTCTGCGAAAAGAATTCTTTACAGCACTTTATCCAGCTAGGCCCTTGTTTCGCAGTGCTTAGACAAACACTTTTCAGTTTATGTAAATAGTTGGTGGATCAAATTTCCCTAGCTGCCACACCCAGCCAGCCTGAATCACCCAGAGAAACATAAAGAGAGTCAACTTTTTTATACATTACTTTTTACCAAAGTACACAAGAGTTGCTACGTTACCCCCTTCCCACCAGTGAACAGACTTTTCATTCTGAAAGAATTTTTCTGTCTATCAGCCCCCTGCATAAAGCTCGTTAAAGCTTGATCTGATTAAGAGGAAGAGCAAAATGAAGGCTCAAAGCGTGCCTTTACTTCTGGACTTCATGTGCTTTTCCAACAGGGCCAAGCTCCGGGGCACCTGCTTTCTGCAGCCGTCAGACGTGGCCCTGAGCATGGATGAGAGGACTATGACAGCTATTTGTGTGTACAAAAATGAAGGTCATTATGAAAAATCTGTATAAATCCCATGAGCTCATCTACACATAGCTGCTGGCTGTCGTGACTTGGGCTTGCTTTCCTGGGGAGATCAATGCAACGCAAGGCCAACTTGGATCAATTGTAATTATTGAAACACTGAGAAATTGTGGAACAGAAAGCAGTCCTTCTCTACCTGTGCTATTGCTAGCCTGCACTGCAAGCCTCCACACACCACTGTTATGAAGACTACGCAGAGTAACTCACCTGGTGTTTGGCCACAACTCTACCCTATTTGTGTCCCTCCATCAGAACCAAGAGACCTGTCCTTCTCCCTCTTTTAAGCCAGAGGAAAATCCTGCCTGAGGATGACGGTCACTGCTGTAGCCCTGGTGGGGCGATGATACAAACTCGGCAAGGCTCAGGAGGAGATGCAGATCTTCTGCATTGCCAGCTGATGCTCCGGGAACTCCAGAAAACTTCAAAAGCAAACATTTGTTTTCAGGCTCAAAGCAGAAAGTGGGGGGAGAGCTGATTTTAGATGCTTCTTTTTAGCATTGTGATCTCTCAGAAAGCCTCAATTCTAGTGTTAATAATTGCTCATTAGCCTCTGCGCAGACTGCCATACTACTACTTTTAGCTGCTGACAAGCAAATCCATACTGAGACTAGACCAGTGTTCCCAGAGATCACCATTCTCCTGCCCGGTTCATCTGGACCCTTGCCCGCACCCCAACCGTACCCTTAATCCTACCCCCAGCCCAGCCTCTGCTCAGCAGCTGCTGTCAGAATTGAAAGGCAGCCTGAAAAACAAAGCACCAAGGTCTGATTTCTCTATGGAAACCTGAATGTCCTCCCCATTATGTCCGCAACTTACCTAAAGTTTCCAACCATCACACACAAAACACAAACAGGCAAACCCGACTACCAGTTTCATTGACGAAACAGAGGGAAATTTGACCTGGTAGTTATTTTCCTGCTTATTGGCCACCAGAAATAAACTATTGTACGTAAATTACTTTGTAAAGGTTTGATTTATGGCATATGAACAACTCTATTGTTGAGTCAGCTTACTTCATACCATAGTGTACATACTGAAATCTTTCCTGTTTGTTTAAACTCTTTATAGAAATTCTTACATAGTTTCAAATAGTTGTGGTTAAACAGTTGTAAATACATGTGAATTTCCAATTGTGTTATTATCACTTTTCTACTGCTCCTCTAATGTTTTGGGTGACCCTTATATGATTTTTTTTTTTTATTACATACATATAAGAACTTGCCTTAAGATCTCTCTGATTTTTTTTGGTTCATCCCTTTTATTATTATACTGCAGAGTCTGGTTTTGACCCTATCACACTGCTCATAAACAATGTGGAATATAAAATGTGTGATGTGCATCAAATCACTGCAATAGGCATATGGTTTTCACTGAAGGTGTAAACTACAGTTCAGCTTGGCTCTTTCCCCATGATTTCTAGGAAATATCTTAGCACTGTTATGCTTTAAAACACTGTGATAAACAGAAAATAAGGCTGCTAAATCTCAACAAATTATGGGGAAAAACAGAAAAAAAAGAAGCAATGTGTTTTGTCTTCATCTTTTGTTAGTGTAAAGGACCACCATCATTAAAGTTCCAAGACTTGTTTCACAAAGCAGCAGCCATGCATAAAACATCCAGGAAAGTTCATTTTTTTATTTTTTTCTTTTTAACTTCCTTTATTATTTTTTTCTTTTTGTGTTTTTCAGACCTTGTCATCTTAAGCACCCTAATATGCTTCAAAGACTGCTACTGGTGGCACCTAAAAGCACTTAACCAAATGTTTTTGAAATGGTCAACATAGCTAGGGAAACAGCAGCACCATGAAATATCACTTTTCAAAACCAGACAGTCACTGCAAGATCCATACTTAGGATAGCCAAAAAGTGGTGTTAGTGGAGAAGCCTTCCAGCTCTTACCCTCTTTAGAGAGAGGCATGGATTCCTTGAAAACCAAGACAATGAATAAAACATCTCCAGGTAGATATTAGCCATAAAGCCTCTGGTGATCCATGTCCAGAACTGCATGGACTTTGGGGAATGCTTTGTAGCTTTTTGGATAGGGGAAGGCTGACCCTCTCCAGGGTCATTCCTCAGTGCATGTTGGGAGATCACTGATTCCATTAGATTAATCAGGGAAAATGGTGAAAAGAGAGAAGGAGTCAGCAGAGAATAAGAAATGTGTACGCAGAGAAGGTGGCATAGGGTGGGCAGGAGCCTGGACGAGAGCACACTCGCCTGCTGGGCAGCTCCTGCCGGAGGCTGCCGGCACGGGGCACGCTACAGGAGTTGGCACAGGCTGTAAATTAACCAGTGTGATACATAAATCCCCAGCAAAACTGATTGCACACACCCAGCTGAAAAATGTAAGTAAACAATAATTCCTGTCCTTTTTATATCTATTACCTCAAGCTCAAGCATGCCTTAATCCTTCATTTTATTTGATATCATTTACCTTATCCAACACATATAAAAGGATATGTTCTCCTTCTTAGACCGTCTTTAACTTTCTATGAAACCAGCTTTAAGGAGTAGGCCAATATTTGTATAGCAGATAATACCTAAAAAGAGGCTCCCCTGTTTAGATAGGCAAAGAAAATTCCCATTTTAGGCCTTCACTATAGAATAAAACATTGTATGCTTAGAGACGCGTAGTCTGGCTTCAGCAATGTATTTGATATTCCTTGCATGTGTCCCTTGTGTCTGAAAACTAAGGACTATATGCCAAAAGTCATTCACTTCTCAGATGTGACATGTCTAGAAACGCCCCCATCTTTGAACAAAAACAATCAGGAGTATTGCACTCTTGTACAGCTTTCAAACAGTTGCAAGAAATACAGGGTTATAAACTCCCCTGTACTTCAAAGAAGAATAGAGGGACTGACAGGGAACAGAAAAGACGTAGAAAATAGGAAAATCAGTTAAACAAAGGAGCCTGGAGAACAGGGTTCTGTGCCTGACTCCACCTCAGGTGCTTTGTTTGGCCTTTGGCAAGTTACTTATCTTTCCTGTCTGAGTACTTAAACATTAAGGAAACAGATACAGTGATGAGGCACTTTTAGAAGTTAAATAGGGACCAGCACTGTGAGCATAGTAAAAGCATCTCTGGTTTGCAGTTTAGAAGAAAGTAAATTGGGGAACGGAATGATAAAGCTTGGATTGGCATTAAATGAGTGAAGTATCAACTCTTGCTTCTAGCATTTGATTTTGCTCCTGTATCGCAAAGTCATCAGGAGAAGCCTCTATTGCTTTGCCTCTAAGGGCCATATTTTATCTTCTCACCTGCTCCTCTTCTACCAGCACGACTTCTAGTCTCATGAGCTTGCTTAGCCGTGCATCGTTGCAATCGAAGTGTGACACTGCTGAACTGGCACCTCTGCCTCTCTATCCAGTTATCACCGTGTTATCTCAACATGTCCTCAGCTTTCTTCTTTTGCTTCCTGCAGGCTGAGGTGGAAGCATGGACTGGATGTGTTGTATGCGATTCTCTCGACTTACTAGCGGAATGCTGTTACTCTAGAGAGCTTCATGCTGCATTTTAAGGTTCATTGTTGATTGAAATCTTTGTTAGCAATAGAATTATATCTCTCTATATATATTCAAATAAAATTTGCTTGTATAGCCGTATGATGCACAGCAGATGTTTTAAGTACTTTACTTAATCCCTTAAATAAATTCATACTTCATAAATATTTTCATGGCCTAGAACAGATCCATAATATCTAGTTTCTTTCATCACAGCAGTATTCAAGTTGCTAAGTCACCTTCTTTCTTTGGTTTTTCTCTCTTATAGAATCACTAAGACCTGGATATACCAGAAGAAATTGCTGTCTGTGGGCCGGAAGCAGATTGCAGCCCTCATCCACTCTACTTTAATATGATCTAAAAATCCCAATGCAAATGACATTACAAAAATTTCCATTTTAATGAAAGAAGCTATCTATATGAATTAGTGTTGTGTACAGCTTGTACCTTGCCTACTGAGTAGATATACTGGAGAAATAACTTTTAAGGTTAAATATTCCTGCAAAGGATGCCTTTCTCCATTTGATTAGGTTTTGGAGGTATTACTCTAACTTCTCAGCATCTACTTGGTCAATAATCCTGATCCAATGATCAAGCAGAATTGCTAATATCTTTGCAGCATTTCTGATGGAAGTTGCAAAGGGTCATTTGGAGGAAAAAAGTCCTAATTCAAGTTAAAGTGACAATTTCCAGGGAAGAGACACTTTTTGTTGCACCTTCTATGTAAGAGGATTGAACACAACGATCCACGATGCCCTTCCTGTCCAACATGCAGATCTGAACCAAAAGATACTGACTTATTACTAATTGCTCTAACTTTACAGGCAGTAAATCCCGACACCACAGAAAAACAGAACTGTACCATCAGAAATCTGAAGACTCAGACAAGTTTTGTCTCCGCCTAAGCTAAGCCCCTTACACCAGTCTTGGACTTCCCAGTAACATCTAACTCCTTTTTCTCCTATTTACCCTGAGTGGTGGAGCACAGCTGGCAGTACATGTGAAAAATGATGATTAATGAAAACCAGAAAAGTATCTTTTTGATGCGTAAAGCTCAGATTCTCATCAAAACTGCCTTCAAATGATCTAAACCCAACATTTTCTGAGATATCCCGAATGACACTTGTCTGGCTATCAAAAGTATGAGAGGCAGAAAGCAAACACCTTTCTGAAGATGAAAGGTATCCAACAACCAAAAATTAAGTTTTAATACTTGGACTGGGTAGGAAGAAGCACAGCTGTCCAAACCGGTACCACAGCCCTGCACTTTTATAGCTGTATCCAGCGCAAAGAATATACTAGGTTTCACAGACAAACAGAAAATTGTATAACCCTGGTGTATAACCATAGGCAATATGACCCTGTTTTATGGCTCGAGCCTTTTCTTCCATCACCTACAGTGGAGCCAGGCACAGGTCTCAAGGCAGTGGGTCTGTGTTTGTGTTTAAGGAATAGGGCAGCTCATCCACATTTAGAGCTTTTTCCATACAGCTTCCTGTATGGAAATGTGAAAAAAAAAAAAAAAAAAAAAAAAAAAAAAAAAAAAAAAAAGGGTATTTTCTACACAAACTTCTGCAAATTCTATATTGACATGGGGTGAAAAGTCTATTGGGTGGGGAAAAGAAATCTATCACCCAGTGTTGGGCAGGGGCATTGGAATTAGATTACGTTCATCTAAACAGCAGGAAGAGCAAACAATTTGATAAGGGAATACTTAATGCTGTCTAACAACATGTGTGTGTGCCTATATAAATAAAAACCACTTCATATAGCTGCTGAATGACTACTTCCCCCCATTTGGGATAGTTCCAAAGACAGGACAGTAACTGCTTTTTGCTAGGCAACAAATATTAACTATTGCTACTTCACCGAAATCCTGCACCAATACATTTAACCAGTTCATTAGCCAGGAAGATGATATTTTCATATTTGCTAGCCTGGAGCTTCACTAAAATTAAGATCAACTCAGTACAGCTATAACAATTATCAATTTTCATTCTTGGATAACAGCTTAAAATTGCCTTCAGGAAAAAGGAGGGTCCTTTGCTTTGGATACTAAAAAATAAAATTAGATATAAAATTAACTACTTTTTCTTCCTCAGGCTAAACATGTGGTTAAGCTCACTAAAATTATTCAACAAGTTTACAGGTTGCATCCCTATTTGCTTTAGTTTTTAGGTTCATAAATGAAAAAAATCTGTCAGGTATATTAAATTGCATTCTCAGCCTGGACTTCTACCTATCCAATACTAAGTCACCTTCTGTAGCCTGCTGAAACTGTACCAAGAAGAGAAAATTTGAAACGCCTCTTGAAAAAACACCTTCAAAACCCAGTGAGGTCGGTACATTTTGAGTCCCGGCTAAAGCACACCATTGGTCAGACTGGAAGATCTTGCTCGACAATGCAGTTTGATGTCAGCTGAAGAGACAGCAGTTTTATTAAACCCTGCGATGAAGGTGGAAAAATTAATATGCATTGATGAATGCTTGGTTATCATAGAAATTAAAAGTTTTGATCACATAAAATTAGATCCCTACAAACTGTTCCTTACAAGTTTCTGGGCTCTGTTTCTTTCCATGGGCCTGTCACAAATATCAGGAAGATCTGGTGGCTCCAATCCTCAGGCTTCTGGCTGGGTGTTTTCCTGATTCCTTAAGCAAGCGGAACAAAGCTTTTATGTAGTCTTTAAAAGAAAGCTCCCAAAGGGGAAGAAAATTAGATGTGCAAGCAGACAAAGTAATTTATGTCAAAATAGACAAGTAAAAAAAAAATAGAGTTGTTGTCTTGTGTTTTGTTGTTGTTCCCTCTTCTTTCCTTTACCTATTTTTCTATTGGAAAATGCTAAAGGATTTAATTGGATTTAAAAAAGGGGGGGTTCTTATGTCATTGGAGAAAACACTTTTCATTAAAAATGATTTTTCCATTTGAAGATTTTCCACTGAACATACTTGCCATTTTTTAACAGATCCTACCAACCACAGTGAAGCAAACACATGCAACACAGCACTGAAGTAACGTCCTCTCTGGATTGCTTAAAACTGTACAGAGATTAAAGCACCCCAATTCTACCTTGCTCAATCCGCAAGTCTGCAAACTCCTACTTGAAGGCACGTGTGGTGCTGCACCGCATGGGACTGCATATCCCAGGAAAAGGTCAAAGGGACTGACATCCTGTTGAGCAACATTTTCTATGACTGAGACAAATGGAGCATCAGATCAAAAGGGAGTAGGCTGAGTAAAGGATCAACTTGCTATCAATTTGAAGACACAAGACAGACAAAGCAATTTCATCAAGAAAAATTAACCCACATAGATAAGAGACAAATAGTGAAACTGTTTCAAGATATATTGATAACATTATTCCACCTAAGTGATAAATTGCCTATAAAATGAAATCTCTGAATTTGGACAACATTTTTCCCCCCAGTGAAAACATTTCCACATGAAAGTGTACCACTTGTGACTTTCAGATGAAAACTTTTACAGCTTTTTGTTTTGTAACAGATTCCTTCTGAAGGTTTTTTGTGCTTGAAACAGCTGAAATTGAAACAACTTAAAGCATTTTAATTCTGTCAAAATAACTGCTTTCAGGGATTTGAGTTTTTAACAAACAGCATCTCCGTTATTTTTCTACTTCTCCAGCAGTTCAAAAAAAAAAAAAAAAAAAAAAAAAAAAACCAGAACCTAATTTGTCCTCCACAGTCTACGCTAATGTGCGGACATCGCGAGCATAAGCATCGCTCTTTCACCTCTGTGCCTGTGGACGAGAGCAATGTGTACCTCGGATTGGGGTGCAATACCTCAGCAACTGCACAAGCCTGTGCCCTGAGTTTTCAGTCTACTTGGCTGAAAAATGGGACTCTACGCTTTGGAGTTGGTAGAGGACAGTCAGAAAAAACACCAATTTTTTGGATGCTAATACTGGATACAGACAGCAACCCAAGAAGATGTCTAGAGCTACAAACCTAACAGCTTATTTACCTTGGCAGCTACACCCCAGCTAGTCTCAATGGCAGAGTTTTCTTCCCTACAAGATGCCAAACGCATTTCTTGCTGATTAATCTGCACGGGTGAGGATAATTCCACCATGCCCAAATCGAAGAATGAGCGGCACCTTCGGGAAGATTATTCATAAGGGGAGCCGTTAAGCTGTAGCCCAGCAGGGCCCCCTCTCTCCCCCCAGCTCTAATCAGGAGTACAGGGCAGCAATTAGAGCCACTGTCAACAGCTGCTCCCATACCATTGAGAAACTTCCATCCTGCTGGGGCTCTGAAACATGGCTTTTGGGTCGCAATTAACACACTGCTAACAGCTCTCTTCCACATCAACAAGGTCTGACCGCACTCAGAAAATGACACCAGACAGGTTCATTTCCACAGTCACAAGGATAACTTGTGGCAAGCCAAAACAATAGTGAATTTCACAAAGAATCACTCGAGAATCTTTAAAGGACATGGATACTGCCTCGGCCTTTGTGCGTGCACCATGATGGTTCATAAATATCTCCCAGCGGTGACAACATTAAGGACCTGTCTGGATACAACTCTGGAAGTCATTATGCTGGTGGTGGTATACCTGACACAATAATAAGATGCTCAGATACTAAATTATCCATGATTCATTCATGGGCTGGGGGCACAGTTAGCTTGCTCCGTGTATGGCACAGCAGGAGGTCTCACACCCCCATTCACCGCTGCCTTGTCTCCTGTCTCCTTTGACCACAGGAGACCAGGGCATAGCTGCAGCACAGTCTACAAAGGAGACTATTGCTATGATAGTAATTTCCCAGGAACTTTCAAATATTTATTTTGTCCTCAAGTCTTCTGCGTCTGGAAACGCAGACACGCACAAGCTTTTGTAGATTAATGTAAACAGTGTATGAAATTGAGCGCAGCATTAGGATTCAGGCCCCTCTAGCTACCTGCAAATGTAGAGGAAATTCAGGATTACCAGCACATAATTGTGGAGTTGGGGGAGCCAGCCCAGCATTTGACTTTTCCCTCGGTTCAGATTTCCCTGCATATAGAAAGAGTGGGTGGATATGGCAAGACACACAGTATTTATATATCAGCTGATGTCACATCTGAATGCAATTCTAGATTTACTATTACAACTCTTCCTTCATCTAGGCAATAACTACCTGCCTGCTAAAAGGCATCAGATTCTTTTATTGTTAAAATGAAACCGGACCTGGTACCCTGGGGCAACTGATTTCAATCTCCAAGTTCATATGGTTTTTCTTGCTGACAAGACTGGTTTGAAGGACAGCCAAAATGCCAGAGGCAGTTGCCCTTGCTAAGAAGAACCTTGAAAGACATTATGATGATTGTTAATAAAGTACGCACACACATGCACACAATTTTCTACAATAAACTGACAGATTATAACTGGATCCCCCAATACTGTGCGTGGGGTTGCTGTGAGGAGGATGCAGGAGGCAGCTTGCGTCCTATCATGGAGGAGCTGGAAACCTTGCGCATGCAGAAGTTAGAGCAGCTCCCTGGTGCCACACCGCACTACAAACTGGCCATCCCTCATATGCAAGAGGCACTTGTGCTTCTGACTGATCATCTACACATGCAAATACCAGATTTTCATGTGGTATCAGGACTCCCTTCCACAAAAGCAAGATATCTCCTTGCATTTTGCAGGCATATGTACCATTACTTGCCTACTCTTTTGAGTATCAGGCTTCGTGTTTCAGAGGTACACAGAAAAGTCAGCAAATTTAACATAACTGAGAAGCTGGAAACTACGTTATTCAAGATTTTTAGGCAAGTTCAGAAAGGGGTATCGCACATTTGGTATTCCTGTAGCTGTTTCCATGTAATTGTGCTGCATTGCCCCAAGATGCACCATACGAACACACCACCCAACTCTGCTTTCCAGGACATGATTATAATTCTTCCAGACAACACATTTGATCCGGGGCAGCACCTTACTTGGATTGTCTTCTCTTTTTAGTTTGCATTTGATAGAATGATGCTCTCTACAGATCCCCATGGTTTTCATAAACCATGTACCATGCTCACCATAAATTGAGCTTATGTTTGAGCTCTGGCTTCTCTTTTAAGGGGATGACAGTTATTAAAAAAGCTCACTTGTTATTCAATTGAATTTGCAGTGTTTGCTAGACAAGACTCAAGCCTTAGTATGGTAGGTCTATCTGTGCAAGGCGGGTGTTCTGAATAATTGCACTGCACTGTTCCAGTTTTTCTGGACCTGCTGCATTTTTCCACATTTTGCAAACACTTTAAAAAAAAAAAAAAAAAAGGCAATGGCAGTTAGTGAAACCCTTATGCTGCTGGGCAGCTCAAGGAGCTCCTGGCCCGTGGAGCTCACCAGGAGCCTATTTGCCCATATGATCATCTCCATCCACCCTAAAATGCTCCACCTGGTGTCCCCTCAGCTGGGGACTCACAAGTTCAACTTCCTTGGCCACCCACAGGCGTTACCACAATGAGCTGAAAGCGATTTCAACAGTTTTGACTCCCAAATTACCCTCATGGAAACCTAAGCTAGGACAGCTCTGGTGGTTTTCACTCGCAGCTTCCACTGCTTGGGCACACACATGCATGTGCAGACCAGCTCTCCACCAGGCCAGAGACTCTGCCTGGACTAGCAGCAGGCCTGGAGGCCAGCGCGCCGCACACCGCCTGTGGCTCTTGCTGGCCCCAGGCTAGCGCCATGGGCCTGCAGCCTGGCAGGAGCAGCAGGGTGAGCCACACGGGCTGAGCTCTGCACCCCAGCTCCTGGTCAGAGGGTTGGGAACCCACAAGGATGGCGTCACAGCCGGGACTGGAATTGGCGTTAGGTGCATCTCCAGGATCTGCTGGGAGCAGATCCTCTGGGAGCAGAAGGCTGCAGTGAGCTTCCTGGCAAAACAGTCCCGAGAGCTTTCCAGCAACTGGATGCGGTGAGAAGTTACGGGGCCTCAACCAGCTAACTGGACTGAAATCAGGACCCAAAGACAGTCACGTATCCCATGGCATGCAAGCATATGCCTTGGAAGTCTTCATACCCTCTTCTAGAACTCAGTTCAAGACCCTATTTATTATTTTTCCCCTTTAATAGACCCGATCATTTTTGATACTCAAGCTTGGATCTACAAGATCCCATCATTTGAGCAACACACTAAACTAGCCGTTTAGGAGGGATGCAAAAGCAGAGATCAGTTTAAAAGGTGGATCACCCTTATGCCTCAATGTCTGGAGAAAGACTTTATTCATGATCATTCCAGATATGTTGTTGTTTTGTTTTGTTGGTTTTTTTTGTTTTCAATTTTTAACTTGTAGCTGAGTAAATTTAGTTTCCCCAGCATTATTAAACCACCACACAGCAGACATCTGACATTTGTTAGCGGTGCAGTTGAGATGGAGTGCATCTCACTTCTGACTTCTTTTGTTTTACTCTATTTTATTTGAGCATTTCCTAGGCAGGAAAATCAAGAGCCTTCCAGAAATTCTCTGCCAAGACAGACCCCAGACACGAAACAACATAACTACTGTCAGTGGGCAGTAAGAGAGAAAGGCAGTGTTCACACGCATGCCCTGCTCTTCGGGGTTTTTATGCATTTCTGGGTGATCAGGTTAAACATTTTGGTTGAGCGCTGTTTCTTAGGCAGCCTTAATTTGTTAAGCAATCTTACAAGAACAAATATAGCTCTGGTGCTTATTCTTACTAGAATTCATACATCTTTTC
Organism: Aythya fuligula; assembly: GCF_009819795.1. Classification (NCBI taxonomy): domain Eukaryota; kingdom Metazoa; phylum Chordata; class Aves; order Anseriformes; family Anatidae; genus Aythya; species Aythya fuligula. The sequence continues at coordinate 10,005,077 of NC_045574.1, read as the reverse complement.
ACTCTATTGTTCTGTAAACAAAACAAAAAAGCAATTTGTTAGCTTCAGAGATTTAACGCAATCTACTCCAGCTCAGCACATGGTTCTCACCCTGGTAACCACATTTTCATAACAAACTCTCTCACAGCTCCCAATCTCTGGAACATTTACCCACCAAGGCAATACAAACCAGGGGTTTAGCCCTCCTAGCTCACCACAGAACCTCTCTTCACCTTTCACTGTGCGGATCTGGGAGGTAGAAAGAGCTGCTGAGCAATGTGGGATTCTGATAGAAAGGGCAATTCCTGTTACCAGAGTATTTTGGATCCGTATATATGTAAATAGCTGTTAATAGATCGCAGCAGATGGCTCTTAACTCAGCAACAGCATAAATATAACGACTTTTATTTGATCTGATCTGAGGTGGTTGATGAAGCCATTTGTTTACTGGAGTTTTTTGTTTTGTTTTGTTTTTAAAAATACGATCATCCACAGTGCCCAGAGCGTTGTCTGGGTGTTCTTTTATTATAGTTCATAAAACTCCAAATAAAAATAGGAGGCAAGCCGATCATTCTTTGGAGACTTGCCTGTGCAACAATGGAGTTCTGGTTGCATCACTAAGTATTCAAAACAAAGTTAAAAAAAAAAAATCAAAACATCACATTTTCACAGCTGTGAGTTTGCAGTTGTGCACATACACACAGGAAGATCACACTGATTGCACACGTTCTTACTTGTGCTGCTTGCAGGGCATAGCTGAGGGCATGGTGACAAGCAGTCAGCTAAGAGGATCCAGTGGGGACAAGCACTGCAGTCTCACACAGCAAATTGCCACCTGCCTCGCGAGTACACTGAGAGTGTGTCCAAGGCAGTTCTGTATGGGCTGGCACCCTACCTGGCATTAGCGAGTCCATTCCTCTCAGCAGAACGGGACTGTAAATAAACAGTGAATTTGTAATTGAACATCAAAGAACAAAAAAGGTGGATTAGCATGAGTGGATGTCAAGGTCCCTTCCTTACAGTGCTGAATTTACTTGCAATTCTGAGCTGTGTATTTCTCCCTCATTCCTCTGACCACTTGCTGCCTTTGTGGGAGCCACGCAGGAGCTCAGCCTCCCGCGCCGCCACACAGCAGCCCCATGTGCACAGGCACAGTTGTTCTTCCACCAACAGTTGTCACTATCACACACACTCAGACACTGCCCCAGGGCACGGTGTAACTGTCTTACCTCCAACAGTTGCAGAGAGGAGACAGAACAACTCACGTACCCCCAGTACAAATGTGGTAAACACAACACTTACAATAGGGTTTGTGGAGCAAAGGAAGGGGATGGAGAACTAGTCTGGACTGCACTGGCATTCAGATACTGGTATATTTGCTCATCGAGAAAAAATAAAATGGATGAAATGCAACTACAGCAAAGGCAGGTTTGCAAAAAAGAGTATTTCTTCCCTCCCATCTGCAACTTCTTAGGCAAGACACTGCTAATAACATATACATGCAGACAGCACAGGCACCCGCCTCATAACAGCCAGTACTGAAGCCATCCTATGCGGTTAGCTTTGCAAGATAGGACTTTGCATGCACTAAAGACAATTGTGCAAGCAAATGAGGCCATCGAGTCACTGCAGCTGGAGGGAGCAGAGTCACAGCAGCCGCAGACTGGGGAGTCTGGCTCCTTGGCCCTGCCAGTGTCCCAGGCAGGTGCAGCAGCACAGCTTGGCTTCTGCCATCCGTGGCACCGCGGGTGCACAGCAGGCAGCACGGCTCCCTCCCAGCCTCTGTGCGCACATACTCTGAGAAACCAACTTGCTCATAATTTGTTCCTTAGTTCAGCATGTCGAAGGAACCAGGAACGACAATACTTTATAAGCAGCCTTACATTTGCACAGCTTAGCAGCTGTCGTGAAGATGCACCAGCCAAGAGGATCCCATCGCTTTTCAAATGCTTTCTGCTTCAAAACATTTCCATAATCCATTTTTAAAGTTTGCTTCAACCAAAAACTCCACTTAAAGATTGCAGAGAGAAAAGAAATCTGTAACTTTCCAGTATGGGCAAGAACCAAATCCAAATATTCTCATTCTTCTGAGGCATAGATTGCAGTAGGAATGCATTTATTTGTGCTGCAGCATGGTCAGCTGATGGAAGCAGCTCTCCCAGGCTCCAACAGCACATTTAGAAGACAAAAGCTTGCTGAAACAAATTCACTCCTTCCTTCAATTCCCTCTCAGCATCTTTAAAACTGTCATTTCAAGCATAGAGGATAGGCTGGTTAGCCACTTGGGTTTTCATCAAAATGTTGAGTCTTGGTCTTTAAGTTACTGACTAGAAATTTTCAAAGAAGTTTTATTTTGGAATAGTTTATTTTGAAAGGGGAAAAATCTTTCTGCTTCCTTTTTTTCCTTTATCTCTTTCTCTTCTTTTTCTTAAACTAAAAGAAAATAGAGGAAAATGTGTGGTAAGTGGTGTTTGTTTTTTTTTTTAAACCAAGCCTTCTAGTGACAGAAATTGGCATAAGAATTGTAAAACAAACTGAAATGGCAATTTGCCCTGTATCTTCAAAAACAAGACGACTCACATTTCTTTACATTTTTCCCACAGAAAATGTTGTCCAGTGAAGTGCTGAAAACATTATTCCTCATCAACAACCTTCTTCACCACACCTGGGTGGGTGAGGGCAGGACAGGAGGGGCGTGCATCTGCCAGCTCACCTCTGGCCGTACGCCTGCTTTGCTTTCAGTCCGACTTCACACAGAAGCCAGGTTTGTAATTGCCTCAGGTGCGTGCAAACTGCCCTTGCTGTCTCAACAGAGTTTGAGTCTCTTGACCAAGTTAAATTAACTCAGAGGAAAACAAAGTAAGATCTTACACTTCACAAGCTACCTGAAAATAAGTGAGGGAGAGAGACACCTGATAACTGGTAAGTGTGCAGCCACAAAAGATCATCAACAGCAGCTTTCACTTTCTCCAGCATCAAAGCTCATCAGCCACAGGGCCAGCCCCTGTGGAGCCAGGTGTTATTGGTGTCAAGGAGGTACTTGCTTTTAAAAAGAAAACAAAAGTTCTTATCTGGCTCAAACGCAGATTTACAGGAAAACATGAAGATTGAAGAAGGAAAACACTGAGCCTTCACACCATACCCCTCCCCAGTTTCTAAAAGCACAGCAAAATATTTAACCTCTTAAGAAATATTTTTTTTTTAATTAATTTAGTAGGAAATATTTGTCCTCTTAAAGTTGGAAGCCACACACAAGCCTAATCAACAATCATGCAGCAGCAGTGAACTCAGACCCATATCCAGATGTCTCACCCTCAGTGCTGCAACCTTTTTTTTTCCCTACCCACTTTTAAGAAAGCCCAGGCCACAGCCTCAGCTGCTCTCCCATCCACTGCTCTGCTCCCTCAGTCCGCATCTCTGCAGATTTCCCTTTGGAGCAGAGACCATCTTGGAGCCACCTTTCCCCTATTTTGGCCTTGCACTTTCCACAGGCAACACCAAAACAACTGCATGCACCCTGCTCCATTGGTGCTGCCTGTCCTTGGCTCAGTGACATTGAGCGCTGTACTCAGATGCTGTCGGGGACGGGTGTCCTCCTACAGCTAGAGGAATTGGAAGTGGCATGGGGAGGATGATTGACGCCGCATGTAAGTTCTTGTTCTGTCAAAGCTTTACAGCGTTGTTCGTTGTCAAACCCAACGACTCTGCCATTGCTTTGCCACAATCCTACATGATGCCCAGCGTCTATCAGACTTTTCATCTGATTGCCACAATGTTCGCAAATTCCACTCCGAGGGTTGTACAGATACCTTCCGCATAGCCTGAAGTCAGGCAGTCTTGTACAAGTTCATTTGCTTTGTAGGGGATGCTGAAAAAATATTTTTGCTTTCAAGACTTGAGAGGAGGTTCTCTTCATTTGAAGAATTTAAAAAAAAAAAAAAAAAAAGATTGGACCAAAAGTGCTCATGCACTGCCAAACTCTGCATTTAACTGGTGAGGCTGGAAAAAAAAAAAAAATCACTTAGAATTTGCTCCTTGACAAGATGCTCTAGGGAGGCATCTAGAAGGAGAACTTTTCTGCTCATTCATTTTTGTACCATGTTGTCAAGAAGTTATTTCAAACAGTTTTAAATAAATTTCTGATAATTTAAAACTCTCTTGCTTATCTCAGTAAAAACACGGAGTGAGGCTCTTCAGAGCTGAGAATCTTCTCAGACAAATGCAGAACAACCAAAGAACCGTATCCTTGTTACAAAAACCTCAGTAAGCCCCTTACTGGAGTGGAAAAGCAAAGAGAGCTCAATGGAGCTTGCAGCTCCCGCCACGCACATTGCACTGGGATGCTCCTCCCTGTCCTCACTCAGGGCTCAGTTTCAGGGGGCTGACAGGCACAGAGCTTCTGAGCATTTCTCCAGCAGAGCATTCCTGCAAAGAAGCAAGAAAGATCTTTTTCTATGAAAGGAAATGAAAGAAGCCAGGCCTTAAATGCCATGCACTTGAGGTAGTGCTTTTTTTCATGTCACAATTTCAAAAGCTGCTCTATGGTGTATGTGAATCCATGGTTTTCCAACCAATTTCACTGTAACTTTTAATACTTGTGCCATTATATACATGTGCAAACTACTGTATTGTTTAATTCTATATAAAGGGAAATCCAAAGAAAATAAAGCTAAACCCTCCCATATCATTTCCCCTTAGGTACAACAAAGATCCTGAATGTTTTGCTAAAAACTATTATAATGTTATCTTCAAGAAATGTAGTCACCCTTAAACATCTGTAGCTCCTTTATTACCCTCAGACTTCTTCAGCAAGCTGACAGTGCTTTGAATCTTGGTAGATTCTTCTCAACAAAAGAGAAATATCAAGGCAATATACCCATAGTCAGACCTCACTTGAGATCCCCAAAAGGGCCAATGGAAAGATTCAAAGTCAAGAAGAGGCATCTGCAAAGTTTAAAGAGTATCTCATATCCTAAGTGTCCTTTGCTCCCACTTTTTTTTTTTTTTTCCATGAAATTCATTTTAGTTTGGGGTAGGAGAAGAGGGAAAAAAAATGAGCACCTTGGAGAGACAGTTGCCAATGGAGATCTCCTGTACTGGGTTTTGTCAGCTGGAATCAAATTGCACATCTAGCAGGGCTGTCACTCAAAGGTGACTCATTTGTATGACAGCACGAACTGAACCATGCCTTTTCCGTGCTGCACGGTAAATGTTATGTAAACACTGAGGATGTCTTCATGCATGGATTAGGAGGAGGATTGCACAAGTTTTCAAGGTACTGCGCTGCTTCCTTTGGAAAAACTCATCAAGGCGCAGGGCAAGCTGCATGTGGTTACTGTCTTGCCAGGATGTGCTAAACTGCGAGTGGTATCATGGGGCTGTGGCACATATCCACACCCCGTTCACGACTGCGCCCAACTGCTCCGAGTGGCAGCAAAGAAAAACAAACAAACCTGGGACATCCCATTATGTGGGCTGGAGGAGTGCGTTTTGACCAGTGAAGCAATTCCTAAAGGAACACAAGGTATTTAGCAGATTTTTTTTATTATTATTATTTTTAGCAGATATTTCAAACCTGGGCAGCCTTTGCTGCCTTTGGAGGGGTTGATCATGAGACATTAACACCGTAGCACGCAGTGACATACCAGCGCAGGCAAGTATAAACAGTTCAGATACAGTCCGGCCACATTTTTCCCTGCAGAAAGGCTGGGCCGGACTGCTGCTGGGCCCAGTTAATGCAGCTGCACCTCTGCTGGGCGCTACTTGCAGGAGGACAGGCAAACCTAGGGGTTTCCTGCCCCTGGGCTGGGAACCGCTCCATTGCGGAGGTTCAGCTCTACTTTTGCTTTTATTAATTATGGTAGTTATATTAAGAGGGATCAGAAGAACAAAAATAACCAAGTGAACACACAAGTCTTATCATTAGCAAAGTCTTTCATCAGAAAAAACACTTGCAAGTCAGGGCAGGAACTGCACCTTGCTTTGCGTTTGGAACGCTCGTGCCTCCTCAGTACTACCACAGTGCAAATATTTAGTTACTCACCAGAAGAGGAAGAAAATTATGTTCTACAGTTGCATAATCAGGACTCCAGAAGCTTGGGGATGCCTGAATTGACACGTTTTTTAATTTTAAGAAGCTTGAGTGAAGAAATTCATCCCACTACCACTTAAATATTGTTATTTTGTCCCCACAGGACCTCACCGCTCAGTTCAGGGGCAGACAGTGCTGGTGGAACAGGACCAGGACTCCTCTCCATGCCTGGGATGCCCCAAGCCTAATTTATTACCTGTCATCCAAAAAAAAAAGCAAAACAGAGCTTTTTTTTTTTTTCCTAAGCTTTTAAATGGCCCTTATTGGTCCACCAGACTGCCTCCCAGACCTCAGGAATTTATCTTTACAAAACCTTGATAAGCTTTTTAATGTATAATATGTATATAAATATATATGTATTTGGAAGAGGGTTGGTTTTGGTTGGTTGTTTTTTTAATAGCTGGAGTACAGAGAAAGACTAAAATCCTCAAGGATTAGCACCTTTAGCACCTTTTAGATGCCTTTCTTGAAACATCCAAAACCTAGTTTACTTAAGAGAATATTCCGTAATTTTATGGCATATAAAGTACCCAGTGAACAATCCTTCAAGCTTTACTCGGAACTGTGGCTACACAATTCCCAAATGAGAAGCCAGGAGCTCCAAAGGAGGTGGTCAGGAGGTCAGAAACATGCTTACAGGTTGAACAAGAAGGGCAGATACTTGTGGGAAATTCAGCCTAATGGTTCATGCCTGCCAGAATTGTGCACCATGGGGTTTTTCAGACAGCTTGCTTCCTAACTGTCACTCAGCATCACTAGAAACAGATTAACTGCACCAAGGAAAGTATCTTACAAACTTGCCTCCCTAAAAAACAAAGCAGGTACCACAAATCTGTCAGTAAAGTGTCCGATTTATCACTTGCACTGATCTGCACCCGTCTGCCTGCGGTGCTCTGCGCACCGAAGAACAACATCCAGGTGATTTCCATGATACCCAGAACCATGCAAAAGGTAATCAGACTTTTCATCTGGCTGGTTCATTAGCAATGGCAAACAACATGATTCAGTCAAAGCTGTATTTCCCATGACCTGAGAATTTACTATTCCCAGCACCTGTTAGCTGCAGCCCCAATTACTAATCCTCTAAGCCAACAGGACCTGCATTTCTAATGAGGACAGATGCTCCCAAAGCAGCATTCTTCTCATTGTGCAACAAATACCAGTCACACAAACACCTGGATGCTGCCCACATCAATCGTAAGGACTTGTAGCAGCCCCAGTGGCTTTGTATACGTGATGTATTTAAACACCCCGAAAGTGAAGCACGAGAGCCTAAGGAGGAGAAAGGGGAAGGGAAGGAGCTATCTCCATCAACAGCTCCAGGCACCTAATTTCAGTGAGATCGGAGTAACAGCTGGAGCAGAGAGGCTCCCCAGGAATGTAATTTATAGCCCCTAGCCTAGGTGCCTAAGGGACATGACACGGGGAGCCCCACCTGGAAGCAAAATGCCCCAGGATACCCAGAGCACGCGTGGCAGGGCAGGAAGCTGAACCCTGATTTCCCCACACTGTCAATTAGCATCCATCCTCCTCGCTGGATGGGCTTTCCCTCGCTGAACTCTGTGTGGGGAATGCTTTCACTGGCCAAGCAGGCATGGGTTTCAAGAACCACTCTTCAATGCAGTTCTCTCTTCCCTTCTTCTCCACCCAATGTCATCCTGAACTGAAGTTAAAAAAAAAAAAAGTTGCAGGATTTGTTTAAGCAGGAAAATAATCCTCTTCTTCAACAAAGGTGAGTAGGAGAGATTTAACAGTTCTATTTTGCTTTCAACTGAATTTTGGGGGACAAAGAAAAAAATCAGGTATTTTTTCTACTGCAGCTGTGTAGACATCCTTTAGAATGTTTAAGAGGAAAAAAATGTGATCTTTTGTGCTTTAAAAAATCAAGGAGAATTACAGAAGTTGCAGTTGGGCTGTGATACTGCATCAGTCAGCGACACAGCCCATACTGAGATCCTCTTTGCTAACGTTCTCAGAAAAAAGTCTGCATATAGGGCAATCTCCCTTGCAGTACCTGAAGCTGAAATCAGACAGTGCTCAGCCCTTCCTTGCTTCTCCAGAGGGCCAAACCCCAAACGTGCTGAACAATCAGACTCCAGTGATGGCGGTGCAAGTGGAATCTCCCTTCAAGACTTCAGCAGCTTGTTTGCTCTTGCTAACAAGTACCACTGATGTATCTCGTCCTATTATCTGCGCGTTTTCCCCTGGATCCTGACAGGTGAGCTACAGGAAATAGCACCTGCGAGGAAGGAAAATCCTAAAAAGCTCATTCCCATGTCACATCAGCATCTTTCTTCTCTTGGCCCGCTGGATAGCTTCAGGTTAAATTTCCAGCCAAAAGCAACAAGATATAAAACTCAACGTTTTCCCTATGCAGTCCTCCGTTTGTGGGAATTTTAACAATTTGCTGGTAAATCCAACTCTTCAGAGTTGTAGTGATGACTAATCACTAACAGACATGTAGTCACAGCTGCCTAGATATTTATTTCTTGTCTAAACCCAACTCTGAATAACTTAAGCACCTTAATAGAAGTGGAATAATAAATACAGTCCAAATATAGGCAGCAATCCAAGCCAACCATCACAGCTCTCTCTTAAATCCCCCATCTTTCAACAACACTCGCTGCAATGCCTCTTACCATTGTATAACAAGAATGCAACAGGAGAGCGGACGAGGAGAGAGCGGCACAGTTACCGTGTTTACCGCTTCCCCTCAGTCCTTCATATGTTTAAAAAATGAGCACATTCAGGTTTGTCGCAGATTCCTGTCCCCTACAAAGCAATAACCTCGCTGTTTTAACAGACTTCGCAGCGATAAATCAAACCTGTGTGCATCTGCTGGACAGAAGGGGGAAGGGAAATGCTGCTACTGATCTGCATTGGGTTTTATTCTCACTTTGTACAGGAGGAGAATCCCAACCGTGGCTGCACTGCTCTGGGTACAACATCCTCTCCACAGGTTTCCCAGGCAGAACTTAACCAACACACTCCCTGGGAGCAAGGGGCATCTGTGTAAAGTCCTCACCCGAGGAACAGCCAGTACGAGCACCTGGGCTTCATCTCCCCAAGGGAATTGCAACAGGGCAAGTTTTAAGTGGATATATCAGCAGTTAATCAGCTTTGGGTTAGCTGGCAGGGTGACTGCCTCATTAATGTCAACCCATAGTGTCAAAAAATAAGTCTTGGTTGTGCACTCCAAGGATCCCATGGATATAATCCATAGAAAAATGGGAAAAGGATATAATATAAACTATTTCAGGGGGTTCTTCCAGGCCTTTTCTGCATACTTAGTTCAATTTTTTTTCCTGCACTTTTTATTTTTATAAATTTCATTTATAAAATTTTTATTTATAACTTTTTTCCTTAGATAACCAAGTGATTCCAGCTTTCAGGATGAAAGTCTATAAAATATCACTCTCCCAGTAAAAGTCAAAGTAGATACACTGTTAATTTCACCTCCCACACCACCGAGATTATTTTGTTTCAGTTGAGCATGCAAAGAAAGGGCTCAACACAAACTACATTATTTGGTCCCAAATAGCAACACCTACATAGCAACCTGAATGGCTATCGCCACTCTCAAGTTTTCTTCCACAAGGTTACAGGTTCTCCAAATGCAGAGCAGCATTTGAGAGCTAAAAAAAAGTTCATAAAAATGTGTGTATAGTGATATGTATGTTTTATATATGCACGCACACCATCTCTGTTCTGATTTCATTCAGAATTTAGGTATACACTAAAAGTTTGTCTTTTAGGATTCTCCAACTCCTCAGTTTACTCTAATAGATAAAATCCCTCGTTCTTGACCTGGCCTCTGTCATAAAGGCTGGCTCTTTTCACTCAGACATACAGCGAAGGTAAATCCTGCTTCTACAGACCATCAAATAAGTTTCTGTCTCCTCTAACCTGTAATTGAGGTTGTAACAGATGGCTTTGCATTTTGCAAGACCAAAGGTTGTGCAACAGCAGCAGCTTCATTTAAAGGGAAAGATTTATCAGAGCCCAGAGCCAGGCAGGAATTGTTGGAAGATTAAAGAATTTCTCACTTTGAAGGAAGACTCGGTGGTACGGCATTTAAGGGCTCACCTGCTTGTCTTCTCCATTCCTGTCAGTGCTTTTAGGGGAAATAATAAAAACATCTGTGCATTCCTGTGTGAATAAGGACTTCCATCTTCTCCTGCAGCATTGCCAACATCTCTGTTACCACTGCCATGGACTTGATCGTACTGAGGTCAGGGGGAAGAGCTACACAGCCACTCAAGGTGAGGGCTGCTCTGATACAGTCTCAAGACTTAGCCAGGAGCGGCAGCATTTTGTAGGTGACACTCCTGGCTTGTCTTACATAGTCTTTGTGCCCTCCCAAAGGTGGGGGCAGCATGCTCAGGGGCAAGGTGACAAGGAGGCTCAGCAAGACCACCTCCAGCAAACTCCACTCAGGCCCGTATGAACACCCCTCTTTGGGTTCAGATCTCCTTCCAGCCAAAGGCAACCCGTGCTTCGCACAGCACTCGCTGCTGTCAGTAGGCTGAAGGCCAACCACAGCGGGATCTCATCCAACAGTTTGTCTGGGGACAGCTTCCTGAACCTGTCACTTGCCAAGGGTTTGTTTGTAACAGGGACAGGAAGAGTCCCTTACAGGCCTGAGAGCAGTTATTTCAGGGCTGCACCTTGGCACATCTGGGAGCCGCTCTCCTGTATCGCTCACCCAGCGCGCTTCCCCCTGCTTTACATACATGGAGCTCCCGAGCTCTGAGCTTGTTAAGTGAGTCCAGCTCCCCAGGCACAAGGGTGGTACCTTCCAGCTTTCAGGCTTGCCATGGTCTGTTTATCAGATCTAATGAAGACATTTATGGGTTGATGGTCTGACAGATGCTCAATTTTCTGACTGGATGAGGAAGTCAAACTGTTATATAAGAAGCCAATAAGTACCATTCATTCCTAAAGCAATAAAACACCGCCGCATTTCCAAGTTAATTGGCACAACCGAGCCAGTTTGCTGGGAGTGCATTTAATCAAACAATCTTCATTTAGGGGCTTCTGTAGCACCCTGCACTATGCTATCTGAGGATCTAGAACAATAATGGTTGCTATTACAATGCAGTTTTCCCTAGCTGTATCCAGGGATCAAAATGTATTGCTAACGCAGCAAGGCATTCCTGGAGACATTTATACTTTTCCCTATTTACATAGGTGTTGGGGGTTAATACAGAGGTTTCCCGGCAAGCTAAAGTTGCTAAAGTTCAGGAGGTTGTTCCTCTTTACCCAGTTGAACACGCTGGTATTCTTTAAAATTCTAAAGATATTTGAAGGTTTCCCTGTAAAAAAAAAAAAAAAAAAAAAAAAAAAAAAAAAAGGATTCATCCCCTAAAGTTTACACAGCACCGTCTGTCCTGGGTGTTTACCGAGGCACCACTTTGCCATCCACCATACATTAAATGCAGGAGTGTTTTGTGCTGAAGCGCTACAACTTGATGGGGCAGGTTTTATGGGTTTGTTACACTGTGCCTCTGGAGTATTGCAAGGCACGAGACCAAAGGCTATGTCCCATCGGTTGCTTGAGTCATTTATTAATGGCCCCATTAAACACTCCCTCAAGCTTTCGATTGCTGTTATCCAACACCCCCCTACACACACACACACAGGTTTCCAGAGCTGAAGAGTGTCCTCAGGGAGTCCCCACAGGGCACCAAGGTCAGGCATGTGAAAAGCCCCGAGCCCAGGGCTGTGTGGCGAGGTGTGACACCTTCACTGTGGGGCTGGAGGCCTCCTGCCTTCCATCCCCAGCTGCACTGCCACCAGAGGGGGGCAGAGGCTCACCCTGCCTTATGTAAAGGTGCTCAGGAGAGGGATGGCTAGGCCAATGTCTTTCCACAACTCTAAACTCTGCCTTAAAGGCCACAGAGCCTCCTTTTCTCTTGCTTTGCATCAACGATCACACTCTCAGGCATGGTTTTTGAATGCGTGAAAACCCAGCTCAGGAGTAATTACCTTTGTTATTGCCAGGAACCAGCGATGCACAGCCAACAAGCCACGCAAAACCCAACACGTTGACCCCTGAGAGCACCAGCCCCTTTGCCACTGGATGAAATGCATCCAGCATACAAGAATTTGTAGTAGCACTGAGCCTTGTGCTACCTCTGGAGATAAATACCACGACTAAGTGACAGAATAGGAGCGGAAGAGACCCCTGAATCATCCCCCCGTCCTTGGCCCTGTTGCTGCTGTATTCAATGTTGCTGTATTAGATGTCAAGCTGCATCTTTGAGTGGACCTGTCTCTGCAGCAAAAGCACAGAAAGCTGGCAGTTGAGAAAGCAGAACGGATGACAGTTTTTGGCAGTGGTTTCAGCTGTCTTGTTGAGTTTTTCAGATTAATCAGCCCCTTTGGAACACTGAACAGATCATCAGGACGATCCCTCAGTCCAAGATCTTTTGCAGTGGAAAAAAAATCATCATAAACTGGGGCAGCAGCAAAACAGAGGCAGCCTTCTGAAAGGGGCTCAGTTTTGGCTCTGAGAAAGGTCCCTTATCAGGACAGTGCCTAAAGCCAATGGCATGTCTGCACCGTCACCCTCTGCATGCACTCACACACTGCGTTTTCAATGTGATTCTTCAGGAAGTCATGGACTGAAACAAAGCTGCTCTCCACTTTCCCGAAACCCACTGTCTCATGCCCTGGTAAATGCATCATGTTTCTGTCAGATGCCAAAAAAATGAGCATTTTCTTTCAAGGAAAAGTCTTCCTTCCTTAATATTTAAGACTACATGCATATGCTCAACACATTGTTTCCAACATTCATTTTTACTTTATATAGGAAAAGAATCAACAACCCTGTATTCTTTTGGAAATCTCTCCATAATAGCAAGCTTCCACAATCTTATTTTCCCTGAAATCAAATAAGATACTTACAGGGCTAAGCCTTCCCTCCCTCCTACCCCTCCCAAATCAACTGGTATTAGGAATTACTCTTCCTGTTTCACAGGAAATCTGTTTAAACACATTCCAGTCCTCCTCTCTCCTCAAAATGCAGTTTTATTTCAAACAACAAGGAATATGTTTTGGCCTTAGTCCTACTCTTCACTTGTGCAAGGAGTCCTTTGCACCTGGACGAGTACCTACCCAAGTCAGTGGGTGTTAAGGAGGGCTGCCTGTTCTAACCTGGATGCAAAACAAGGTCTACATTTTATGGATCAGAAAAATGTATGTGCAATTAATAATCACATAAGCTATTTATTAGATCATGCAACAGAATATTTTCTTATTACCTGGCTGACAGGAAGAGACTTCTGTAGCATAGGAGCAGTAGAACTTGTTACAGGAATTTAATTTAAATTAAGCTAATAATTTAAATTTAACTGCTTGCTCATCTGGTATGGCTCTTTATCACACTTCATAGCATTGGAGTGTTGGCCTACAATATTCAAAATTTAGGCAAAAATAGAATAAAAGTATAATAAACAACTTTGCCACAGAGTTTCAGCCGTCCCCCATTACACAACCAGCTGACAATTAGCTGTTATGCAAGTTTCTGCTCACCATGAAGCGTGCGCTGCTTTCAGTTTGCCTAAGATAGCAAGCACAGAGGATCCCAGACTGAAACATTAATTTGTTGTGCTCTTGACCTAAAGCTCCCAGTACTGACCACCATTGCTTTCGACAAGGATTTCATGTTAGCTGTGAAACTGCTGCATATCCGAGGATAACGCTTCGCTTTACCCCTGTGCTTGCATCCCACCGGCCTTCCCTCCTGCACAGCACCAGGGCAGCACCATACCGCCCCAAGCAGGGATGTTCAGCGCTGAGCCGTGACATCTCCAGCAGGCTCCACGGGCACCCTGACCCTTCCTGACTGCTCAGTGTGTCACCGACACATGGGTGGTCAGGGCCATTGTCAAACCACACCAACACGCCACCTCTGGAGCTGATTACTCCCCAGAAATGGATCCCCGAGCACAACTGGGTATTATTTATTCCAGTAGAAGAGGTATATTTCCAGTTGGAATGGGCACGACTGATTTAAGGGCCAGCCGAGGGAACCAGAACTACCAAACCATCTTTGTGTGCTGTCAGACCCCCATGGGGTGGTTATAACTTCACTGCTCTCACCAGTTCCACCAAAACATGCCCTCCACGGAGCGCTCCAAGCCCACCCAGCCCAGTAGCTCCCCAGCAGCAGGCTGAGCCACATCAGTGTGATTCCTATGCTGGTACAGTTCTGCCATCTCAGTCCAACAAACGTAAGCTTGGCCTGCACGTAACTCCTATCCTAAGCCATGGTGGTAGCTTAGCTCTTGCTTTTTCTTATTTGCCACGTCCAGTTGCCCACCTGCAGCCTCTGGGATGAGCTGTGTTCATTGTCAGGTAGCCAGGTGGCTCAAGATGACATTCCAGAGCTGCAGAATATATGACCAGAGAGAGAGGGTCTTATCACAAGCAGTTTTTATAGAAATAGCCCTGAGAAATCCCATCACAGGAGGGATGACTCAGTTTTGTACAGACACTTTACACATCCAGACATTCTTGCATATGAGAATCTACTGCATGTAAAAAGTGACCTCTGACTTTTTGTGCCTCTGCTCTACACTGTCATAAACAAGAATATCATTTCAAGAGATGCTGTCAACTTATATTTAGCCCAGTTTTCTATTTTGTTTAAAAATAAAAGTCTTCTGTAAAGCATAAGAAGAATAGAATTCAGAAAACAATTCCGTAAAACAAAACAAAAAATTGTGCTGTTGCCTTTCAAACCCTTACCCCGTAGCACTGAAAACTTGGAATTGTCCACAAACGAGTATGAGACTGACATGATATTTATTATCCAAGCTTAAAATAGCACAGAACAAACAGAATACAAATCATGGCAAGTAAAAATTAATTTAAAAAATTCAATTTAATAATCTAACAGTTTAGGGGCAATATGTGGTTTATACTGGCAGTGGCCTTTTAATCTTGCAAATCATATAATTAAGAAAGCTTAATTAGCAAAAGCAGTGTTTGAATATTAAAGCTGTGAAAATATCTCAGAAAAAAACTGCAAGTATTGGCTTGAACTTTTTTTTTTAAGCCTCAGTTCTGTGCCTGCCTGTGCTTCTATTAATATAAATAAAAGGCAGGAATAAATAAATGGCAGGAATATTCAGGAAATTGTGAAGTTAGAATATTCACGAAAACCAAAATTGTAACTGCTTACACAAGGGCCTGAGGCACACCTGAGCAAGGAGAAGAAGCAGCAGCGCATCCTGCTTCTCCCCGGTATCTCCCCATCGCAGCCAGGCCAGAAACGGGAACGGATGCGTCCCTGAGCGAGAGCAGGCCTCCTCTCTCCCCTGTTCCCACCACCCCTCTCAAAAAGCATGCAAGCTACTCAGCCATGAAGAGAAACTAAATAAAATAAAGACAGCTGCCTGATTAAGAGAAGTTGCACGCATGTCTATTTGGAGAGAGCCCTAACTTGTTTCATACGCCCAAAGGAGAACAACTAAAAAAAGGCTTCTGGCAATTTTCAGTCTTAGAAACCCAAGTTAGCTTCAGACCTGCATCGGAGTTAAAAGGCACCAGCACGCCATCATGTCTCCCTCGCAGGAGTGATGCATGAGATTCCCATAAACTGCAAGTCCTCAGAGCTAAGACATTTATCTCCAGCCCAGCCAGCTTTTAAAAGTACAAAACTATTAAACTCACATTTCCTTTCTCAGCCAGGTAGTCAAGGAGAATCTATACAGGGAAACGCCAAAGACTTCATGCATGCAAATGATACAGGCACAGAAATAAAGGAATCCACAGGCAATATTCACACTACCCTTGTAGTTTTAGACAGAAGAAAAAAAAATCAGAATGCTGTTAAGTGCCAAAACATTCTCGTCTATAAAATCCGAGGGAGACACTTCTCTGCCTGAGAAATCCAGAAGTCTGGTTCACTTACTACTGGGCCACTGTAGGACTGCAGAAAAGTTACAATTTGCAGCAAACCCTCTTAAACAGATAGAGGGCTTGGCTACATTTAAAGTTGCTTTTGCAATATTTGCTCAAGACAGTTTTTATTGTTGTTGTTCTGCTTTGGGACATGTGCTGTTTTTCTAAATAGATGATTTATCATTGCCTTCAAAAAAATAAAGACTCTGTGCTGTTGTTCTTAAACTGATCTGATCTCTTTGTTTCTGGAGGACAATTGAGTGATTTTTCGTTTGCTTTGTGAACAAGTCTCCAGTATGGGAATGAAGTTTTGAACCCAAAGCGGATCCAAATTTTCTTCAGGAAGCCTCAGGACTTTCCAGCATTTCAGCCCTTTCTTCTGACCTTCAAGCTGTGTCCTACTTAGCTTGCACAGAACAAGAGCCCTCAAAACCCACATGTAACCCAGGCCTTCATCCGCTGTATTTCTTTCCCCTTCAAGTTCTTTTTATCTTGCATCCTTTGATGGAACTCAGCACTCAGCAGTGACTAAAACGCATTGTTTACAAGAAGTAGACTTCAAAACAGTGTTCTTGGACACAGATTTTTGCTCTCATTCACTTCAGTTCTCATTCTCTTAGAACAGAGGTTATTCCAAGTGAAGGGAAGACAAACAGGCTTCTACTCCAAATCATAACTCTGGATTATTGATTGTAACAGAAAGAGTGACAAATAGGATATTATGAGCCAAATCCAAAGGTACTGTACAAGGGTCTCTGACAGCAGGAGGAGGTACAAGTACTGCTGGTTGGATCAGCAGAAAAGTCCTTGGTTTGGCTGCTTGCTCAGCCCTCCCCTCCCCACACAGCGTGGGCATGCGTCAGGGCTTCCTTCCAGTCCTGCTTGCTCCTTTACAGAGCCCAACACTTTAGTTTCCCATAAATCAAAAAACCCTCCTGCATAGGAGCTAACAGGCAGCAGTTATTCTGTATGGCAAATGTGCTGTTTCAACAAACCCATTCTATTCTTGACTTGTAATCTGAAGAGCGTGGTAGTGCTTGGCAGTTGACATCCAGCCCAAAATAATGACACATTAAAGGGTTTTAATCTCCTATAATTGGGAAGGGTTTCCAAAGAAAAGAGAGGTGCACAAATAACACCTCCCCATTTGACTGTGTATTACCCAAACAGATGTCACTAAGTTAATCCATGGGAGCCACTGCGTTCTCCAGCCAGAAAGCAGGGCAAAGTTGTCCGCGTGGATTGTCAGAGCAGGGTCTGGCTGAGGAGCAGACATCTGTGCCAGAAGCATACCCAGTTCATCTAATCTTTCTCTCTTCCTGCAAGCACACCACATTTTGCAAAACAACGAACAAAATCTAGGTAATTTTTGGTATTCAGTAAAGCCCCCCAAACCTCCACGCACACCAAATGCCCCGGTGTTAGCTGAAGGCTGAACACCGGGCACATTCACAAAGCTAGAAAGAATTAGCTGTGGGTTTATTCTCTCAGCTGCAAAACTATCAGCACGCCAGGGAACACCAACAAAAGGAGAAACAAAGACCTGGTCCTTATTTGTACCTGTCAGAGGACCCAAGGAATGAGGCTGACCAACCAAGAAAATTAACATTTGTTTCTGACAGGGATCTATGCAAAGGAACAGGGTTTTAATTTAGGGCTCTTTTCATCAGAATGATAACAGCTGTCATCTACTGTGTGAGTGCAGTAATTACTGAATCTCGTATGTGGAAAATGAATACCTGATGTTTCATTTACACAATAATATCTCAATCTGCAGTGCCAGAGACAGCCAGCGACATTCCCACGGAACAACTAATGCGTACCCAACCTCTAAAATCCCTGCTATTTTACAGCCATTCCCCCCTCTGCCAAAAAAAAAAAAAAAAAAAAAAAAAAGCCTTGAAAAGCCTTGAAGGTTTTCACATTCCTTCCAACAAAAAGTTAGAGTCCGTAACGATATTTATGATCCTAAAGTTTCAAAATGCAGCCTCATTTATCCTACTCTCCCTTGATCTTTGCAATTAAGCAACGGGTTGTTTTTTTGTTGTTGTTCTTTTTTTTATTTTTTGTTCATTTGCTTTTAAGTGGCTTGAATATCCCATCTCACCTTAAGTTTTAACCTATTATTTCTAGTCTTATCTGCCACATACAGAGGAGAGATTATTGTTCCATTTGCCACTGTCACACTGGCACAAAATAAATAGGAAACCACAGACTCAGGATTCAGATACTCATCCTTTTTTTTTAAATAAACATACATTCAACATATTTATCAACTAAGTTGTAATTGACCTCAAAAACAGAGCTTGATTGTAGATCTAATTTCTCCTGAGTCGAGGAACTTTATTTTTTGTATAATTGCTTCTGATTCAGTTACTTAATAGAAACAAAACTAGATTTTGAAAGCTAAGCAGCTTGACGAAAGGACGCAAAGCATTTGCTTACTAATACAACAGTCTAGCTAGTATCATTATGAGAATGAAACCAATTCTAAAAAAAAAAAAAAAAAAAAATGTATTTCCATGAAAACACATGTAATTGTACAGTAGAGATCAGTTTAAAAGTATATGTTTCCTGATCATTAAAACAAGTGAAGTAAAATTATATGTTTTGCAAAACTGCCTGTACCAGCCTGGGCTGTATTATGAGGCAGGGGGCCAAGAGCTAAGCGCTTCCAACCGCTGAAAAGTACCAGTAATTCCTGTATAGCTTCACACCTTGGAGAGCAAAGTGATTTCAGTGTATTGTGTTGTTTTTAATCAATTGAAGAGGATGTGGAAAATAACTTTGGATTAGATAAATCACTTGGAAACCTCTTTCAATCAATCATTTTCCCCTTCCTAGCCATGCCCTGAAGATGTTTTGCCTACAACTGGTTTGCATTCAAATGAGTAAGCATGTATTCCTTTTGCATACACAAGCCATGCAGCAGCATGCTTGAATTTGACAAAAGGCACCTACCAGTTAAGACTGACTTCATACAACTGCTTTCCTGCTTAAAACTAACATGTAACAGTTTCTAATTTTAGGGTTGCATTAATTGTCAGCATAAAAGCAGGGAGTTGGGAACCTAAATAATTTTGTTTTGATCAAATCAAATGAGTTTCATGTTAGGCAGCATATAAATATGAAGTGCTTAATTTACCTAAATATTAGTTATCTAAATATTTGAAAGCGTGTGCTTAAATCCTATCAGTTCCAGCCAGCTTTTGACTGTCTTGATTAATGTATAGCTCGGGTTTACAGAGAAGCAAAGGAATCAGGGCATTCATATCCTCCAGAAATCAGATGAAGCCTAGATGCAGAGAGACAGCAGTTTCTGTGAAGAACAGCCAAAAATCAGCCTGAAGGAGATGTTTGAAATAGAGATGGCCAGAAACAGGGTGTGTGTGTGTTTGTTTTTAAAGGGGGGATCATTCTTTTTCTGTATCAGCATAGTTCAAGACAATTTTTAAGCCCTCCTCTCCTCCCAAACAGTGTGTTTTGTTATTTTTTATTTTTTAAAATATGTAACTGTCTAGAGAAGTTGGCAGGGAACTGACAAAGAACTTCTTGACCATATTTCATTTAAAGGAAGATGCTTCTTTAAAAGGAAAGCTTGGGATCCAGGACAGGAGAATTAAGCTGACAGGACTGCTTGAAGTAACGAATGATTTTTCAGTAGCTGAAGTTGCAATCCTTTACAATTATTTATTCTACCTCATGGTGCAAGAATGCTTAGAGCAGTTAGAAAACAAATCATAAAATCAATAGAAGAACACAGCTGGAACAGACCTCTGGCAGTCCTCTAGCTCTTCCCTTTCTAATTCAAGTTTGCTGTTTTTCTACTTTTTCCCCCTCATCTGAAGCTCACAATTTATTACATATATCCTCTTACTGCTAAAAATGTTTTCCTGATGTCTGCTTTATATTCAAGAAACTGCTCCTTATGGATACATGGATACAAAGAACAAATTCTCTTCTTTCTGAAGGTTTATAATGCTTTCCTGGCCTTCCTTGTCTGCAAGCAAGGCAAACTCAAGTTCAATCTTTCTTTTTACTTTCCAAGTCCCAAATCTCTTATTTTTCCTTCCTCTCTAGAGGCTCTTCATTTGGTCCACACCTTTCCCTAAATGCAGGTTAATCTTAATCTGGTTAATTTTACTTTGCTTTACCACTACCAAGCACAGACAAAGATAACCTCTGATCTCTTCTGCATAGTTGCATCCATTTATGATGTTTAGCTTTTTCATTTTTGACAATAGCATAACATCAATTAATGTCCAGCAGGTGAGCCAGTGCGTCTTTTTCAGAACTCTGACACTCACAGATTTTCCTGCTGGGATTCCTTGAGAATAAAACTCATACTTTAGAGAACATTGTCTTCAAAGATTAAGCTGAAATTCTGACTGAATGAACATCTTTACTAATAAATATAAAAATATGCATCTGCTCTTAGAAGATTGTTTCCGAATGCTCTGTAGAGATGCAATTTATTTTTTGTTTGTTTTTAATATAGCACAATTATTAACTTTTTTTTCTGTATTACTCTGTAGTTGTTTCACTTTAACTTGAGTAAAATTAGAGTGCTACTAAGTCACTGCTGGTTGATCTAACTATTTGGCTCTCAAATTTAAGAACAAGACTAATATAAGTGGGATACAATTTTCTAAATTAATTTGCAATGTTACAAACATTATCTTTGCTATTACAAAACAGTGGTGTAAGCAACTAATTTTAGATCACCATCTATGTGCAAATTTGTCTCTGAAAACACGCCTTACATACTCATCATCCTTCAATTTGGAGACTTAAAGAATTGTTTCATCAGCAAATGGTTTTGTAAGGAGCACCACCGAGTAATTGCAGGGCCTTCGCGATGCTGTGCTGTGGTACTTGCACATTGTCACACCATTTACTGTCACAGTCAAGTGGTCTTTGAGATGGACATCTCAAAAACAGAGCTTTTAGGCTGTCTACAACTATGACCAACACATCCATTCTTTCTCATTCTCTTGAGATTTAAGATTAAGATGACAGTAAGGAGTGCAGAGTAAGCAGAACAAATAAGTATGCTTGTTAGCTGTATGAAGCGTTATATAGTCCATTTGTTATTTTGAAGCTCAAGACAAAGGGTGTCCTGTGTACCAATGTGTCCTGTATCCATGTTATGCATCTCCAAAGCTTACAGTTAAGTTTCAACAAAGAAAAAAATAATGATTTAAGTCATATAAGTAAATATGAAGAACAAATAGCACGTGTTAGAGTTAGTCTCTCAGTTTCCTGAAGCAGGGATTTTCATGAATGGGGATTCCTGAAGTTTAGAAAATGACACAGCCCTGCTTTGACACCTGTCCTCCCACACCAAATGCAGCACAGCTCACAAGGGACATTCCCATGTCCTGTTGCCAAATCCACCACTGTCATCTACGAGCAAAGTAGACTTTAAAAATAAAACTGTGTGCAACAGGCTGGTTCATTTGCTTAGGAAATGACAATTTTCCCATTTGACATACAGTTGAGAACTGATCCCACGTGGAAAAGGAATGCAATTGCTCAACTGAGCACCCACTGTGGCAATTTTCGCATAATTAGCAGAATGCATTTAGTCTTAACCTTCTTCTGATGAATTCAGTCACACCTGTTTATGTGAAATCAATTAAGAGACCTTAATCTTCTTAGACAGTTTCCAACACTCCATCCACAGGTTCAGGCCTGTTTCTTGTATTGCAAAGTTTAAATTATATTAAAAAAGAAACAATTATCCTATAAACATGAAGACCTAAATTACACCTTAATAATTAAAACCAGTTACACTTTTAGTCTGCAGCCTTTTTATGGCCAGACACATATCAAGCAGTGCTGTCCACTTTGACTTGGATGAGTGGAGGGGTGAGAAGAATAACCCCAAAGCAAGGTCAGCACACACACATTTACATGCCCGCCCCATGCTGACTCGTGCCAGAACACACATTCCTGTGCCTGGATCTGCTTAGGACTTGTGGAGTGATGTGAAGGTAACATCTGGTAATGGGGTCATCCAAGGAAAGGGAGCCAAGAATGCCTCCCCACAACATCCAAAATCCCTCATCTTGCAGAAGAAAATATGGGGAAAGGTCTTAATTTCATTTTACTTCAGACACGTTCCTAAAATAGATGGTGATGGGAGGTCAGACAAATCACTCTTGAGAAATGCCTGTATTTCTCCACTATGAATGGAACCTCCACAGAAAGCTGGGGTGGACATCTAGAGTTTCATGAGACAAATCCCACAGTTAGTGGGGACATTTACACAAACAGCACCAACACCTAGTGGAAGGTGCATTTATATCCCTGATCACTTAAAGTCAGAAGCTACCCCATTAGTTGAGACACACAAAGAAACTGTTACTAGTCTCCATTGGAGATAGTTTGTGGTTCAGAGCATGAGGAGTCCTGGCAGTACTTTATGCCAAAGGAGAATTTAAATCTCACATCTGTGTTTGTTTCTTGGATCTACTATGCTGGCACATGAGTCATCTTAAGAAACCTAAATTAGTGTTCATCATACATCAAACATTGCAAAGAGCACTGAATTTGTGTCCAGAAACTGTTCAACTGAAGTAGAAGTTTGTTCTTAGGACTATCTAGTGGGACATGCATGAAGTGTACTTGGAGCATCTTGGAGATTTTGGAGCCAAACCTGTTTAACCTACAGAGCTGCACAAGAGATGAAAAAAAATAATGAAAATTGTTGGCTTTAACTGAGAAAACCCTGCCATTTAGTATGTATCGTGTGAAAACTGGCCTGTTTCTCTAGGCCTCCTTGGAAGCAGAGATCGATATTGCTCAGTGGAAACAAGGTGTTTCTCTTGCATTAGCATACATGCTCTTTCAAAAAGCATTCTTTACATTGCTTTAGAAAAAGGGGGGAATTCTTTTTTTTCTCCCCTCACCCCATTGAAAGGGAAAATATCAAGTAGCAACTAAAATGTGTTTGAGATCAACTTTTGCTTTATAAACTTTGGGTTTCATTCTAATTGTTAGGGAGACACATAATAGCTGGCTTTAGTATAATTTTCTTTGGACTATCTCCCCAAAGCCACAATTAATGTAAATATCAGCGTCTTGTTAGTAATTTCCTTTCATCGGTAAATGCTGAAATGCAATGATCTGACCACAAATCACAAAGCAAATAAGCTTGCAGTGCTGTTCAAGCTACGTTGTTATTATGCAGTTTGTACATGAGAGAGCTGATAAGGGAGATGTTACATGAACAGGAGAAATCTTTGACTACTTGGAAAAGTTTCATTATGTGAGAAAGCAGTGGCTCTCCTACTTTTCCAACAGCTTCTAGGTGAATTTACGGGCAAACCCACTTGAAGTGGCAAAAATAGAGTCAGATCTCAGTCAGTAAAGAAAAATCTGCTGTAGATATGGGACTGAAGACCAGACTTCAATCTCTCTTTTCTCTACACATATATGAAAGAATTTACTGCCTTTCATACAATTTCTTCAGTTGCTTTTGAGGGGCTTTCAGTGATGGATAATATACACCCACAGCATGAGAGGACTGCCAGCCTCCATCTTCTCGGTGCTAAGAAATCAATGGAGAAGGAAGGACCCCTGGCATGCACGAACATCAGTCTTTGTATTTTTACATATCATGTTTTAGCATTTACTTCCTGGTACACAAAACCACAGGTATTTTAATGCCCTATTTTTCCACTTTATAGTTAGATGTAGACTTAGCAGCCAAGAATATACATCTCCAGTCAAACAAAAGAGACTGAAGATCCAAATAACTGAGGCAGGTTTCAGTCCCCCATCAGCCAATATCTCCCTTGCCAAATCATCTCTTCTCCAAACACTCAGTCACAAACTCCTCACTCATTAATAAATAAAACACACACACAACTTCTGGGCTCTCTCCGAGAGAGACTCCTTCCTGGGGAAGAGTCAAAGGCAGTGCAGAGGCCATGCATTGTCATTGGTGCTGTTCTGGCACACGAGAGAGAGAGAAGAAAAAGTGGTAGGGAGGGGGAAGAGAAAAAAGAAAATCCTAAAATTTGTATTATTAAAAGATGTTTTCCAGAGGGGAAAAACAACTCTTTTCTTGAAATACAATAGGCACATGTACAGCAGAACAAAACCCAGCTCCACAACCAGAGTGCCATACTTGTAGCAGGAATGTACACTGCAAGGTTTCTGATGACACCAAGAAATTTCTTGCCCACATACAACTGAAGTGGATATCACTTTAATGAATAAATCCTTGTTTTCAATTTAGCATGTTATAATGAGAATGGTTCCATCCCTGTTCTTCCATGCCACTCTATCAATTTGCCTTTCAGTAGTACTACAGAGCCATCACTTACCAGCAGGGCAGAGCTGTCATTCTCCCAACTGGGCCTTATGAGTCTGTTCCCAGGCAGAAAGAGTTGTTGGTTATAGCTGTGAGGAAGAAGATGAAGGAATAACAAAAAAAATAATCCCTTCATCTTTCTAAGCAACCTACATAACATCCTTCCATATCTGAGCATTTTGTAGATCAACATGCACTGTTCTTCAGAGTAAGCATGCAAAATAGGCATGATGCTTTGTTTTCCTTTATAAGAAGTGTACATGCCAAGAGGACAAATAATTTGCTTGTGGCCACCTAAGAAATTTGGACATGAGGAAACAGGGTGTACAGCTGCATTGTAGGCTACCATTTTCTGCCAAGATTTTCTGCTTTCTTGACTCTCCAGACTTGATCTCTGCATGGGTTAATTTACTCTGCTGGTGAAATGGAAGTTTGCTTCCCATACCCCTAAGTGCAGAGCTAGGTTATTCTGCCAAAAACTAGTCATAACCAGCTCAGCTATCTTTGTGCTGCAGTATCATCGACAGCGTAGACATTCATCACATCTTCCCAGGTCAGAGATTAGCGCCTAATCCTCTGGCCACGTTTCCCTGTAGGAACTTCACAGTATTTGGGCTTTGCTCATCTCTACAACCGATGGTTTTGCAAGGCCCAAGCTACTTTGCAAGGATTGCAAAACTTGTTTGAACTTGTACATTTTCCCAGTCACAAAGGGTTGCTCACCCATCCCCCAGTCCCACGGTAAATTGGCATGAGGACTGCTAATTTAGCCAAAAGAGACTGCCTTGGAAATCAGTAATCTCTCAAAAACTGATCAGACACATGAATGCAGACATACAACGCAAATTTATCATCCTCATGTATTCTTATATTCCCTTTCCCTTTTTCCCCCCCCTTCTAGACTAATTCCATATCCCATCTGCCACTATACTTTCTACCCTTTTTGGGCTTTCATTATGCTCCTGGTGCAAGATCCATACATCCCTTTCCATCTTGTTCTTGCCAGGTAGTTAGAAGCGCATATAAATGATTCGCAAAGGCTCGTGACCTCACCGCAGTACATTTCTCAACATTAAGCTCCTCCAGCTCCCTGTTGATCCCAATCACTCTGAATTTTATTACCCTCTTTTGTATTGCCTGACTCCCTGACCCTGTAGTTTATGGTTAGCCCAACCCTTGTGTTTCCATCAGAAGACACTTCTCAGCTAATATTAGAATCAAGCCTTTTAAGAGATGCTGATACAAGGAAAAACCCCTAAGAAATCCTGAAGGGTGGAACTGGGGATACTAACAGCACAGGAGCAATAAACTCATTCCCTAGCAAACATGATCAAAATGATAGATCTTGCCAAGAGTGTCAGTTGCCCAATTTTTGTTCTTACTGAAGCTATAGGGTTTCCTTCACACCCTTTAATTACTCAAACCTTACTTAAGGAACGTGATTCAAACAAACAAACATAAAAAAAAAGTTACAACAACGTAGCATGATCTTGACATACAAGATGTCAGAACCATTATAAACCCCTTTATTCCAGAATGATGTCTTTTGTGCTTAGAGGCATGCTTGCTATTCATAGATCTACTGCTCAGCTGTTCCAGTTTTTAGTTCTGCATAAATGCCCACTCATTATGTCCAGAGGGTTTTGCCTGTAGCTTTGTGTTTGTAGCCTTGAGGCAAATGTCTTGATGGCTTAGGGAACTCGTAGCGAATGACCAAATAACATCGGATTTTCCACAGCAACGAAGCCATTATGGGACAGCATTTCTATGTAACAGCACCCTTCAGTGTGCAATCATTATAACTAAGGATTTAACCAGGCTCTAGGGACATAACAAAATCACTTTGAAGCCAAAAATCCACAGTGAAATCTTAAGCATTAGATTTCTGAAATGCCTCTCAGAACTGCTCAAGTCAAACAGCTTTGTCAGTTACAGTAAAACCAAGCACTGGGGAATAAGTTTTATGCACATCTTAAGAATGAATCCAAGTATTCAGACCTGTGCATGCAGAGCTAGGGGTACAGTGTACATTAGCTGCAGTTTCTGCAGTTCCATATGAAGCCATTATAACCACAAACACAAGTCCTTAGTTAGCATTAGTATTTTTGCACACACTAATTTAGCTATTGAAAAATTTCTAATTATGTTGCTCATGGTTTTGAGAAAGTCTGTAGTGAGCCTGTCAGTTACAAAGGCTAGTGGCCTTTGGAGGCCTCATGGCCCAAAACCCCAATCCTGGCCATCTCAGCTGTGATATTCCCCAGTGACTGACTGAAAAGCTGACCCAGTGAGTTCCTGATGGGTCTGTGCAGATCATGTCTGCAGCAGAAGGGAAGTCTGTGATGGAAAGGATCAGGGACATATCATAAGCAATGTGTGAGAGCAGCACCACACCGAAGTGTGGTGCGCTGGCCTTGGAGCACAGCCCACCGCTCACCCTGCCGCTCTGTAACTCCCCCTCACCAACAAGGCAGGAAGAAAAAATAGAGTGAAAAGCTCAGGGGTCAACACAAATACAGGGAGATCTCTTACTTTTAGGGGCCAAACAGACTTGTTTTGGGGAAAACTAATGTATTACCAATTAAAATTGATTTAGGTGGTGAGAAACCAAGGCAAAAGCCAGAACACTTCTCTCTCCTCCACCTTCTTCCCAGGCTCAACTTCAGTGCTTCATTCCCAACTCCTCTACCTCTCCAGGGGACACAGGGAATACAAACAACTCCTCTCTCCTCACACTTTTTGCCTGCTCCACCATGGCTCCTTGCCACAGACTGCAGCTCCTTCAGAAAACATCCACCAGCTGTGGTGTGGGGTCCTCCACTGGCTGTTTCCACAGGGAAACACCTGCTCCAACACCCAGAACACCACCTCTGCACCTCCTTCTCTGACCTTAGCCTTCACAGGGTTGTTTTTGACACATTTCACCTTACACCTGGGCAGCATTTTGCCCTTTCCTGCTTATATTCTCACAGAGGTACCCCCAGCACTACTGACAGTGCCCTGCGGTGGGACTCTTGGAGCTGGCTGGAACCAACCCGGGCCTCTCCTCACAGAGACCTGCAGCCCCACTGCCAACAGCCAGGCTTTTAAGCCAATACAATGAGCGAAAGATAGACTTTGAGAAGCTATAAAGGAAGCCAGGGTCTCTCCAGTGAAAAGAATCTCTCAAACTGGAAGTGAAATATTGGTATATGAGAAGCTATTAAACCCACCACCCCCACCTCTTCTGAGTGTCAGGCTGCATGTACACACAGGTATATATGCATGGGCTTGCAACAGGAGAGTCCCTACACGCTCCCCGGAATGCCCTCTGATCTCAACACTGGATGAGCAGCTCATGCAGAAAGAGTGGCTGTTTTGATGGAGAGGGGGATGGAAATAATCATATGCAGAGCAATCTGTGCAAGGCAGCCCACACCCCTTGTCCGCAGATCTCATGGGGGCCTTTGTTAATGAGCTCGCAGTCGTGGCACATGGGAAACTCTACCGGTGCTTCGAGGAGAGGAGGCAGGACACCTGCCTGCTGCACATATGGCCACTTTCTCTCAACAAAGATGGAGAATGAAGTTTAGACCAGGACAGAGTGTGGAGCAGCGTATTTGAGAGAGCACAGCACCTTGGTTCCACCGGTGCTGGGGGAGCAAGAATGAGGCACAAGCTTCCAGCTGGGACCTCGTACCCCTTAACACAAAACACCCCAAGAAAGTCAGCATTTTACCCAGTCTACATCTCTCAGGATGAGTAGCTGTGCTTAAGTAATACTGCAGAGATGCTAGGAGTAGGATAAGGGCTGCATTGATGAGGCAGGAAGTTGAAGCATGGATCAGAAATGCATGACTACATGGAAAAGTCAGAGGTATAGTGAGACAAATGACCCTCTTGTGTAATAAGGTGATGTGGTCCAGCACTGGACTGCAACAAAAAAGGGGCTCCCAGTCATATCCCTCCACATTTTGTAACCCTTGAACACAGGAGCTATCATATTATGACATGACTCAGAAAAGATCATTATAACACAAGGATTAATCTGGCTGCCCTTCTCGCCCCAGATACAGCATGATTTTTACATCTCCAAGAAGACTGGATTAATAGCAGCAGCCAGCAACATCACTGTCACAACAAGTTAGTGCTGCTAAGAGGAGTAACAGGAAGAATAACCTCTTATACTGCAGAGGCTTACAAAATGGTTCATCACAATGGCATCGCTAGGCAATATTTTAGCCCAGCAGTGACTCACCATAAATGTTCACATGCTCCTTGTGTGCTAGAAAACACTGTGGAAAGTCTCCCCTCAGCAAGTCCTGCAATAGCCCCACTGGGACTAGGCTGTGTTCAGCACAGTCTGGAAAAGCAGTTGTGCGTTTTACCCTCAGCTTCTTCCCTCCCCAGGAATGCAATTTGCTACCTGTACTCTTGAGTCCAGATTTTAACACCGATGGAAGAAAGCCTGGGTTTCAGGTGTTTTAATTCCCCCCACATACACGCACGTTCCTTTTTTAGTGCATATTTTTTGAGAGGATGACCATTCTTTCCCACATATTGTGAAGGTCACTTAACATATGCCAAATGAAACACTCTCCTTTCAGAGAGAAAGGTTTAGTTTTCCATTATTCACCCAGTTCAGGCTTCATGAGTTTTCATGTTTCCTCCTCAAACACAAGTACTTTCTTCCCTTCAAACTGCTTTTAGATAAACTGGGCATAAATTCTGTTATCTGCAAGTACTTGGAACACAGTCCCAAAGTTGCCTGCATATAATGGTCTTTCAAGCTTCAGAAATAATTGCAGGACACGAGTCATTTAAAAGACTTTTAGCAGCCAGGCATAAAATCATCAGCTGCAGGACTCAGCTCACATACCCAGCAGTAGCACAGACTGATTTATTTGACTCGTTATTATAAAACGAGTTATTATTAAACTCCCTAGAGAGGATATTCCACAACATCCCAGCTCCAACACATCACTTAATAAAGCATTTCCGTATTTCCTCCAGAGCATAAGTTTGGTTGACACCCCCTAAACACACACTGATCCAGACTGTATTTAGGGTTCAAGGAACTGCACGTAGGAACCACAAGAGGAGTCTACTTTTCTTGGGTCTTTCTGACAACAGCAGCGTGATCTTGGGATCTGTGCAGGGACACACTTTAAACGGCAGGGACAGAAACCCTAGGGAAGAAGGGGAGGAAGGAAACAGAACAGTTTTGTGAATTAAGTCAGCCACATTAGCACAGACACAGAGCTACTCCTCCACACAGACATCTCTTCCAACATGTTTATTTCCTTTTTTACCCTCCCATTTTTAAGTTTGCACACTGGTGCAATAGAGTAGGTTTCAAACACACACACACTAGTAATTTTATGAGGCTCATTTCATAAGAGATACAAAAGTGGATGAAGGAGAAGAGACAAAAATTCCCCCCAAACCAGCACCAAAGTTAAAAGTTAGTATTGGGAATACTAAACTGGCAGTATCGATTCCCTATCCATGGCACTTTGCACCATATGACCATTCACACTTCTCAAAACTGGAGGAAAAAACTGAATTCCACTGCCCAGCCCAATTGTCCCTGTTCCCAAAGAAGCTAGACACCAGCCCAGGAGTCCCACCTGCCCAAGTTTCACAAGTTTAGGGGAACTGATCCTTTAATTTCCAAGCCCACATTTACTCCTGGCCAGGAGAAATGGCTTGAAGCACATCTTTGCCTTCTGCCCTCCCCAAAGTAGTGAATTTCCCTGCTCTTCTTTTGGATACTACTGCTGTGACTGATGAGATCTATGGCCATAGCTACACTCTGGGATGTTTGTGAAACTTTCACAAGCACCAGCCAGCATTTCCTGATGTACGTGACAATGCAGAAACAAGGTCCAAGCGCCACAGTTTTCTGGGAATTCTCTCACCCCCCTCCCCCCCACCTCAGTTGTTTTCTCCACCAAAGAATGCTTGCAGGATTAGCCCCTACATGAAGGAGTGAGCCCAGCACAGGAGGCACGTACAGCCAAGCAACAAGTCATCAACAGCCTGCTGCGTGTGGCAGCCTTTTGCATGAAATCCACTCACAGCGAGCCAGCACTAGCCAAGCTTGCAAGTAGGGTGCATTTCTGGAGATCACAGGCCATTTACTGACCTCTGCATTAGCATCCAAGTCACCCACAGCAATTAGGCAAAGTAAGAACGCCTCGGTTTTGTGACTCAACAAGCTTTGGCAACCCTCTCCACGCCACAGCCCTGCTGCGGAAGGAGGGTTTTCTCCTACGTGCAGCATCCAACAGGTTTGGAGAAACAGCTCTTTCAAAGGGATGAGTTCTCAGGCCATTGGTCTGATACTCGCTGTGTGTTTATGGTTCTACCTCTGAGTTTTGGTTTTGCCCAAGAACACGCACACCACGACAGATTTCCCATTTAGATAGTCACTCTTGAAATAGTTTCAAACCCATCTACTGATGCTGTCATTTTGGAAGCCCCAGGTCTCCGATAGCCCATTTTGTAGAGCTCTTTCACCTATTTTCTTCCCTTTTATGCAAAATGAGAAAAAAAAAAAAAAAAAAGTTTCTTCAGTTTTAATCTTGTAAAACACATTATGCAAATTTATGGGTTTTATGTAAGATGATGGCCTGCGGCCATATCACCCCTGGCCCCAGCTGTGATCTCGTTAGATCTCCCAGCCCGAACAGGCCAGGGCCTGCTCGGCACTGGCTGCGAGACCTCCGGAGCAAGCCAGGTGCTGCCGAGGGCCGGGCGGTGCTTCAGTAGGTGGCCCCCGCCGCTGTGAGTCAGCACCCACGGGTGCCTCAGCACAGCCCGGCCACTCTGCAGCAGAGCACGCGGAGACCGAGGTGAACCCCAGGTCTGCTCACAGAGCATCCCCATGCATCGCAAGTCCAGGGGAAAAGCCTCAAGGTTTTTAGGAAAGCAACAAGGGAGAACAAACAGCTGATCACAATTGCCTTTTTGTGCTCACATCTTGAGCTACCTGGGGAAAGTGAATGGAAAGGAAATCTCATAGCTGATTTCACATGTTTCTCTCACCCTCAGACCTACATTTTAACCAGCACTCAACAACTCATTTTCATCTTAGCCCTTCTGATGCAATTTATTACCCAATACCTTGCCAGCAAATTAAAAGGAAAAAAAAAAAAATCATTTAAGCTGTAATGCTGTTGCTCTTTAACATCAGCATCAAACACTCAAAAGTATCAGGCAGAGATTGTTTTTACTTAAAATGTTAGCAAAGATCACTCTAATTTCTTTCCCTGGACTAGCAGTTTTTTTTCTGGAATGAATCCCTGGAAACACTGCAGTGAAGCTAACAAAGGCACCTCAAAACAGCCTTACCAGGATCTTATCAACTTTTATCTTCCACCAGACAAAGCCACTAACTACAGCTGTTTATTTACTGGGGCAACACAAAGATTTCATACTATTGGAACTAGAAAACAGTACTTGAGGCTCTGAAAAGGAGACCCTACCACTTATCTAGAAGCATACATAATCTTCCTCCTCCTCCATCATCCCAACGACCTCATACACATGCAGATGCACCCTGCCTACAGCCGCTGTACAATGCACCCTGTTACCAGACACCCACAGCAGACTTGAGACGTTACCTTTGCTGAAGCAGTGGTGCTGGTAAACTCTAAGGAAGGAGCTCAGCCTAAGAATACTCAGAAATAAACGTTTCAGGCTCTTGGCTGCAGCACTGCTGAAGTCAATAAACCCCAAACCCAGCTGATTCCCCACATTTAATCAGATGACCTCATAGCCTAATTTCTAAATGTGCTTTAGCTGGGCTCCTCTCACATGTGAGGTCTGGAAAACTGTAATCTCTGCAGTAAGGCAAAACGGTAGCTCTAAGTAATGCCTCCATTCACATTACACCCTTGCCTGAGTCACATTAACTGGTTACAGCCTAGTTAAAAGCTATAAATTTTTAACTTAATATAATAAGACCTTAACTGTGAAAGGGCTTTTTCCTCTTATGAGGGCAGGGCCAGAACCTGTCTGCACTGATGTTTTCAATAATATCCCCACTGGGGTTTCTTGCTTGAAGTTGTAAAGCACCAGAGCCTTGTCCAACGTGCTTTTGTGTTAAACCCAACCCAGGGTTTGAGTCCTAAAGGTTGCTTGGTTTTGGATCTCCAATGCAAGACCCCTCTGCTAAGAGGTTTGGTGGCCATTACTTTCTGAGAAATGAGCCCTTATAAGACACCCAAGGAGACGTGTCTGAATATTGGACAGTGACTTCTGGCAGTTCAGGACCTGCCCTGGGTCTCACTGACGCATTGAGCCATCTGGCTTCCCTTGCACCTACGTGCACCTTGATCTCAGAAAACGCACCTTTTCCTGGCATCTCCAGTCCTGAACATCCTCCAGCTTCTCTCATGTTTTCTCTGGGTTTCGCCACACCTTAGCCTTAAATATAAAGTACCATTTTGGGGTAATTAGAGATTCCTAATTAATTAGAGTTATAGATTTAAGGATTCAAAGCTTGACAAATGAGCTCAGGTAAATTTTGCAGCACGAGTTGGAGAAAATTACTGGCCCGAGCTACCTGCCCTGCCCCTGTGCTAGAGGTTAATTACCATTTCTCTTGTACAGCCAAAACCACGTGCGCATCCATCCCAGCCTGCTCCAGCTCACAGTCCAGCACACAGCTCGGCTCCAGCACCAGGCTGCGCCAGGGCACAGGCTGTGCTCTGCCCCTGCCCCTCTGTCCTCCAGCAGACAGAAGGGAGCAGTGGCTGAAGATGACCCCGTACCTGCAGCCCTGGCAGCATGGCCCACGGGTGCAGGTCTCTTCTTCACCCCTCATGGCTGTTCCAGGTCTGTAGACTTCCAGCAGCAAGCAGAGGTGCAACAGCCTGACACAACATAAAGGGCATCTTATTACCTTACAATGGGCAAAATTTCCATTTCACTCAGTATGCCTCAAAGCCTGCATGGCTCATGTTTTGTTCTGGTTTGTTTGTTTTTGTTTTATTTCTTTATTTCCTTTCTTTCTCTTTGGAGTTGATGTGATGCACAGGAGGAAGGACAGGATGAGGACTGGGCAATGGTAGCTCTGCTCCCAGATAGGCACCCTCACACCAGAGAATTACAAACACAGTTTCCATCCTTTCTGTTCAGCATATTTGTGTATATCAGGGGTGCTGGCATCATTTTAGGCCACTTTCTGATGTTATTGAAGAACTCTTTAACTAGGAATCTGGTTTGGATTACAACGGTCAGCTGAAGAACTACACCATTGAGCCCCACTTGGTATCAGTACAGCACTATCATGTATAGACACCTTAAGCTGCTTCTTTTCCCTTAGTTTTAGGCTATTTGACCTGGAAATACAAACTCTAAAGCTCATCTAAGAAATTAATTCTGTTATCTCATGTATTGCAGATCTCTGAACTTTCTGAGCTACTGGTAAACAAGAATTTGAATTTCATGGCAGAGGGAGGAAGCGCCAATATGATTACGTGGTTGGAATTTAAAATCACGGGCAAAAATATAGATCCATTGGAGTTCAGAGAATGTGTCACAGACCAGTAGGAGCCTGTGAGCAAGGCCCTCACAAAAGGGTTAAAAAGGGTTGTTTAGCTAACAGAGAGAAAAAATAGAATATTTGTGGCCAGACCTTACACAATAACGGCCCATGGAAACCATCTGGAACATCCATGTAAGACATGCAAGAACATCCAATAAATGCAAAAACGGTATCAGAAACTGGGAGAAAACTTATTTATATTTCCCTCTGAAAGTGAAAATGAAAGGAGAAGGCAGCCAATGGTACAGAACAGGATTTAATAATTTAATTATATGGTTCCAGGATAGGTCCAGTGTAATTTCTGCAGAGATGGTTATCCGTGCAGCTACGTGGATAGTGTGACGTTAGGTAATAGGCAGCAGCAACAGCCACGCACCATAGAAATGTTATAAGAGACCACAACTGGTTTGGATAACACACAGATTTTGCAAAGACACGGTGTATCTGGCTGTGGCCAGGGTTTAGGAGCAAATTCTCATTTGCATGGCTCCATCTGCACTCCCTGTGGCTCACCACCAGGCCTTGGGTCACACTCCCAAAGGGACCCCAGAGCACTCGGCAAAATTGGCTCCAGGTTCCCCTTACAGAAACCTGGGACTGTCACCAGACACACCCTGTAGTTTGGGAATTTCAGAAGAAAGAAACGAAGAAGAAAAGGGCTGCAACAAATATACGAAGCAGGCTCTCACAGCAAGAGAGACCCATTTGAAGATGCATTGCTGCATTTATTTGTAATGAAAAGGTCTGAGGGAGCAGAGGAGCAGTAGGGCTGCAGCAGAAGCAGGCAGGATGAGACAAACTGTTTGCAAACAGCAGTGAAACAAGTGAAGGGTAAAGCAAAAACTGAGCTGAAATTGAACTTAACTGAAATCAGTAACTAAATTATGCCAGGAGTTAAATCTTTTTGCTTGTTTTCTTCAGTACCAGTAGCTTTCCATCATTATTTCTCTCTGAAACCATGAAAACTAGAAAAAAAAATATAATAAGATGAAAGCAAGACAGCTGTGAGGTCAAATGATTTCAGAAGCTGGGGCCATGTATAATCATATTTGTAATTAATTATCAGCAACAGCGAGGCTGCCGCAGGTGAAAGCAAGCAGCTCCACTGCCTCCTGCAGCTCCAGCACTGCCTGGGCAGACCCCAACATCCTGCAGATTCACAGCTGCTGCTGCTGGACAGGCAAGAGCTGATTAATTTTTTTTTCTCCCACAAACATATTGTATATTGAGTGACATAAATTGAATTATTTTGTGGGTATGTATCAAAATACTTTTGTGGAAAGTTAGTACTTAAAATGGACCATTTTGACTTCATAATTTTTGTTTTTTAAGTTCTAATAGTTTAACATCATTTCCCCACATGAACACCAAATTAACCATCATTTCTCTGGGAGAAGGGCAAGGGACGAGATGAGGCATCAAAGTCATTTAGATATTCAGTTTTCAAAGGAAATGAAAAGCTTAACTCAGCAGAGTGCTGCATTCAGCCTTTTTGTTTTAGCCAGCTCAGGAGCAGCCTGGTAAAAGCAGTACCAAGCAGAGATTTGAAGATCAAGGAAGAACAAAACAAAACACTTTCTGTGTGTTCAGCTAACTACTTTTTAGCTTTCCCAAGAAGTTACTAACCTATTACACGTTCCTCAGATTAATCATTTCAGATGACAGACAAGTTCAGGTCAGAGTTTAGCTGTGAATGGAGCAGTAGACATTGTCCTTTCGTATTACTGGCATAGCGTTTGAGGTAGTTGAGTCTCAAAATAATGTACCATCTAAAACATACAGTAGAGGAAAAGCATTAAGGTAATGGAAACTCAGTATTTCTAGTGTTCCAAACATATAAATAGAACCCAAGTCAGTACATTAGACAATTGACTGGCTTTGCTTGAATGCACACAGGAATAAATGGAAACATCCTTATTTCCTATCCCAAGGGGCAATTATTTCAGAGCCTGGTTTTGTGCATTAATAAAAAAGCAAGATTCCATTGTCTGTTAGCTAAAATATCTTACTATATATGTGGTATAAGCAGTCCAATAACAGAAACGGAAAAATAAAAAAGAAACAAAAAACACCTAACATTGCATTGTCTAAACAACAGTTGTCCTTTAGCACTTATCATACCTTGCATGTTTCTGTATATATCACTGAAATATAATTATGTATTTGGGGTATACTTTAGAAGTTCTGTAAGCCATCACATGTCCTATGTACACCTGTGGCTACAAATTGTCCAAAATGCTCTTTTCTCAAATGCTACAATGGACCTAGCAAACGCAGACTGGAATTTCACACCCCTCTAGAAGAAAGCTGGATTACGACTCAAAAAAAGACACTTTTTTTTTTCCACAGCTCACCACTGATATAACAAATTCATTCATTTATTTGAGCTTTCCTATCTTTTCTTCTTCCTACATGCCTTCATTAGTTTGCCTTTAACTTTTAGAGGCAGAATACTAAGAATATGGAATTTATAAACAATGAATTTGAAAATGGTACATATTGCCCCTTCTCCACACCTGTGAAAGAAACAATGCTGTGATCTGAACCAAATTCTTACTCGCAGTTATATCCAGTGTGCCCATTTGTAGTGTTTGCCCTAGCCATGTGCCAGACAGATCGATCTGGTGTTGAAATGTTGAAAGCATAAAGCCCAAGTTCGTGTTCCTCCTGTTCTAGAGAGCACTGAATCATTTCTCGTTGGAAAGGTTTGGCTCTTTTGTATCCGAGACACTGAATGCCACTGCAAGCCTCAGATCCTGCCTCACCACCACCACCACACAGAGTATGTTGGAGATTTTCTGCAAAATGCTGTAAAATTCCTAACAGCAGTAACAGTGGGCTGAAACCAGATGGTAGATCTATCAAATTTCACATGCCAAGATTTTGCAAATATTTATCATTAGAGACAGATTATTCTAATAAAGTCAGATTCACTGGAAGACAAAGATGGTAAGATTGACTTTTATTTAGAGGAAGCCTTGCAGTTTGTGTTTAGATTTTAGTTTGTGTTTTATTTAAATAGGCAGCTAGCATGATAATGACATCTTAGGAAGAAAAAAAAAAAAAAGGATTCTTGGAGATACATAGCATGTTTAATTGAAACCATTAGTTTTACTGGCAAACAGCTCTATATTTCTGTTCTGTTAATCTGAACAAAGTGCTGCAATTATGACTCAATACATAATGTCCTCTAGTGCTACTCACCCCACATTCCCAAAGTATAGAAAGAAAACAAAACCGTTTTCAGTTAATAAAACATTCCATGCTTCTATCCAGAATATTTTTATTAT
Source organism: Aythya fuligula (assembly GCF_009819795.1). Taxonomy (NCBI): domain Eukaryota; kingdom Metazoa; phylum Chordata; class Aves; order Anseriformes; family Anatidae; genus Aythya; species Aythya fuligula. The sequence continues at coordinate 9,967,947 of NC_045574.1, read as the reverse complement.
ATGGTTATCATATACATCAGAATTATATTGGGAACATTTACAAATATGTAAAGATAGTTCAGAACCTCCATTATTCACATACACACTAACTCACACACTCATTTTGCATGTCTAGTCAGTTATCAGGTGAATGATGCACAAAATTATTGCTTTGTGAACATACACCTCAGATTAGATTTAATCTTCAGTGGCAAGAATTGAGATATTTTTTAAAAAACAAGTCTTAAATACCCTGTATAACATACCTGTGCATAAACCTAAAGATATGTTTAGCTTACCCATTACCTTTGAAATACTTACCAAAATTAAAATTTGAAACCCATTTATAAAAAAAAAAAAAGTATTAAAAAGTTCACCATTATTTACAAATCCGATTAAATTACACATAAATAAATATTTACATTCAACACACTGCTTCCCTTAGTACACATAAAGCCTCCCTGGAAATATTTTTTGGCCTTAATAGGCAAAAAAAAAAGTTAAAAAAAAAAAAAAAGTTATGTGCCTATTCTTTCAAGTTTCCCCCCCAATTTAAAAACAAGACAATATAAATATGTCAATAAAGCTGCAATATCCTTAAACACAGAAAGTGAATTTTCTAAAAGCGTTTTCATTTTCATCTACTCCTTGTTAAAAAAACACCAAGATAATACCAACTGCAGCCAACATTACTGCAGTTTTTAAAAGCCTGAATATTTCCATAAAAATAAGCATGTCAAATGCCATCAGATAATTTTACGTTTACCAGGGTTTTAGTACTCTCCTATGGTAATCTGCAAGTAAAGGGAGGAAAAAAAAAATAATAATAATCTTACTATTTCCAGGTGTTTATAAAAAAAAAATTTAATGTACATAAATCTATATACCATTATTTAATACTGCTTTATTGTTACTGTTGCATTAAGAGAGACCTAAAACCCTGATATTTTTATCTGATAACAAATTGACTTCCATCTAAAATCCGTATCTTAAAAGCTATACACGAAGCTGGTCACCTCTAGATACTTAGATGTGGAAAAGAAATCTAAATATATCTTTTTGCATATTTCCATCCAAACCCTTATAGCACCACTTTTACAGCAAAGGATGTCAATACACCTGTACCAAGTACTTATCTTCTGGTAATTGCTTCCACAGATAAGGGATACTGCAGCTTTTAGAAAGACTTGTCTCATGGATCCAGGAGGAGTGAAGATCCTGAATAAGATGATTTTTTTTCCTCGTTTTCCCTTTCTTATTAAAAAAAAAAAAAAAGTACCCAAATTTCTACGTTCCCCCGGCAAGAAGATCCCAGTCTGTGTTAAGGAGGAAGAGTTTAAAGTCTGGTTTCTCTCCTTTTATTTCCTGTGCTTATCCATTTTATCGATGGTTTTGTTGGTTTCTGCAGGGCTCTGGTCGCCAGCGTTCATGTATGTTTTGTCTGCTATTTTTAATGCTTCATTTAGGTAGTTCTGGACGGATGTCATGGCAGCACAGATGGCAGCACTCCCAAAGCCATGTGTGATCAGGCTAAAATGAGTCAAACAACCCTGGATGCCAGGGTCCAAAATGGGACTAGGTCTTGTGTTTCCAAGAGGAGTTCTGTCCTGAGTGAGGAGGTCTGTGAATTCCTTACAAATCTGCCTGTAAGACACAAAGTGATCTTACTTTATACCGCAGTAGGAATTTGTGCACAAGCAAATAAAAATAATGGGAAAAAAAAAAAAATCCACATCAACTATTTGGCAGTTACGTGGGAATTAAAAGTTTTCAGAAATTCATTACTCCATCAACAGCAAGACAGCAGCGTTCACAGTCCAAAATTAAAGCTCATTTATTAGCATTAGCATCTGACAAACCTTCTGTTTTATCTGTGTCACACAAACACATCCTCACACTGCAGAATAATCTCTCCACCTCTGCTGTCTGGCTCGACATCATTTGCTCTAGATTTTCAGGCAGGGCTGGGATGTAGGGACTAGTTTCTGTGAGAACTTCCACAGCTGTAGTTATATGATTTAGAGAGACTAAAGCAGCTGAAGAGGAGATTCGATCTAGTTGTGCATGGTGTACGTACATCCCCTCTCTCATAGAGACCTAGGCCCTGATCCTGCAAACACGAACACATATGCCTGGCAAAACACGAATGGTTAATAACGCTCCAGCATATGTTGTTTGCTGCCTGTAAATCTGTTCCCTTGATGTGATTTCACTTGAGATGAGCAATCCTAACAGAATCATCACTTTATCAGAATTTCTCAAATCACAAACATCTTCCAAAAGATGCCTGCTATTAGGGTTAATAACAATACCAATAACAATCCTAAAGAGCCAAAGGGCTCATGCTCAGTAAGAAGCAAAAGGTTCAAGCTATGACAGAAATAATATATTACTACGAAATATAGTCTTGATAAAGGAGGTCTCTTTTTTCAGGGAAAGATGGATTAATTCAGCACCAGGAAGAATGTGGAACCCCTGCATGGGGCAGGATTTTGCTTGCCTAATCCAAGCATAAAGTCAAAACAACTCTTCTCATCAGTTTAACCAGGCTTTTCTCGGATCCTCTGCACAGTGACGGTGCTTTCAAAGGAAGAAACTGCACCAACCCAAACCAGAAAACACCTCAGACCAGGATGGATCATAATCTAAGGCCTTTGGTTAAACGTCAGTGTGGGAAGGGGACAGCGAGCTCTCCAGCCACTGGTGTAAGATAAGCACAGCTGAACACAGGTATTTCCTACCAGGGACCCATTCAGTACATGCTCTATATACAGGTACAGTGTCTGCAGAACAGCTCTAACAAAGCTTCTCCTTTAGCCTTCCCTCCCCTGTTCACCAGGATTTACAGTAAGAATTTTGTTAAGAACAGGGACTTCTCCCATCTACTAAACATTGCTTTTCACTGAACTAAAGATCTTCAGCTTTGATACCGAAATGGGACTACTCACACTTTGATCCCTAGAGTCCCATAGGGGAATGCTGTTGCCAAAAAAAGCAGCTACAAGGACTCAGTGGGCAAGCTTGCCTTGCACCCGCTGTGCCCACCAGTAACTCTCCGTGGAGGTGCACGTGCCCCTGCCTCTCTGGGCTGCACACACGCAGGCAGGGCAGCCACCAGCTCCCAGTCCCATCCCAGTTCACACTCCCCTGCCACACCTGGCCCCCAGGTCCTCAGCCCTGTCTCACCCTAGGGACATCTTTTTCCTAGAGATACCGCTACCCTGGTAAAAGGCTCAGATTCTTTTTTCTTTTTTTTACTACCGTTTAAAAGAAAAACAAACAAAACAACAAAAAAAAAAAGTGGTCCAAACTGCTTTAGAATTACCATACAGGGTTATTATTATTATTGGTTCAGACTAAAATAACTGCTGTCATAGTTGAATTCAAACCAAAACCAAGCAAGAATTGTTTCCTCTCCCTGATTAAAATTACACATGAAAATGTAGCAAACTGTCCACAACCACAGATACTCATGGTCAGACAAAACCACCTTTAAAAAAAGAGGGAAAAAAATGCAAAGCCAGAAAACTTACTTTGCAGCAAGAAGCATATTCTTCCTGTTTGCCATTTCGTTGCGGCCCATGTGTGGTCTAGTTAAATATTCGGCCACTGCTTTGGAAGGAAACTCTGTCTCGCATACATAACCGAAGTCACGGGCAAGATGTACAGCTTCACCTGGCATGGGCAGAGGGGAATAGTTATTAAATGTTGCAGTGCCTATTTATTATAAGGAGATCGGGGAAATTAAGCAAAGCAGAGGAATACACTTCAAGAATTTACTCTTTTAGAAAGGGACACTTATTTTCTACCATACCATTCACTACCATTTTCTAATCAATAGATCAGTGTTTCTTGATAAATTTGCATCAAGAAAAAAAAACAAAAAACAACACTACGTGATGACAGCTATGAAAAAGAATTCCCTTCCCTTTACTGGAAAAAGCTTTTCTTTTGTTTCTATGCAGATTCACTGCTTAGCAAGGACTAGAATTTAGCCTATAACAAATTTCCCACTGATATTTAAAAAAAACTTGCAACTAAATTCCACCCATGTAATGATTTTTAGTACATTTTCTAGCTCCTTTAAAACAACAATGTTCATATAAAAATAAAATTGGAAGTTTTATAACTACACAGCTTTTTTCATTAAGGCAATTCCATCATGCACAGAAACACTGGGCTGACATCATCAGGCTGTACCTGTAACACACACGTGTGCGTGCGCACGCACATAGCCTCTCGGGCAGCTCTTAAATCCAACTTCCAAAATAAGGTTTTAAATGGAAGTTGCTGTATTATTTCAGCTCATTCAGAAATGAAATAACAGCAAGGTATCATTGGATCATTTGTCATGTTTCAATTGCTGCTTCTACTTCTATTAAGTTGTACCACAACCAGGAGCTGCTTTCAACAGCAGCACAAAACATAACCCCACACAGCCACGTAAATACACCCTGCCGTCAGCTTAACTGAGAGGGTCCACATAGCATGTTACAGATTAAAGGGGCTCCAGTTTCCCATCAGGAAGTCAAAAGCTATAAATCTCACTTTATATGCTTGTTTATGAGAAAAGCTTCTGAGGATACCGCGGAGGTAAGGCCAGGCATCACAGGCAGCTGCCGTGGACTTCAGGTTTCCCAGTAGGGAACCAAACCCCGCGATGTGCCGGGTTTCACCCCTTTCACCTTCCCTTAACAAAACCCCAGACAACCTCAGGAAACAGACTGGACAACCGTTTCGCAGAGCCCGGTGCCCAGGAAGGATTGATTGCATCCCAGCCTGTGGCTGGTACTCAGCACAGCTGGGAGACCTGACCGACAGCAGGGGGGTGGAGGAGCCCCCCCAAAGGCACTTCGTCGGGTACCTGCTGCCCTGTCCCCAGCACGCTCACTGTTAACTATAAACACACAGAACCCCCTCAATCGAGTTCATCGACTTCCCAGCCCTTCCACGCTTTGCCTGGAGGACAAAAGCTGTACACAAGGGAAAGGAAGTTTATTTTTAAGACACGTTCAAGACTGACCTTCCACCAAAGATGTCAATAGTGTCACATTTGCAGCTTTCCTTCTACCAGCTGGAAGGTTCAAGCCAATTTTATCCAGTTTTTCCCTTAATGATCTGCCACCATTTTTAGATTTGGCTCTGTAATTAGGGGGGAAAAAAAAAAAGGCTTTATTTATCTTCAGGGGACTTTTTTTTGTTTTGTTTAAAAAGAAAAAAGAAAAAAAAAAAAAAGATGAGAAATTCCAGTTACTGACATTCAATAGGGTTCTACTGGGGGTAAGATAAAAGACAGGCTCTCTTTTCAAGTGACCTACTTTTAAAATGCTTTACTACAAACCAGCCAGGATGAAACACAGCAGAGGTCAAAATCAAAATGTTTCAGACTGCACCACCAAAACCAGCAGCTGTAGAATGATCACAAACCAAATTAAAAGTGTGTGCAAAAAAAAAGTACACGCAAAGTCTCCTTGTAATGATGCAACAAGATCATGAGATTTAATCCAAAAATCATTCCACGGGGAGACAGTTCGTCACAGGAACAAGAAAGCTCCACAAGCAGTTTTAAGAGACAAAAATCCGATTTTCAACAGCGAATGAGAATTGCTGTCAGAGCTGTTAATAGCACTTCTCCCCGAGAAGTGGCAGAAGTGCAAAGAAGTTTTATTTCCAAAGCCAATTAGGATTCAGTGTTGTTGGGCTTCTGAAAAATCTGAAGTTTGATAAAAGGCTTTTTCTTAGCTCGTCATTGTGCTAATCTGGCTGCAACCACACACACCAGGCGCAGGGGGAGGAAAAAAAAAGGATCGCGAACAACAGCCCCGGTGCGGCCGGCTGGGAGCAGGGGTCGCAGCCTACCTTCTGAGCACTCCTCCCAGCAGAGAGGCGTTGAGACACTCCGGGGGCGAGAGCCGTCTCTGAACCTCTGCTACTGTCACTTTGTATTTGGACGTGGAGCTGAGGAGGGAGAGCCTCCCCGGAACCGAACAGAACACTTCGTTGGGGTTTATGACCATTCCGATTAATCCATCCTTTTGGCAGGGGAGACTCAGAGCACTGTTTTTCGTTAAGGAAATGGGACCTGCAGGAGGGAAAGCAGGATTTTTAGGGAAGGGAAAAATAAATACGGAGTAGCAAGTGAATTTTCTTTGCACGAGGACAGACCGGGAGATGGGATTTCGTTTGGCACTAAACGCTCCCCACGACCCAGTCCCCAAACACCAGCAGTCCTCTCCACGCTCCCAGTCCAAGGAGCTGCTGAACACAACTAAACATACTTCTTAAAACAAAACCGGAAAAAAAAAAATAAACAAACAGGGCACCCACAAAAAATAATAAAAAAAAATGTGGCATGCAATTTAGCGGGTCCAGTCCTACAAAAAGCCCGGCAGAGCTGCACACAAACCCGCATCCTTCGGCTGCTGGCAGCAGCCTCCCGAGCCGGGGCGGGAGAAGCCTCCTAGCTACTGCCGAGCTCCCTCCTTCCACCTCACAGAAGGCGCCTGCGGAATTTAATCCCGGCAAATTCGTACCAGACAGCACAACAGGGCTGAAGAACTGAAAGCAAACGCCCGCTGGGGAACGGCTTCAGCGGCTGGGTGCATAGGGCCGGCAGGGGCTGGGCAGGGGGCACAGCCACGCACCCGTCCCGCAGCCGTCCCCCGCTCCTCCGTCGCCCACCCGCTGAGCCCCAGCCGGGGGCTGCTGGCGCCGGTGGGAAAGGGTTAAAAAGAGCCGAGGTTTGCCTTGGTCCCTGGAGGGGGCAAGGGCTTTGGTGCCGTATCTGACAGCGGAATAATTCTCCCATGAGCTAAACGCAGCAATCAGCGCTCTGCCAAACACTTCTGCTTTTCCTCAGTTAGGTTTTTGTTTGAAGTCTTCGGAAGAAACTTCCACTGATTTTTTTTTTTTTTTTTTCAAAGCACGAATTTGTTTAAAAACAAAAGCAGAAAAAAAAAAAAAAAAAAAAGCAACCCAACCCTACAACGACCGTGCGCCTAAATTGAGTCAATACGCCCTTCCTCCTCGGGACCCCGGCCACAAAACCGCTCCGGTTACGGGTTATCCGAGCAGCCTCACGCCGACCAAGTCCCTTCCCGAGGCTGGGGAAGAAGTTAAAGGGCAAAAAAAAAAAAGGAAAAAAAAAAAAGGAGCCCCCCGGGTGCTGCTCCCCCAGACCCCACGGGCACGCTGCGGTGGCCGCGGCAGAGCGGCCGGGATCCCCCCCCCGGGGGCTGCCCCAAGCCTCGGCCGCCCCGATCCCCGCGGGGACCCCCCCCCATAACCCGAGGGGGCGGCGCAGGGCCCCTCACTGACCTTTCCTAATGACCGTCTGGTCATGCATTAACAAGTGTTGGTCCTCCACGTTCTGCAAAGAGAAAGGGGAGAAAGTTGTACACACCTCGAGAGCTACAGGGCGGGGAGGGCACAGGGTTTGGGGCCGGACGGGCAGCGGCTGAGAGGCACCCCGAGGTGTGGGGCATGACTTTGGGGCCAGCAGGACGGATGAGGAGGGGGATAAGGCTCCGGCAGCCGGGGATAGAGAAGGGGGGGGGACGAGGCTTACCTGCACCTCCTCCATCTGATGGGCCATGTCGTGGAGGCCCAGGTTGTCGGCCAGGGCGGAGGCGTCGAGGCCGTGGCCGTGGGGCAGCAGCAGCTCGGAGCGGCGGTAGGTTTCTCGACGGCCCCCGGCCGAGCCGCTCTCCAGGGCCGAGAGGTGCGGGACGAGGCCGGGGCGACCGTGGGGGGCGAGGCCGGCCGGCTCCTGGCCCTGCCGGGGGGGCCAAGCGCCCTGCTGCTGGCTGGGGGGCGGCGGCGGCGGCTGGTGCAGGGGGTTGATGGAGAAAGGGTCCCCGAGGTGGGAGTAGGGGTCGCTGGACTGCGAGTAAGGCAGAGGCTGGTAGGGTGGGGGGAAGTAGGGGGGCTGGAAATCGGAGGCTCCCGAGTGGGAGAGCGGCGGGGCCGGGCTGTACAGGTGCTGGCTGACCGCCGAGAGGTGCGGGAGCCGCGGGTTGCCGTTGCTGCTGCCATCGTGGCGGTCCTGGAAGGCAGACGGGGAGGGGGAGAAGGGAGGCGGCGGTCAGTGAGGGGTGAGGGCTGCCGGGTCCCGGGGGGCACAGGGAAAGCCGCCCCGCTCCTAACCGGGGGCTCTTCCTTTTTTTTTTTTTTTTTTCCTCCCCATGCAGTTCGTGTAGGAAATGAGCCCGGCTCGCGGGGAAGGGGTTAGGGACCAGTTTCCACCGCTGTCCTCACCACGAGGCACTCAACTTCTCCAAAGAATCATTAAAAAAAAATAATAATCCCAGTCAGCGGCGGGGCCCGGTTTAGCCAGCCCCACGCTGCCCCCATGGGGTGGCGGCTCCGAGCCCCGGGCAGGGCCACCCCACGGCCGACGGCCCCGCTCCTCCCCTCGCCCCAAAGCCCGGCAGGCACACATTAAATGTCCACACGGACCCGATCCTGGGGTCCAGCGGCTTCTGGTCGGTAAAATATCACCGCTGGGTGATGAGAGGCGAACGAGGTCCCAGCGAGGCGTGAAGCGAGACCTATAGCTCGCCTGCCGGAGCCGAGGGGGGGGGGGCATGGCCGTGTCAGAGCCCAAAACCCGAGAGCAAACCCTACAGGGGGTAGGAGCCGCTCCCACCGGGGATAGAAACGTGGGGAGGGCGGCTCGGGACGGCTGCAGCCCTGCCTCGGCTCCTACCTGCCCCTGCTGCCCCGAGGGGGCTCTCCGGTTCAGCCGGGGCTCCCCCCTTCTGCTGGGGCTCCCTCCTTTTACACGGGCACCCCCGCTTCTGCCCGGGGCTCCCCACTTGCCCAACTTTTACTTTTCCGACTCGTTCCACAGGGCGCAGCCCTGCGCCTGCAGGCGCGGCTGTGTGCGTGCGGGGAAGGACAGGCTCCTTCCTCCCGGCTGGGGATGCCGGGGTTTTTCCCCTTTTTCCCCAGGATTCGAGGGGGGAAAATGGTTTAAAAAAATAAGCAGAGCAAAGAAAAGCAAAGCAGAGGCTCGGGGAATGGAGGAATCTCGGCTGGAGGCGAGCAGGGGGCGCGCAGCGGCCGGGGGGCTCGGGGCTGCCCCCACCGCCCCCCCCACGTTGCCCACCCGCCCCCCTCGCCGCTCTTCTCACCTCGCAATCCTCTTCATACTTGACATTATCTGCTAGTTTCCACAACATGGCGTCCAGCCTCCAACCCAGGTGTGCGGTGCCGAAAAAAAAAAAAAAAAAAAAAAAAAAAAAAAAAGCAGCCGAGAAGCTCAGCCCCCCCCCACGGGCGGTAAATCCACGTCGGCGCTGGGGAAGAGGAGCTGCCCCCCGGACGGAGCTCAGTTGTTGGCAGGCATGGAGGCTGCCGACGGACTAACCCGCCGCTCTAATGGTCACTCGGGTTTTTTTCCCTGCCCAGACGCCCTTAATGGCAATAGATTATCATAACTCCTCCCCAGGGATGGCTCGGCACCCGCGGCCGCCAGCCACTCAGGAGGGAGCGCGCAGCCCCCGGCCCCTCCTTCCGCGCTGCGCTGCGCCCCCGCGGGGGACGCGCGGGGCTGGGGGCACGCGTGGGCACCCCCCGCAGCAGCGGGGCCGCCCCCCGAAGTGCCCCCACGCTTCTTTTTATTATTATTTTTTTTTATTATTATTTGTATTTATTTTTTCGGGGGGGAGGTGTAATGGGTGTGGATTTATTTTTTCTCCACGCACACGCGTGGAAAGGATTTGTTGCGATCCACGCGGGAAGCTGCAGCGCCCGTACCCCCAAAAAGTGCCACGGGGCCGGCGGCTTCTGGGCGAAATAAATCGGGAAAAGTTCCTCGCCGGAGCGTCCGAGCGCCAGTCGGAGCGCAATTTGCATAATTGTCAAGAGTTTTGACTTACTGATTACAACTTGTAAGCTACCGATGTTTAAGGTATAATTTCCTTAATTAGCCGGCGAGATTATTGCAGCTGCCTTGGATCCCTCGTAGGTAAAGCAGCCCTGATTCAGCGTCCCCGATGCGAGGCGGTGCGAATCGCGGCGCTGCTCTCTCCTCGTTGTTATTTCAGCCCTTAACGAAAACCTCCCTGCCCGAACTTCTCGCCACAACTCGGGGCTGGGGAGCCAGGTGGGAGGCGAGCCGCGTTCTGGGGAGCTGGAAGCACGCTTTCATCTGTGCTCCCCAAATGCTGCCCTGCCAAATTGCCACCTTTCTGCAGCCATTTGATCTGCGCGCTTCTGTGTGTCAGACAAAATGAACATCGTTTGCAAAAGCAACGACTTCTCCCAGTGTTTTAAGGTGCATCCGGATCGCTGCTCATTTACATGAGAGGAGCAAGTGTTTGTTTATTGTGACAGGGACAAAGGCTGACGCTGGCCGGGGCTGGCTGCGGAGATGTCGGCTATCTGTGTGCCCGGGGAGCTGCTGGTAAAGGCCCGAGCAGAGCCACGGTTCACCCCTCAAACTACACCACCCCCCTCCTTTTTTTTTCCTGAGCATTACAGAAGAAAATAATAATAACAATAATATTAAAAAAAAAAAAAAAAAGAAAAAAAAAGAAAAAAAAAAGAAAAAAAAACACCTACCCACCTCCCTCCGACTAAATGAACGATCTAAAAATAAAGCGAGGAGGACGGGGGTGCTGCAAGTAACTGTTGGAGGTGTTATCTGCCTTATCTAGCACGCAGGTGCTGATTTGCAGCCCTCGCATTAAGCCCATCATCAGCAGGGACTCCGCATTATCATTTTTGGTGGAGTCTCTATTTATTTTTTTAACGACGGTGTTTTTCTTCCAGGGATGTTTCTTTGAAATGCAGTTCGCGACGATTATTAGCGAGTGTGCTCGCGCTGCTCCTGGCGTCATTAAGACTAGGAATCTAAATAATAAAAGACAGGGGGAGCTTAAAGTTCATTTGTATTAAAGGGACAAGATGGATTTAAACAGAAACGAAGAAGGGGGCCGTCGAGCTTCCCAGGTTTGGGAAGATCAGCTCTCCTCCTCCCAGAACCGTCCCGCACTGTGTGTAACAACGTCGGAGATTTTTGTCGGAACCTCGGATTTTCCTTCTGCTCGGAAACGTCGCGCTGATTTTCTCATTCCTGAGCATTTTCAAAGTCTGAACACCTCTGTTTTGTTTATTTTGGTGGCCAGGAGCGCGCCGATGAATCCAGTTTCTCCTTATTTGTTTACACACATATATCAAATACATATAAATAGAGGAGTGGAAGAGGATGAGGGGGTTAGAAGAAATTATCTAAACAAGGCGCCCGAAATAACCACTTGGCTTCCTCGAAAACAAACCAAGAAAGCAGACGAGGAGCTAAAAGCAGGGAAAGGCGCTACAAACTTTCCCAGACATCACTCCCTCCTCCGGCTCCCCTCGCAGCGCCTGGGGGTTCAGGGGCTCCCCCTGCACCCCCGGTGCTGCTGTCGAAGGATGCTCTGCGGCAACGCCAGCAAACGGCCCCCAGCCGGGCACCTCAGGCCCTTTTTTGGGGGATAGGAGAGGAAATAATGCTTTGTGAGCGCCCCCTCCCCGAAATGAATCCCCTGCATTGTTGCTGAGCCCGGGGTTGCGGCGGCCTCCCCGGGGCACTGGGAGCCGAGGAGCAGCCATGGAGGTGGCTCCTGGCAGGTGGCAGCTCAAAAAAATACAAGTAAATAAAAATAAGTGTCCGTGTTTTGCGGGCATCGCCTATTTCCGAGAAGAAGGGGCTTCTTACATCCCGGAGGCTGCCTGCTCCCGCACACCTCTCCTTTTACGAGGCTGCACGGTCCCGTGGGGGCCCATAAAGCACCCCAGGTGTGAACGCGCTCTCGGGAGGGGAGCCAGAGCCTGCTGCTGATCCCCTGTCGCTTTCAGTAGTTTTCCTATTTGGCAGCAATTACAGGAGAGCGTGGGGATGCTAATTAGCTCCATCCCTCTTCCTCTAAAAAAAAAAAAAAAAAAAATTATTTAAACGCATGCATATCTGGATCCCTAATGAGGCTGCAGCAACCTGTCCGGATTGTCGCCTCGGCTCCTGCAGAGCTTTACAAAGGGAGCCGCTGCCCCGGCCCCCGGAGACTTTCCTGTAACTTCCACACCGGGTCCGGGGGTGGGGGGGCAAGAAGGTGTCGTGTATCGTATGTCGTGTGTCATATGTCGTGTGTGTGTCCCCCTCTTTCCCCCCAGTACCCCGCAGGGCTGCCAGGGACAGGACCCCACTGCCCAAAGCCCCCCGGAGAGGGGAGCAAAGCCACCCCCAGCCCCGGGAGGATTTTTTTGGGGTCCCCCCCATCGTATATTCGCCCTATATTCGCGGTCCCCGCCCCGCAGGCCGGCTCCCCCCGGGCCGCGCCGCCGCCGGGATATTTTGGGGCGGTTTTGCGCCGCTCTGCTGTTTCCCCTCCCCTGTCCTCCCCCTGGGGGGGGGGCCAGGGAGGCATTCCCCGTGGGAGCTTCCCTGACCTGCAGCAGCCTCTTCCTCGCCCTTTGCCCCCCCCCCGAGGGAGGGCAGCGGCCGCCCGAAGGCTCCGGGCTCCACCGCCTGATCCCAGCGGTGCCCCGGGGCCCCCCCAGGAGCTGGCAGCGGTTTTAACCCCCCCCCCCCCCCTTCCACCCCAATCCCTCCCCGGGTGCGCAGCGCGGCTCTGGGCATCCGCCCCAGCACCACAGGGGCAGCCGGAGCCCCTCCGGCACCGGGAGCATCCCTCGGCCCCCGGCGACAGCAAAAAGCAGCCGGGGGGGGGGGTGACGGGGATGAGCCGTCGGCTGCCCTCGGCCTGCCCCCGCTTGTGCAGGAGGAGAGGAGAAAGTGTGCCCACGGCAGGGCTGCTGCCTTCCCTGGGCATTTCTCTGCACCTCGGGCTCCTCATCCTCACTTATGGGAAGAGGTAACGGTCCCTCGCCAGGCTCTGCCAGGGAAAAGGGGGGGGGATCAGCCCCAGGACCTTGCATCTCTGCCCAGGGATCCTGACAGACCTCCTGGAGCTGTGACATGTTGCCTGCAGTGGTGCGATCGCTCCTCGCTGGAGGGATATTCTGCTTTATTTTTTTCATTCCCTCCATTTTCCATCCAGCGGGAGCAGCAGTGGCATCGGCTCCACTGCTGTCAGCCAGAGCGCTGCTCCGAAGGAAGTTGTTGCTAGACCGTGTGTGTAATTGGGCTCAGGTCGTTAGAGCAGGAAGCAGACTCCACATTAAAAAATAAAATCAGGACACCACAATGCTGACTGTGAAATCAGGATACATATATTGAGTTATGCTCTTTTCTGAAAGCAGGAAGAAAAACAGCTTTTGGCACGATGCGCGTCATTCATACTTTAAAAACTAAAGCTGTGATGGGTTGTACATTCCTACAGCTAATTGCTTATACTACAAGAAGAATAAAAGCTCCAGTACCACAAAAAGAAAAAATCCCATAGGCAAAACCAGCAGAAAAGCAAATATTTCAAATACAAGCACAGAAACGAGCTGAAAAAAACATTGCTCAGCGCAATTCAGGCTGCAGCTGACACGATTCCTTCAATACAAGCCTGCCATTCCTTTTGCCCTTTCGGGAAAAGGAGCAGGCATTGTCACCAAGCTATATTTGCGCTGTAAAAAACATGTCATTAGATGCTCTCTTTACCCTTTCCTCTGCTTTCAGGGCATATGCAGACTACACGATCCCTTAAATGATGCACCATGTTTTAAGGAAACAACTGCTGAGGTGAAGGTTTGGGGAAGGTTTCTCCACTGATAGAGATGGGCACCAGTACCAGGGGTCTTTTCCATCTCATCTTGGAGGGTTCTGCAGCCTGGTACTCAGCAACTGTTGTTTTTAAATTATCCACCCCTACACACACGTGTGTATACACACACATCAGGTTTAAAATCCGAACAGATACACCAATTAAACTTTAAAAGTTGGTTCTGAAGACATACCAAAGGAGTTTAGCAGAGATTCAGCCAGTACCTGCGCATAAGAAAGGAATTTACAGAACAGCTCACCTTTTTTCTACTTACCTTTCACTCTGCAGTCATCTTAAAGGGATGATGAAATCAGAAAACTGACCTCGATGTCAAGAAAATGGGTCACGTGGGTTGAAGCTGAAGATTTTGCCCGTGGGCAATTTAAATAAGCAAAGAAAACAAATTCACTTACTCTTTTACTTCTGTAGTCTAGATTCCTGAAAACCTCTAATCCCTCTAAATAGCCAGCCTTCCTCAGAGTCCTCCACCCAAACCTGGCTGCATAAAATCTGAAATGTATTGCACACAGAGGAAAAGCATGGAGGGAAAAAAAAATAAACTTTTAGGGACAAATACAAAGAGCCCAAACCCTTTGACTTTTTTATTGCTTAGCAGCAAAGAAGAGCACAAGGCCACTCTTTTCCCTTGTATATCCCCATGAATAGATTACTGCAAGTGTTTGCTTAATTGTGATGCACTGGAAAACACAGAGGTTTTGCTGGCACCATGTTTCCTCCTTTGTGGTGTTTGCCCATTGCTGATAGCTGGTGAGCTGCAGCACTGCTACATGGCAAGGGGAAGCAGAGCTCTGTGGGAAAAAAAAAAAAAAAAAAAAAAAAAAAAAAAAAAAAAAAAAAAAACTGCTGGCAAAAATTACATCAGTCAAAACTCTACACCTAATGCACTCTGTCATTTATAATCACACTAATAAGGCACCAGTGAAAGGCTGTCAGCATTACAAAATATCAGGTGCCAGCAAAAGAACTCCAAATTCTTCCAAACCTGCTCCAAGCTGCATTCTCAAGGACTGGATTTTGCAGGTGTAGCTGCAGAGACAGGAGTCCGCAGCGACGTTGCATGGTAACTGTAGCAAACATCTGCACGGGAAGATTTTTTTTTTAATAGCTCTACTTTTTCCAAGCGAAATTATTTGCAAAACTTCATGCAGTACTGTTGCTGCAAAGACACAAAGGAGATACTGCAAGGTGTAAGCATTCACACCACTTAGAAGCCTCTTATCTCTGTTCCCCTAATTGCATGCAGGTATGATTGCAGAGGGACACAGATTTGGGATGTCCCTTCCACTAAAAACCTCCTTGCTATTCAGTAACACAATGGAGGCAACACTCTGTGGGTGCTTCAGTCCAACTCCAAATTCAGGCAGCCTTTCAGGCATCTTTGGCTTGGGATTCATCATCTTTTCTGTCATCCCCTTTCCTGCACACATGCACTCATGCTCCAAGATGTCCCATCCCTGCTTTTGTTACCGGAGTTTTGCACGGGAGCAGCACTGCAATCAGGGAGCCGTGGCTCTCGTGCCCAACTCCCGGCTCTCTCTTTGCCTACGCTAAATTTCTACCTGCTGGAGTAAAGTGCCCAGCACACAACAGTCTTGAGAAGCCTAAATGCAGTAAAAAAAAGGCGTTTGCTAGATTTCCAATCTCTGCCAAAAGTGTTTCAGGGGAGAGCCAGGTGTTCCTGTCCCGGTGGGTTTAGGAGCCCCTGTCCTGATGCCACCCAGCAGTACAGTTCCAGCAACTTTGGATCTTTTACCACTAGTACAAAAATCTGTCACTGCAAAGCACGCTGCTCGCACAAATTCACTCTCCCAGTACCAATGTATTAAAAAAGATGTGGATATTATCTTGGTACTGGCAGCTTTATGCCGCATGAGATGCCTTTTGCCCACATCTCTGCATCCAGATGTGGTCCACCATGCTGTCACCAAAACAAACTCCCCAAAATGGTGATACCAACATTGCCTGGAAGCACATGCATGGGCTAACTCAGCAGGAAGGCAGCCATGGGGAGTGCCTGGTCCAGATGAAACCTGTGCTGACAACAAAGTGGTCCAGGGCACCAAGATTAACAGCATGGTCTTGGACTGCAGCTGCAGGAAGGCAAGGAGGGGACGTGAAAGGAGCAGCTCCTTCCCTCTGGGCACAGGGGAGCCATGGGGAAAGAGCCTGTCGAGGAATGAGAGGGAACTCTGAGGGCAGGGAAGAGTTCTCACAATTGGTGGTGCAAGGCGGCCGGCTGCCTTGGAGTGCCAGCCCCGGTGCCGAGAGGCGAGGAGCAAGGCCACCACTTCCTTGTCCTCGGCTGCATTAGAATTGAAAACAATCACAGCAGCGAAACAAAACCAGCTCAGCTGAACAGATGCAAATCCAGTGGCAGACATGGGCTCAAACCAGGTCAAGCTGCACCCATGCAAATTACGGGTTACCCCGGAGCGCGCCGTGTCCGCACCGAGGGCGGTGCTGGGGCGCTGCCAGGCTGACCCAGCCGCAGCCCGCAGCGCCGGGCAGCGCCTGCCCCGGGCAGCAGCCTGGCAAAGAGCCCGTGTGGGCACCACCGGGCTCTCACAGCCCCTCAAATGCATCTCTCCTCAGAGGCTCTGCTGGTGCAGCCACCCAGCGAAGCTGCAGAGAAAAGACAAACTAGCCCGAGGGGAGATTTGCTAGTATAGCTAGACCGATAAAGCACTCCTCTTGTGTAAACACAGAATACACCAGCTAAAGTGCTCTTCTGTCAGCATAGCTTATCCCAGCATAGTTTTGCCAAAGGAATCCTTGCTTGTGTTTCAGCAAAACTGTAAATCTGTTGGAGCGTGGTTAGGAGCTGCTTGGAGCAACAGCATCACGAGCAGCACAGATCTCCACACTGGGTCAAGTTTGCTCCCAGGTTTCCAGAGCACAGTGCTGTTCTGGCAGGGCAGGTGTCACCTCCCCGTTCCCAGCCAGCACATAAAGCCACCGGAGGCACAGCAGAGGCCAGAGAAACGTGGCCAGGAGGCCAGAGCCCCACGGAGCCCCCAGCGTGCTGGGAGCACCCAGAGCCTGTCCATGCCCAGGGCACCAGCTGCCACTTATGCCTGTGGCTTCTTCCAGCAAAGAAAGCCAAACTTAATCAACCCCACCGTGCCTTCTGGAGACTAAACCTGGCCCTGTTTAATGGTGGTGGCATGTAAATAGTCACAGGGAGGCTTTGCAATGAGTGGGATGGAGGGATGGGTTTGCACTGCTGCTGCACAGCTGGTTGCCAGTGCCAGCTTCCCAGGGGACCATGTCAAAGAGCCGCAGTCCGCTGACTTGTCTGTATCAAGCTGCCTGCACTAACTGCCAAGGGGAAGGCTCCGAGTACTTGCTTTTTTAAACCCTGAGCCTTCCTTTCCTAAAAGTCATGCCCTGTCTTCTCTGTGTAATGTGTTGTGCCCCTAAGCCTGGTCAGTAGTGAGGACGAGGATGTGCCTGCACACAGGCATAAAAATGAACACCTTCAGGTGCCGCCTCAGACCGACTGAACGTCTGCCACACTCTGTTGGTCTTCACCAGTGCTGCACTACCCACACATGTAAGCACCATGCCGTCTTCCTGTCCCAAAAGTTTGGGGATGCACTATTTCCTTGTTTATAGTCAGGCGGCAGGAAACCCGGAAATGTAAAGCATATCTACAAGCTACAAACACCTCCAGTTCGCCCTGCCCCTGCCCCAAGCTGGCCAGATGTGATCTGGGAGCTCCCGGAGCCCTCGCAGCGCTTGAGACACCAATTCCTGACTGGAGCAGGCTCACTGGCTCCGGCAGAGCAATGGCTGGCGGCCTCCCAAACTCGCTGACACATCGAGCCAGTTCAGAGCAGGAACAGAGAAAGCTCCGGTCTCTGCAGACATGCCCCTAAGGGTCTTGCTCAACACAGGAAGTCTGTGATGGCGAAGAGGTGATGCCGGGTCTGCTGAGAGCCGGGCTGCCACCACCTCATCTCGTCCCTCTCTCCATCAGCTGCCCATCCAACATGGCAAGGCCCAGCCAGGGGCTGCTGGCACCATTGCCCCGCTGAAGCTGCAGGTGCGCGGTGGCACACAGCTCAGCACGCACGCACCCCATCGGCAGGCTTGGACCATGCCGGAGACCTCCAGGCTCCAGTCTCAGGACAGCCTACGTGAAGCATGCAATTGATGCTCCTTGTAATTTCACTGTAGCTGGTGCCATTGCAAATGCCATTCTTATCTACCTAAGTACAGATCCTCTCTTGAATTGTTAACAACCTAATGTAGTAATTTGTTACATAAGCTCATTAGGTTTTATAATGCATCTATGTTAATAGCAGCATAAATATGGAAATCTTTATTCCAAACCTGTTTCTAAAAGCATTAGCTGAGAAACTTGTCTGAGAAAAAGCAAACATGACCCAGGAATACCCAGGCACTTTTTCAGAGCTCAGATAGCACCATGATGGACAGAGCATGAACAGGGGTGTCAAGATGCCTGAGGTACTCTCCACTGATAATTTTTTAAAAGGATGCTCTCAACAACAACAAAAAATCAGTTACTTCGCACTGTTCTTCCTGTCTGTAGACATGCAACAGTCACAGGCTTTTCTTTCTATTATTTTTCCCTTACTGCAGATGGTTAACACAAATAAAAGCACTCTGGTTATCCAAAGGAAACAGTGACATCAACTGCAGCCCAATATGTACAATGAACAAACTAAAATCACAAAACACATTAAAACTGGGTTCAGCTCTATTGCATCCATCTGCATTTCAGCATCATTTATAGCAGTACATGCTCTTTTAGGTGTATTCATGTTTGGCTTGACCCTTTTGCTCTGGTGGTGTGATATGGCAGAACATTCACCCAACTGGTGATCCTACCACCAAAGAACCGGGTGGTTACAGAGCACTCAGCCCAGTGGTTCCTCCACAGCTCTACAAGGAGCAGCTCTATAAGCTGCACTCATTATATTGACACATGGCACACGTTTTTACTGTAAATACATCACAACTCTCAGTGCCTACAGATGGAAGTAACAACCAATTAAATTGACCACTCTGTATTAAACCTCGGTGTAAAGGTGTACTAACAGAAAATGAAAAATTCAGTTTGAAGCAATTCCATCTTCACAGTGAAGCAAGTTCCTTCTGTTGGTTTGGTTTTATTACACTTTTAAGGGGTGAATTTGCTGGGGCACTGGCAAAATCCCTGGTGGGGCAGGACAAAGCAGTGTGCTGGGGTATACACCATACTACTTGCTCCATCTCAGCAGACATACGTCTCCTTGCACTCCTGATGCTCAGCAGACGTGTGCTGCTGGACACTGGCAGGGAACAGGTTCGCTTATAATGAACATGGTTTCAGGCTGCTCCTCTGTGGCCAGCTGAACCAATTCGGCTCACCAGTGCCAAAAGACAAGGGGATTTCATCTTTTGCCTCTTCTTTCTCCCTTTTTAGGCAGGACCCAGCTCCTGGCATTTGCTGGACCCCTCCACGTGTTGCTTTTGTTGTGTGACTTTTCTGCCAGATTAGGGCCTTAAAGTGGCCCATGGAGGCCACCCTGACACCCAGTTTCCATCTCCGGCCTTCATGCCCACAGCATGTTCCTGCATTACTTCCCCCTGCCAGCCACTCAGGGCATTCCCTCTGCCCTTACCTTCCTCCTCACCTAGAGGGAAGCTGTTTCCCAAACCCTGCTCTCCTAACACCCCCTTCGATGTGCCACAAAAACTATGAAACCCCTTGGACTGGGATTATCCCTTGCAATATAGTGTATAGGGACCACGTCACTGGCAAACCCCAGGGGCTGACAGTCCTGGCTGGTGGCTGGAGGTGAGGAAGGCCCAGCCATAGCCCCTGCTCCCAAGGCCACCAGCATGCCATGGCTCGGGCCAGCCCGGTGTTGATTCAAGCCAAGAATTCCTCATCTGAGGGAGAGAAGGGACTGCTAAGGCCGGCCTCCTCGTTCCTGGCTTTTATAAGCCCTTTCTGGCACCGTGGCGGTGGTTGGAAATACCTGGCCTTAAAGCCAGTCATTCCTGGCCATTGTATTTGTGAAAACTTTCTTCGGAGGGTGAGGGAGGCTGGAAGCACCACTCCCGGGTGAGCAAGAGCTGAGGCATGCACTCGGCCCTCTGCATCTCACTGGGGGCTTTTAAATGCAAATGTTGCCAAGTGCTCTGCAGCCCCCACCCTCGAAATGGCCATCTTGTGTCGTTGAGATTTATTGTGAAATATTTCAAGTTGTTAATTAGGCAATAATGACCAATGGGAAGGGCATTTCCTGGCTGTTAACCGGAGGCTCCTGACCTCAAGGTCAGTTTCAGTCACCCAGGAATTATTAAAACACGGAGGAGGAGGAGGAGGAGGAAGAGGAGAAAGAGGAGAGAATTGGGCCCAGGCAGCAAACCCCTCACGTGTGGAGGTGGCCATGTTGTGCACTTTGCAGGCCATGGCTGCTTCGGCTCCCTCAGTTGCTTCATTCCCCAATTAATCTCGGTGGCCATGAAGAAATGGCACAGTGAATATTCAAGCATTACTTTTTTTTTTTTTTTTTTTTTTTTTTTTTAATAAAGTTACACCTGAACACGCAACTACCAATAAATTAGGCTGGTACTGGGCTTGTATGTCCTAATCCCTCCCCACTTTTTAAGAGACTGACACCTACTCTCTGCTTTAAAACTGGGGACTCTCCCCTGTACAGCCCTGGTGCTTGCTCTGCTCTCCCTTACAGGTGGCCTTGTTTTCACTACAGTGTCTTCCCGGGGTAAATTAAACCAATAGGAATTACTGTATTTCCTAAGGGGTGACCACACGGAATTCTGTGTCAGGTGTTCCCTCTGGAGAAACACAAAGTGCAGGCCCCTCCACGCTGCCCTTGGGCCACAGCTTGCAAGCTATGTCTGAAGGATGAGCAGTAACAAAAATTAACATCCCTGTGCCCTCCTTAGCCACACCGTACTGGGCAAAAAAACACTCCAAATATACTTTAAAAGTGAACAAAGAGCCAGAAGGGAGCGAGGAACCAGTCAGACAGAAACGGGGTGGCAACCCCCATCTTTTCCTTGCGGGGAGGTTGCTATTGCTGTCTGGGTGGTGGCACAGTCACTTTTACTGACACCTGAGTCACCAGCTCCATCAGCAGCAAAGGCCCAGAAGCCCGACACTGTGGCTGCTGACCCCAGGGCCTCTCCCTCCCTCCTCCAGATATGTTTCTCCAAAGGTTTCCAGGCAAATCCTGGAAATAATAGTGCAGTAAGTGGGCATGCAGAGGCTATTAAGGATTTGGTAGGGTGCTTTATATTCACATCCTTGACCCAAAGCAACTGTCATGGTCAAGATTAGCTTTTGGATAAAGAAACAGTGGTGAGGTAATGGATATAGAGGAAATTGTCAAGTTCAGAGCTTTAAACATTCAGTCTTCTGGGAAAAATAATGAACCTAAAAGTTCTGCACAGTTTGCAGTCTTTCTGGTTGACCTATCCTTGGCAGATCTGCAAACAGACAAGGCTTACCGTGCCCTGCTAGAAGCAGGTGGAGGGTGCAGTGCAGAGCGTCCATCCTCAGCAGCCTTGGAGAGAAGACAACAACCCCTGGATCCTGTGGCACCGACAGCTTTGGCCTGGAGTGACTTACAGTAGTCCCAAACAGTATCCACTCTCCCAAACCAGGAGACAATCTTAGAGACATGTGCACGGAGAAAGTTTCATTTCAGATCAAGCATGTTAGCACTGTGTGCTGCAGCAGCTCCCTACCTGTGGGACAATTCTCCCTAGAAAGTTTACCATTAACCAGTAGCCATGGTTCATTCAGCCATAATATTGAAAAATTGACCCATTCAAGCAAACAACATTTTTTTTACATAGCATTTCCTATTCTTCTTTGCCCGAGGGATGCTCTGAGCAGTGCTGTTTAATACGCACCGTATCCAAATGATCTGTCAGATCATCACACCTGGATGCGGGCACAAGTCAGGGTGTTGCTCTCCTTTCCTGTCCAGCTTCATCTCCCATTCCCAGAAAAAGCAGGTAAGTCCTGTTATCCTGTCTGATAAATCCTGATTATTTACTGTGATTTTTGAAGCCAATCATGATAAGTTGGCCCCAGAAGTACTAGAACATTAATGGCTTTTCTTGAACACTTCTTGAGGATCAAAATTCACTCACTTTTTTTCCCCGGGTGATATAATTCCCTTGGGTGGGTGTGTTAAACCAGCAACACCAGGAGGAGAATGAAAGGACCTGTTATGCTCTGTTGCAAGGTTTTCCTATTCTTCATGAAGAGCAAAAAGCCCTTGAAACATATTAAGAATCACACAAAGCAGGATTTATATGCAGCCTGGATTGATGAGCTATGTTATGCTACCTTTTAAAAAAATCACAAAGCAAGCCACACCTAGCACAAATCAGAGTGGAATAAAGGCTTTTAACAGACAGTTGCTGCTTGTGAATTCTTTAAAAAATATTCCATCCTGTCTGTACAAAAGGTTGGTGAGGAATTTACAAACGTCCTAATCCCCCTCTAATCCCTTAAAATGCCGAGCTGTGATCGCACATGCTGTTTTGTGATTATATGTCTTCAAGGGCTTGTTTGGATACATATTAAGAGATACCAACTCACTTCTGTCATAGAAAGCCAAAATTGCTTGATATGTTTTGGTTGCACATTACATTCTTCTGAGAAGAACCATCAGGTCTGCTTGGAAATGCAGGCTACCCTGCCTCATGCCACTGCCACAGCTTTCTGGAACAACCAGCAGCTCTCCTCCATGCAGGAGGCTGGGTACTACAAACCTGTTGAAGAGGTGAGCAGAGCCAGAAATCATCTGCAGCAGGAAGCAGTGTTACAGCTCTGAGATGCTGAGAAATAATTTTAAAAGGGAGAAGCTTCACTGTCCAAAGCTGCACATTCAGAGACCCAGTTCTAGTCCTCACACCTGGTTATGCACAAGTCAGTGAAATGCCCTTCTCGCTCTGCCACAGCTTCTCCTTTATAAGCGGGTCAGCAATGGCTCATCTCATTTTTCAAAACATTTTAGGACCTATATATAAAAAGCTCTAGAGAAGGACACAGCGTGTTATTACATTGCTTGGTGGTGCCTTTAGCAAGCACTTAATGGAGACTATGGCTGTTTTAAGTTGTGTGATATTTCTATGTGCACAGATAACCAGGGCAGAGCCGACTCTTAACTGCTCATATGTGTTTAATTAGAGCTGCATTTTTAATCCTTTTAATTTGTATCTCTTTCTTAATAACCTCAGCTTGGCAAAGGTTGAAAAGGAATAAGTTTCATTTGAATATTGGGTAAAACTTGGTAACAGCAGAGCAGATCGTTTAGCAAAAGGGTTACAGCATGTTCTTTAAAGACTACAGGTAACAGTTTGGCTCCGCAATGAGCTAAGCCTAGGTTTTTGCCCTTTGAAAATCATTTCAGAGAAGCTTAGTGA
The DNA here is from genome assembly GCF_009819795.1 of Aythya fuligula. Taxonomy (NCBI): domain Eukaryota; kingdom Metazoa; phylum Chordata; class Aves; order Anseriformes; family Anatidae; genus Aythya; species Aythya fuligula. Next base: position 9,944,830 of record NC_045574.1, on the reverse strand, counting down.
AAACATGCTGGAGCTCAGTATATCATCCAAGCTTGCTATGGAAAGTTTAACTGTACCAGCGGGGCGGTATTTGCCTGCAATCTCAAGGCAGGTAAGATCACAGCAACATTGATGAGTTTTTGCAGCATAGTTCTTAAATCTTAATGCAATCGCATTATGAATTCTTATTTAATTTTTGCCCAAAAGGTAAAAAGTCACTGCAGACTACTGCAATACCTGCTGGTGAAATCTCGTGAGATTAAGAACCTACAGGAATGCTCCAAGCTGAATTTGCAAAAATGGCTCTATAATCTTGAAATCTTGAATCCACAGTTTATAGAAAGGATTTAATCTACTTCCCAAACACTTGCTGCTTTGTTTTAGATAAATATTAAACCTTATTTCAGGAAAAAAAAAAAACTCTCAATAAATACATGTAAATTGTAACTTTATAAAGATTAGCAGACAAAATCAGCAGGTCTGAGTTGTAAATGCTGTCGTGGCTTTTACCCAACAGACTGGTGGACCTCAGCCCCAGTCAATGTCCCAGGAAGACAGAGCGGACTCCGCAGGCAGATGGCTGCTGGTTTGGAAGAAATAAGGCAAAGAGATCACATAAAAACACAGTGATTTCCAAAGTGATATTTCAGATGCATTTGGTGACATAATCTGTTTCTGGCACAGTTTTGCTGTGCCATCACAATTCCATGTTTTGATGTTAAAAATGACCACACCAGAGAATTGTCTGTGGCCTTCGGTCAGCAACCATTCACATTCCACCTAGAAGGCACAGTCTGATATTTGCTGATTTTGATGTACCTGACTAACTTCTACTGGAGGTCAGTTCTCCACATGGTTAATTTTGATGATCTCCAGACACCTTCCAGCAGATGCTAGGATCACTGTTTAGTGAACTTGTTTTTTTTTTCCTTTGCTATCATGCACGGGTCACTTGGGAGTAACCCATGAACCCCTGGAGGCTGCTGGAGCTGGCTGGAAAGCAGCAGTGTAGATTTTAAAAAAGGCTGGGTGTAAAAGGAATGATTTAATTTGCGCCCTGGCAAATCACAGCATCCTTATCCTCAGGACAACTACCTTGCAGACAGCAGCAATGCAAGTTTACAAATAACCTCATTTTCCATTCCTGAAGATGTAAGGAGATAGCCCAATTCATAGTTAATCCTCAACTGCTGCTGTTACTGCCTAAGTCACTGCAATGAAAGCACCTCTTGGGCTACCCACGACTCCTTCACTTTCAATATGATTCAATATGAATTTTTGTTCCAGATGCAGAAGGTTCAATATTACTTTCAGGCAGCATTCCTTCCCCTGTGAGTGCCAATGCCCATACTTAAATTAAATATAAAGGCATGTCTCTGCATGAAACTTGTTGCAGCTGTTGCATATCTGCATTAAGTGATCTTCAACAGTAGTTGTGCGAGCAGCACGTCTGCACCACTTTGATTCTCTCTGACTACTCCAATTTCGCCTCAGATTGTTGTGGCCACATAGCACTGGGGTGTTTTGAAATCAGTAATCGGTGCTCTGGTCAAACTTCTTGCTCAACATTGCTCCATGGCTGCGCTGTCCGTGTTTGATGGGTTATTTCATGCTGGGTATTATATTATACTTCCCAGAAGGCATCAGAGTTCTCAGACCAAATTATATAGTTTTCATAATTCCTTTTGTTTATCCCGTCACTCAGTTGTTTTCATATGGACCACTTTCTGACATTGTTGAAGAGCAAGGATAATATTTGTGATCACGAAATGCCAACATCCTAGAAAAGCACGCAGAGCTTACCACACCAGTGGAGGGCTGCAGTGTCTTTGTGCTGAGGGACAGAATACTGATGTTTGCAAATACATTACTTCCCCTTCTAAGAAAACAGCTAACTAATGTGGTCCTCAGTTTAGCTGTTGAAAACCTTTTATCAGGCTCAGAGAAGGATTTTCACAGTAAGATGTATAGGTACACACGGGTACGGGCTGGTCAGAGAGCGTACTTCCTCAAGAGTTTGCAGCTGGTGTAAACCTATCTGATGTCCTTGTGTTTGGGTTGCAAAATAGTGTATGACAGACACAGCATCTTCAAAATTACACATTTGCATGTGCATGGGGACAGAGTTGTGTCTTGCTTTTTGAAGTACAGATGGTGTATGACTGATTCTTCTGGAGTCAAACGGCAAAGGATTCCATCTTTCAGGTTGTTTGTCAGTGTAGAAGAGATCCATCTCCAGCACAGCTGCACTGTCAAATGTATCCCCAAGAGAAGAACCCAGTGCAGAGGTAAATTGACAGCAGCAGGGGCTCGATCTTTGTCGCAGCAGGCAGTTCCACCTATGGACCTGCCTGTGTCCTTTTTGCTGCTCTTCTCTTTTTCTGTACTTTCAAAATCTTTACTGCATCTATCAATCCTTGTTAGTTATACAGACAAATTCCTTGAAGACAGCCCTGCCTCGAATTCCTTTTCTAGCAATACTACTTGACTGGCATTCAAACCAACGCTCTCAACTACACCTCAGTCAGGGCATGATGGCAGCTGTTAGGGAAGAAATGTGAGAGGCTGACACCTGCTTGTTTTGCCCCAGCCAACAGTGCTAAAACACTGCCTTTTCTTTATTATTATTGTTATTATTTTCCTTGAAGTAAGCCAGTGTTGGGGTGCTGGCCTCTCTCAGACACAGGCTGGCTTCTCCTGGTACCAGGAAATTCTGCAGACTTCCCAAATTCTGACCCGGACCTGCGAAGGCCTGCCCTGGCTGTGCAGCACCTCTACCCGGTGCGGTGATGCTGCCTCGCAGATGCTGCAGAGCAGGGGCAGGCGCATGGCGTGCAAAGCAGCCAGAGCAACGGTGGGAAGGGACCCCCAGATGCTCATCCCCTCCCACAGGTACACCTGCTCCCACCATACTGCTCCACCAGCCTTGCTGAGGTCCATTTCCAAAGCAAGCTGTCACGTCCTCAGCTACAAAAGTTCACTTCAAGCATTGCTTCCAGGTGCAAACGTTTTCAGTTTGAGTGAGCACGAGGCAAGCTGCAATGATGCGTACAGAAGCTGGTCACCACTGTCTGCGAGAGGGACGGGCAGTCCTGCCAAAACTACAGCCTGCTTTCAGTGGCTTCTACCAGGCCGGCTCGCTGCTGGAGCACACTGCCCTTCCAGCACCGTGCCGACCTCTAACACCAAGGGAAGACAGAAGCAAATTTTGCCAGGCTCCGCCACGGTTGTATCATGTGGTTGAAACAGTCTGAACCCACGCTCTGATGCCACCAGCTTTAGTAGGATGTCAACCCTGCGAGCAAGACGGATCATTGTGCCATCTTCTCCAAAAATCGTTCTCTGCCTTTGATATGTTAATTCCGCATAAGGCAAATGCTCCCATTAGAATACAGTCCATGCTGGTCTCCGTGCAATCTGCACTATCCAGTTCAAAGTTAAATTAAAAATCCCAACCTGTGTGAATGTTGCAATCACATTATGAAATCTGTAAATCTATTTTTAATGTCTTAATGCTGCTCTAGTTGAACAAGGCAAATAGACTTGCTGCATTGCATTTGCTTTACACTTTTTTAGATTCTCATGCACTAGTTAAATATTCACTGTGCACTGTTTGCATTTCCAGTACTGCAAGACCCTAAAATAGAAGACAAGTTTTTCTTTCCCTCTTTTGTTTTTAAAATTTCAACTACAGACAACTTGACTTGGGGATCTCTCCAAATCAAATATGAAGTGCTAGACATGACAAGGAGAGCTGCTGAAAACTTTTCAAGGTATTAAAGATCTCAGAAAATGGGATTTAAACCCTGAACAGGCAGCTTTTTGCAGTGTTTTTAGAGGATGAGAGAACCAAATATTTTATTTCAGCTTTGAGATAAATGAAAATGTTAATTCTGTGAGCAGCTTGTTTTAAACAAAAAGAAAAATATTAGAACATAGCTGGAACAACACAAGCAATGGGCCCAGCTGAACCGTCCCAAATCAACGTTAGAGAACATTACTTCGGGGGGGTAGTTTGTGCTTTTCATTCTGATCTGGAATGGAAACAAGCTCTGAAGCACTGGAATTTTCTGCGGAACAAATACTCTCTTTTCTGACCAACTCTCTTTGAAAAATCAGCGTATTAAACAGTCAAATAAATCCTGCTGTTTTCACTTGGGAGCCCTCTGTTAAAAGCCGGGCACTGTTTCTCCACTGCCCTCTCCCTCTAGAGATGTTTTTCCCCCTCTTGCAGTCCATCTCCTTATTGCTATTGGTATTTCTCCACTCACAGACGAGATGCGTTCCCTGATATTAAGGGTTTTTAATCTGCATACATATGAAAACAACTGAGGGAGCAGGGAAGGACAGAGACGGCAGATTTACCCTGTGATCGCTGACTCTTCAGGGCAGGCACTTAGCAAACTCTGCTGCCCAGCTGGCACGCAGCAGCTCCTCCTGCACGCTGCACTCCTGTGCCAGGCTCCAACATCATCTGCTTGTTGCTCTACGGAGTTACAGGCACATTTCTGTAGGTGACTGAAGGGAAAGCCTTAGCAGGGCTGTTACCTCTAGCCGATTATTAAGGTTGAAAAAGAGATGACTTACAGCGCAGCTGGGGGAGTTTTGGAGACTTTGGGCAGCAGAGGAAGCAAACCAGAAGGTTTAGGGAGGAAGAAATTCAGCTCTGGATTTGTGAAGCTGTCGCACTGGGTTGGGAGCAGTGGGGAGAGGAAGAGAGAGGGGGAAGAAAGAGGGGGATGAAGGAAAAGAAAGAGAGAAGAGGGGGAAGAGCGCAGCCGGCGGCTGGGCCGTGCCTTTGGTGCCACCGCATGGACGACAGGGCCAAGTGCACCTCGTATGTGCTCGCCGTCGTATTTTGGCCCAAAGCCACAGAGAAGAAAAAAAGTCTCGGTGAATGGCCACAGAGGAGTGCCCCATTGCAGCGAAGTTTCACCCGAGCTGGCTTTGGGGCCGGTGGCTCCTGCAGCAGCAGCAGCTCTGCCTCCAGCCCTGGGTGCCGCGGCTGCGCCCCTGCCCGCTCTGTGCTCTGGGGACCGTGATCAGGGAGAGCAGCACCCGCCCACGTCCCCAGGTGCTGGTTTCCAAGCAGTTGGTGCTTGTGACCAAACCCTCACCATTTCAGCCCAATTCCAGCTCCCTTCCGTGGTTTGTAAGCGCAGGAGCGCTCAGGCGGCTCTGCCTATCTGCCTGGCCCTGCGCAGCTGGCCCGTCTGACAGCACCTTGGGACTGTTTAATGACTCCTTAAAGAATGGAAACATGCAAACCAAATGAGCTATGAGTAGCTTAAATCTCAATGGGGAAGTAAATGGCTGCAGCTTAAGAGATCCAACCAGCCCAGCATGCCCACTGCTGACCACAATTCAAAGGCAAGCAGATTCGGTTTCATTGAATTAAACAAGAGGGCTTGTTCAAATATTAGGAAAGCCAAGGGGAAAAAAAAAAAATCTTGGAGAAACAAATCCTGCTGTGCTGGATCAGCTCCATGGACTAACTAATCTGGGACTCTCTCCTAGGAGTTACCAGCCTCAAATCTCTCAGAAAGGTGCAAGGTGCAGACAGCTCACCCCTATCACCTCTGGCCCTAGAGGTAATAACTGCAGAAAACGCAGATACCTAACAACTAAATAGTCTCGTCAAAGTGGACATGGGTAAAGATTAGAGTTGAACTTCATAAGCTTGAACAGACAATGCAGCTTTAATGACGGGGTTTTCATCTTTGTTAGTGTAATTTATTGGTCTCAATCAGACCCTGGCAGGGAAGATGAGAGCCGGCCTCAAAGGACATTTACGGGCTTGCAGCAGACACATGGAACCACGTTAGGAGTGCGGCGTCCTCACAAGATGCAGCACAAAGCTCTGGCAGCTGCTGCCCATGCTTGGCTGCAGCCGGGACAGGAGCAAGGATGCAAGGACATGAGGACAGGGGCACCGGCACCAGTGGACGTGGAAGGGGAATTGCTGGGGGTGGGGGGGTGTGCAGAGCATATGCATGTACTGTGGCTGGCCTCAGTCAGTGCTCATAATCATTTCCATTCATAAGCATGTAAGAGTCAAGTATTCCCACTCCCCCATTGCCATTTAAAAAGTATCTGACCTAATTATTACTATCCCTGTTGTGTAAATTCAGCACTTTGTCAGTCTGAATAAATGTACATTAGCCTTAACATGAGTTAAACAAGTTTAAACAATGAAGCAAGCTTTATAAAGCTCCCTCGCTTTTTAACTTATTTGACACCACACTAAAGAGCCCATTTAGACTAAAGAGTTCAGCACATTTCGGGACCCATTAAATATCCAGGTTGAGACTAGATATTCCCTTTTTCTTTTTTTAATTTGTCCTACCGAGTTTGCTAAAGTCAGCATAATTGAGCAATAAGCTGCTTTGCATTTCTTTAGCTTTGTAGGCAAGTTGAAGAAAGCTACACCCATCCCGTTCAATGCAGCCCTTTCAAAGCTAACATGGCAAAAACCACTTATCGCTGCAAAGTGGATGCTGTGTGGTTCCACTGAATTACTTTTAATTAAAAAAAGGGAAACTCGTGGAATAAAAATATGACATTTATAACTGCAAGGAAAACTTACACTGTCAAATTGTTTCTGTTTTCATCTAACACCTAACAACATATTTCTTTCCAGAGTCAAGTCAGCCCACGGAAAAGCATTCCTCATGTCTTCTGTTTACAAATTACACTGTTTGCTAATACGGACATCTGGTGTCCCTGAACATAACAATTAAGTCTTCAGACAACCTCATACAGCGGGGAAATACATGGCAGAGGAGGGAGTGAAAGACTGGACATCCATCCAGCATCAGAGAAGGAGGAGGGAGACGTGTCCTTAGCAGTAACAAGGAAAGCAAGGACAGATTGAACACCTTGGTGTTCTCTACTGTGGAAACAACCCTGCTCTTTAAAAACTGCCCCATAAGTAGCAAAATAAGTAATCCATACAGCAACGAGACATGGCTCCTGAGTCTACCGTGACTCAAGATGCCATCAGATTTAGGACTTCGCCTGGAAGATGGAGAAAATTCAGCCTGATGAGGCAGCCTGACTGCCTAACAAATGCAAACCAGCCCAAACGAGCAATCAGGGACCCAAAGCCAGAGCCCCATCGCCCTGATCATTCCGTACTCCCCACTCTGCTGATAACCGTTAAGCAGAGCACTGGCCTGATTTCTGTAAGCAGCAGAAACAAAGGAGGCAAATGAGAGGGAAGGAGGGAACACTGGATGAAAAAGTAGTGGTGCAGTCTGACAGATGAATGCTTCTGCAAAGGAAAGGGGTTGTTTTTCACTAACTCGTGCCCTTGACTTTTGAGAAAAACTCTTAGAGATGTGATGCTGACAAAATACTACAAAAAGGCTGGATGCTTGCTGGATGCGGTATAAAGAGCTGCTAGGGTAACATTTTTAAAAGGGAATTTCATTTTACTTAATGTCATAGTGAAATCGGTTCTTCTCCCCAAAAAGACCTGTGGTCAATTTGCAAATTGAATTCTGTCACTGACCTGTAAGAGATATTTTAATCCACATGAAGCTAAATGCTTGACAAAACCACAGCTATGAAATTGTTAGCAGTACCTCCACAGTAACCGGGCAGTTGGATGGATATTTAGATGAAAATCCTGGCTTACAGGCAGAATTCCCATCAACTGCAGATGGATCAGGATTCCATCCTTCTTGCTCATTTTGAAGGTTGGTGAAGTTTAGAACACAGAAAAAACCCAACCCAATTATAATTTCTAGCTGTCAGGAAGGAATTATATCAGTTCCATCTTACAGAAGGAAATCTGCGCTGTCTAGCAGTAATCAGTTCCATATTTGTGAAGGCTTCCAACAAAACACTTTTTGTCTATGATTTGTATTCATCTTAGGACATACTGATTTCAGACCCTCTGTGGATTGTAATGTATAAACAGCCCTTTTATTTTTAAATGCAACTAAGAAACTATTTGGCAGGGTCACTGCAGTTCTGAATCTTGAACAAAGTATACCAACTGCAACTGGCGTCTAGGCTGCAAAGCAAGCAAGACGGGACACTTAAAGGCAGTTGTGTTCGTTCAGTTTAGCTAATAATAGGACATTAATAAGAAATATTTTAATCTAACAAACATCATGCTTAAAAGAGAAGAATACTTAAAGCTTTTTTTGGTCAATTTGATAGGCATGTGATGATCTCATGGCATGGAAGTTGGAGACTGACTCAGAGAAGCTCTGAGGTTCCAAGTAAAATCCCATCTTAGCGAATGGCATGCATTTTCCCACTGGACACCTCTCAAGCTTATTCCCATTAGATGGAGAATAATTCTACAATTACTTCTAAAAAAAGGGGTTGAGGGAAATACAATTTTAAATACCCTTACAGAATGAACTGTGTCCCTTTATTATTCACTTTTTTTTTTTTTTTTTTTTATCAGCAAGTCACTAAATTCTAATCTTTGCAGCACTCATTCCTCCTCTCATTCCTCCTCTTCCACTCTGCCTTCCTGATGGTCACTGGTCATGCGTGTGCATGCTTCTTCTCTGAAGGATTTTAATTTAATTTTCTAGAGATTTAAAGCAGTTACACCCTCCCTTCTTTCAGCAGTGTAAAAAATCATCGCCTGATTTCAACTAAGGCTCACAGAGATATAAAAACCTTGAAGATGCAGTTTTCTACCAAGGTCTCGCAGAAATAGATGGCTGGAGAGGCAAGGCCTCCAAGGGCAGTGCCCTTAGAGAGGGACAGGCTGCAGAGCTGGGCAGCTACCTGCCGGCAGGTGGATCAGCACATACCTCCAGCCCAACTGCCGGCAAACACGGAAGGGAAGGAGCTGTGGTCAGGTCAGGAGATGTGTAAGGAACGCAGGTACTGGAGATTTGGGAACAAAGGACAGAAATCACCTTCTACTACAAAGTGCAGGAACCAGGAGAGACAAACCCAGCTCAAACTCACCTCTTTTAGCTCTGAGATGCTCCATACGCAAAGCTCATTGTCCTCTACAAAGGCAAAAAGCACAGTGCCTGCCCCTCCGCTCCTCTTCCCAGATCTCCAAGTGCACGGGGGCCGCAAATTGGTTTATGAGCTGCAGGAGTGAATCGTAGCTGTGCCCCAGCATTGGAGGCTGCAGGCTGCCTCACAGCACCTGGTGCTGTTAAGGGTCACTGGGGACAAGGGGAAAAGGTTCACAGGATCTCCTGTAAGACAGCATGAAATACCACGTCTGATTTGGGGTGACTAGGGAATAAAGGTGCAGTATGGACGACTGATACCAGGCTGACCTCTACTGAGTCTCAAAACCCGAGGGCGTCCATACATTCAGTTTTAGAGGTTCAAATACTGAATGTACTGAATGCTATGTCAGCGTGCAGAAAGACAGATAGCTGACAGACTGCAGAACAGGATACAGAGCTTCACAGCCCCTTTCCACCGGTGTGTATCAGGCCAGGTTTCACTACCAGCATGTGACTGTTAGGCTACGTGAAGGAAATTGTTGAATTTCAGTCCAATTCTCAGTGGGCAGGTTCCACAACACTGACACAGAAATCTCCCCGTTATACAACTGACACTAATTGAATCCTTTTTAGGCTCTTCAGAAGAAAGACCAAGACTGGAACTTCATGGAAGCAGAACTAACAGTTCTGTGAACTCCTCAGAACAGAGGCACATGGATGCAATGCTGTGGCAGACTTATGTGGCATCTCAAAAAATATAGAAGGTTTTGGACTTCTGCTGTCTTCAACTTTCACCAACATTCAAATTCACCTACATTAAAAGAAAATTAAATTGCCCTCCCCCACAAAAAGAAAACCACAACAAAGCAAACATCCTCCAGCAAACTATTCGCTTGGATCTATTAAAACTTGCCAAGTCAACGTTCCAGTCTCAACTGCCTAACCCAGCCTGCCAACAACAGAAGTGTCAGTTTTTTCCTTCTCTATTTTACATTAACAAAAGTCAATTGTGGCGATGAATTGCATCACATGCCAACAATATATCACATTCCTTCACAGCTGCTTTTTGTAAAGGGAAGGAAAAGACCTCATCAGTCACTGACAACACTTCTATAAACCATAAACATTTTGAGAACTCCATCCACAAAGCCAGGATGGTAACCTACCACACAAAACCCTTCCTAATGAAGGGGCATAGGTTTATTTTCTGGAATTGATAGTTTGTGCTAAGTGTATACAAAGAATCGGTATACTAACCAAATCATGGTAGTTTTAAACTTATTTTAATAGATGAGCAGGTCAGATGGAAAAAAATGTGTCTGTTATGCCCCAAAGAGCAGGAAAGGTTTGTTACCAAGTCAGCAGGCAGGGCTTGCCCTAATATACTAGGGAGAAAAGGGAGGAAGCAATACTGCACATTATATTTTGCTCCTATTCTTTAGCTGAGTAACAGCTAAATCAAAAGCATTAAGGTAACTCTGTTAATTTGCCTCAAGATTTATAACTGATTTAAATGAAAGAAAAATAGACTCCTATAAAATACTAATAAGACTAACTTGTATTGTCAAAACTGAATTAGACTGCAAGTAAAGGGACAGCCATGGTATATATATTAGTGCATTAACTTCATTATCGTTAACTAACAAATAATGAAGGATAATAATGAACAGGAAAAGAATACAAAAGAGGGAGAACAAAGCTGATTATTAGACATGCATATAAAGTGTGTCTGTTTGCTTCCTGGAAGCTCAAGTGAACCTCAAACTGTTTGATGTGATGGATATATGCATTCACATCTTTGGAAAACAAAAATGCTCACTGCCATATAAATTCTACAACAAGCCAATAAACATTGGCTTCTTACACCTATCAAAATAATAAAGTCCAACCAGTTTCTTTCAATGCACTTGTATCACGAAGACCACCTATGCAAATATAAACACAGCGTTTTAATTCCTGATTAATTATTGCCAATTATAAACGGGGACAGTTTAAAAAAAATAAATTAGGAGGATAATTAACTATTTTCACATACAAAGGTAACAATGTAACATCATGCAGTGGTTTTAAAAGCCTCCTACTTTCTGCATTTCTATTCTGTTAGTTTGAGCCAAGATCATAAAAGCAGCTTTCATTTCTTTGAAGAGGAATACAGGTGAAAAGCATCTGTCCCTCTCCCTGGTCATTTCATCTCAATGGTACTGGATTCAAATATTCAACCGCTGATTGATATGGAACATGAACATTTTAGTAGGATTCCTGTGTTTGGAGAAAAGCTAAGAAGAAAAGGGCTAAATGAAAGCCTATGGCATTACACAATGGCTACCATTAAAAAGTTATGTTCTAACATTAACAAAATAAACATTTGTGTGTCTGTTCAACTGAACATGATGCGTTATGGTCATACGACAAGAGCAAGTTTTATTTATATCAAAGTCACAGGAATAAAAAGCACAGATACAAAAGCAAAACTCAGTGAAGTACTATAATGCTGTATTTTCCTGTAACCAGCAGTTAACAGTCAAATAGTCGTTTGTGGTGGAGAATTTTGTCAGAAAATAAAATAATGTGTACTACAGATGTTCTCAAAGTCACACGTTTCTGTTGCCCACAAAGTGAAAGAGAAATGTTCTCAAAGAGCAACTTCAGCCTTGAAGGGTTCCCTCCATCAGCTACCACCGGGTTTCTGATTTGCATGGCACATACCATATTTTCTCCCTAAAAATCCAGCTAAGATCTGTCCATTTCTATTATTTTACTAGGCATGCTTTTCTCTCTCCCTGTATAAATATTCATATTTTCAAGTAAGCTGCTGAATTTAATTCAGCCCAGAAAGGCAAATTCCTCCTCACAGATGACACAGAACCTTACTGTTTCAGCAGATGAGTAAGAAAACTCACACTTTTGTTCCACTCTATTCTGATCCTCTAACAGAAGAATCAAAGCTCAGATATACTGATACTTCTAGCTTTACAAACACCACCACTAAGAAACCTCCCAAGCCTTTTTGGAAAACCAAAAACTCATTATTACAGGCTCACCTTTATATCTAATGATTAACTATGAAAGTATGTTATTAAAAGCAGATTACAACACATACAATAAGAATATTGTACAGCTACTTTGCTGTTTGTACAAGCACTTGTACAAACATAATGCTTCCATATACACCAACAAAATGTATAGTACTTGAAAGTGCCTACAGGCCCCTTAAGAAACATAACAGTTCCACTGGGAGCAAAGATCGATACTTCAAAAGGAAAGCATTATTGCTTCTTTTACTGTCAGAAAGTCTCAAAAGGCTGAATTTCTGTACCAATACAATGAAAAATTCAAACACATTTGCAGCAGATTTCAACAGACGAGGACAGCAGGCATATCCTCTTATCCTTATTTCTAGTACTGAGACACTGTGACTGGGAACGACAGCATCCAGCTGAGGGAACAAAAAACCAGTTGTGTAAATAATCCATCATTTTAGAATGAGGTCTGCTGATACAACATGGACTCTGGTAATCTATTTCTTATTTAACAAAAGTTGCAACTAACACAAGTTCATTAGCTATTCATAAGTTTATAAACTACTTGCGAACTGAGTAATTCCAGATAACATCAGATTACAACAACTGTTCTGTATTAGAGTTGTACAGAAAAAGCCTTAGGGAAGGAAAGCAGTAATGAACATTAGGATCAGGCTCATCATTGTTTCAGAAACAGTATGCTGTGTGAGTAACCCAATTGGAACACTCTTCCTTTGAACGTTTTGCTGAGCTGTGTGATGTAAAAATAGATTTGTATGCCTCAGATTTCTCCTCGCTGTCTGCGATGGATCTCTTCGTGGTAGTAGAAGCCGCCTTATTGACTTTTCCTGGGACAGATGAACTTCCATTATCTCCTAGAGAAAAAGGAATAGAGTCAAACATACATTTTTCCAATTGTGAGCTGTTATTAAGGCTGTTTTTTTTTTTTTTTAGTTATGTGTACAGACATGGAGTATATACTTTTTTTCATGGCTATCACAAAAATATCCTATAATTGAACTCAATAGCAAGCATATCCTTAGCTTACAAAATTTATACTCAAAATGCATTTACAAACCTTGAAGAGAATAATTCCTTCCTACTTGTGCAAACCCCTGCACTGTAATTCAGTACTGACAACATTTATTCCTCCAGATGAAAAATGGCTCTGAACTCTAATCTTAAGAAACATTAAAGTATTCCATCACCCTGAAGTACTGTTTGAAAATTAGCTATCAAATGGCAAAAGCCAAACTTGTGACATACTATCCCCAGGGAATCTGCTCTCTTTATTCTGTGCAAAGTCATTCATGACCAACAACTTCACCTACTTTTTTTTTTTTTTTTTTTTTTTTTTAAATATCTGGGATAGGAAAGTGTCTATCCCTCCACTTCTCACACCATTTCTCTCAGTGTTATATCTCGTGTTACAAAAAAAGAACTCTTTCTTAATGACTACTCAGCCTTCTCTGAAGTAGGAGGACAGTGTTTTAAAAGCATGTGTCAAATCTCTCGTGCAAAGAAATGAACACAGAAAGGTCTGCAGAAACTCTACATATTTAGTATAATTTAGGCACAACTGCATGTAAATAATTAGCATGGAGCCTGTCTGAAAACGCACTTATCCAATTTCTGCATGTAGTCATAGGAATTTTATGTGCAATCTTAAGCATCATGTATCAGACCCTTTTTGTATTTGGAGAATGCTGCTTTTAATGCCACTAATAGTTGTCTGGAAAGAATTACTAAACACTGGATTTGAAAGACTGAATACATATGCTGGAAGTCCAGAAACCTTAGGGTGCCATGTTCACAAATTAATTCCTATGCTACTGGCATTCCTCACCCCACGTTTTTTCTTCATTTTCCCTCTCTCCTCTTATTCCCCTACTGGTCAATGTAACTGCTGTCAGAAACAAACCAATGACCTGACATTTCAAAAGGCATATTTTTCTTCTTTATGTTATTGGAAAAGAAAAATACATCATGTTATTAGCATTACTAAGTTCCTCAACAACTTAAAGCAATTACAATAGTCACAAATGAAACACGTCTAAAAGCTTAGCCCTTATAAAAGCAGAAAGTGGCAGGTTAGACATTTCTAATGGAAATTCTCACAGAATCACAGAATTTTCTAGGTTGGAAGAGACCTCAAGGTCATCGAGTCCAACCTCTGACCTAACGCTAACAGCCCTCCACTAAACCATATCCCTGAGCTCTACATCTAAACGTCTTTTAAAGACCTCCAGGGATGGTGACTCCACCACTTCCCTGGGCAGCCTGTTCCAATGCCTCACAACCCTTTCAGTGAAGAAGTTCTTCCTAACATCTAGCCTAAAACTCCCCTGGCTCAACTTAAACCCATTCCCCCTCGTCCTGTCACCAGGCACGTGGGAGAACAGGCCAACCCCCACCTCGCTACAGCCTCCCTTGAGGTACCTAAAAAGAGCGATAAGGTCGCCCCTGAGCCTCCTCTTCTCCAGGCTGAACAAGCCCAGCTCCCTCAGCCGCTCCTCGTAGGACTTGTTCTCCAGGCCCCTCACCAGCTTCGTCGCCCTTCTCTGCACCCGCTCAAGCACCTCGATGTCCTTCTTGTAGCGAGGGGCCCAAAACTGAACACAGTACTCGAGGTGCGGCCTCACCAGAGCTGAGTACAGGGGGACGATCACCTCCCTAGCCCTGCTGGTCACACTGTTCTCTCAGCTTATTACATAGAATAATTAAACAATGAAGTGTAGATAAATTTAGATTCTTCAAACAAATGATTCTGACTTTTCCTGTGGCTGTAATATACACAGTTTAATACTTCACCTTAAAACCTCAGACAGCCTTTAAACACACACCCATTCTTATATTTCTGTATTAACACATCAGTATGAATTGGAGACATTAAATAGCATAATATATATTACCTAAAGAGAGTCACCAAAGGACAGGCAATTTTATTCATACCTTCGTAACTACTGTAGATACACCAGTACATCCTGAAGTTATATTTCAATGCTCCCAGTGAAGCATAACAAATTAATAGCTAAAACGGAGGACTAAAATTCATCAGCTTGGGACTTTTTAATAAACTTCACTGAAATAAATCACCATAGAAGACTTTTTGACTGCTTGAACTTCAGGATAACTACTAATTCTCCTCACACTATCTCTTCAAAAAAAAAAAAAAAAAAAAAAAAAGAAAAAGAAAAAAAAAAGATACACCAAACCCTTGACTATATAACTGTGTGAATAAGAATCTCTCATCATATTTGTTTAAGTCGGTTCCCACCAACTTAAAGCACAGCAACATTGGAATGACATAAACAAGCAAATCTGCCTTGTTTTCATGGCAAAAAATGCAGAAATGCAGTATAGTTAACAGCGTATATTATTTTCGTTAGTTATCACAGCACTTGCCAGTTTTGTAGATTTGGCAGATGGTACAGCAAAACTCCATTTTAAGAAAAAGTTGACTACAGTTTCTGTTGAACAAGAAACTTTGTTAAACTTCAAGAGGAAGCTTCCTACTCCAGCTTGAAAAGACAGCCTTTAGGATATATGTTCAAAACACTAGGTTCTTTGAAAAAAGAACAACATCATGGCTCATTCGAAGACCGGAGTTGACCTTTTATTACCAAGAAAGACAATAAATTAAGATAGGCTGTGAAGAAATTTGTATTCTCAGTTCTCCCTGTTCTGCCTTTCAAAGTAGTATGGGGCAGCTAACGAATACACTAGGACTAGTGATGTGGTTAAAATAACAGATTTTTTTTTTAAATGAGAGGGACTAAATTAAATTATTTTAAAAATTGTTTATCTTCTCTAATTTTTAACTGATAGTGTGTAATCAGTTTCAGAATGAAGTTATATAAATCAGTAAAGAAAAAGCCCAAAGAAAATTCCTTCCGTTCACTCAAACCTGGGCTCACATGTACAAGAGACTAAAACACACGCATTTGGAAAAGCTCTAGCTTAAGAAATTCTTCATGCAAACTGAGTGCAATAACCTACTGGTCAGAAAAGAAGTGACCAGGTAGCTTCTGAAAACTCTGGTACAAAAATACAAAGAAGGATCTCTCCTGCAATATTTTTCTAAGCAGAACTATTCACTTTTTTCAACATTTAGTTCAAAGCATTATCACCAACCTGAACTTTTGGTGAAGATGATCTGCCTCTTTTCCCCAGAACTGGAACTGATACAATCCTTTCTATTCTTGACTTTTGAAGGACCTGGAGCTTCTATGAATTAAAAAAAAATAAATGAAATCATCAACCTATTTCACAACTCCTAAGAGTAAACATAATTAATAGCTGTGACATTACCTTCGGTGGTATCTTGCTGAGAAGCTGTTTCTGCTGACTTACATTTCTTTGATTTCTGAAACAACACAAATAGAAATCTAATGATTTACTGAAGAGTATGCAATTCCTAATTTGCATTTGATAGACACACAACAAGAACAGTGGAACTGTTCCCAACATAATTTTTCAATATTTTCACATTTTCAAAAAACTTCAAACCATATTTTCAATACTATTTCTATAGGGGAAAAATAATAATATCAGAAACCTTAAAGGAACCTTGAAGAAAGACATAGAGGCCAAAATTCAACCGTCTAGATCTGATATTTTGGTTTGTATACTTTGCAGGGGAAGGAGGTATAATCATTAAGGTAATTCAAAACTGAACTCACATGGCAGGATAATAAACTGAAGGACTTTAAACAGGACACAGCTAACCATAATCAGTACAGACATTTTTCAATATAAAATTCAGAGTAATCCCACATCTTATATCTACTTCTTTTTATTTAGTTAATAAAAAAAAATACCTTCTGGGTAACTTTCAGTAAGTGGGCTCTTGGATGCAAATCGCTTGGGAAGCAAAGGTGTGAAGAGCTAACCCATTTTTTTTAAAAGCATCTGTGGACCAGATTTTCCTAGTTAATTCATAATTGTCAAGATTAAAAAAAAACACCACAAGGAAAAAAAAAAAAAAAAAAAACAACACAAAACCAAACAGCAGCAACAGCAAGAGTTTCATTACTGGCTTTGATTATATAAAATGTCAAACTGAAAAAGAAAGATATATTAAAACAGCTGTTGGCAGCGTTATCAAAAAAGCTGACTCCATATACACTCAGAATGGGGTACATATTTCAAAGAAGTTATACAACCCCCAAAAAAACAAATTCCTTTCAATATGTTGTAAGAATTAGGAGAACCCATGCTGTCAAGAATACAATTAATGCTTGGGGAAAAAAAAAAAAACAAAACTATACCACATGCTGCTGCAAAACTTAGCCAGAAGGTGGTGGCAGAGCGTAACTATTCCAAAAGCAGACTTGGCTCTCCTGTCCTCCTCCACTGTACACAAAAATATTCTTTTCAAGGTGCTTCAGATTTTGTTATTACGAATGGATTTAAAATGAGTTACCTCCTAGTATATGGTATCTGAATTATGAGATGTTTGTCAATATATGCTATACATGAGTGTATACTATACATATTTCAGCATGGGCACATATGACACACTTAAACTTGAATTATTATTATTATTTTTTAGTACTAGTGCTAGCTGCATCTTCCTTATGATTTGTCTTATGGGTATAAAGAAAAGTAGATTATGGTTTTTGTTCCAACTACAGTTGGTACACTCAGACTGCTCCCCTAGATAGCAGGAACCGAGTAACAGCAGTGCATACAGGCTCTAAGCCAGTAACTGTTCACTGACACCAGAGCCGGAGCTCACAGATCTCAGGTTATAACCAGTGGAGCCAATGACAGCAGAGAAGAGTGATTCTAGCTGCAAAAATTCATCTGGCAACAGGGCAAGGAAGTGTTGTGAAACTCATCAGTAACTGAGGACAAAACACAAGAGGCCTGCTGAGAGATCTGCAAATACTGCACCAGCCTGTGATGCACATCTCTTCTAAAACAGAAATACTGGCACACTCAAATGCCCACACAGTGCTCAAGACCAAAGCATAATTTTTTGTCTGCTGCCAAGAGCAACTGTGCTGACACCGTAAGAGAGAGAACTGCTCAGTACACCTTGGTGGTACTTCTCTTGTGTAGAAGTTAAGGCTAGCATCAGCTTCCAGTCTATTTGAACCAAAGCTACAGGTGCTTCACTTACAAAAAGAGACACCTTCCTAATGAAAATTGAGTGCAAATGACCGCTTTTGGGAATGATTGCGCATCTGTTGGGATCTATAATACTTTATCCTCAACTGTCTTTAAAGTCCTTTTAAAACCATGCTTTTAACACATGCCCGGGCTAACCCAGGCCCATGCCCTGTGGTGCTGTACTGGCACATGTGAGTGACTCCAATGAAAAGGAATTACATGCTTGCTGGTAACTAAACTAGCATTCAGTCCAACAGAATCTAGGAAAACGTTTGTATGCCATCTAATCTTAGATGCAGACAAAATCAAGCACAGAAATAAGGGTCAAGTGATTAACATCTCCGTAAAGTCTTGGCTGCTGGAAGCATCAGGCAATGATGATTCACACACTCAAGATTCCCCTAAACACGTATCACTTAATTCCATGATTTTCTGAGCACCACACAGTGTCTGCTAGTTAAAAGAGTTTCAGTAGACACAATTTCAAATTGCTGTTAACAGAATATGCACACAGAATCTCACAAGTTTTACATCTTCGAGTGGGTATAAAGACCAGGAGACCAAGCTATGTGGTCTGATCAAAATTTGCATTACAGAGAATAACTTATTTTAAGCAATATATAAAAATATTACCTTTTCTAATTTACTTTTGAGCTTTCTTTCCTCCATTCTTTTCTTCAACACTTCCACATCTTCTTTATTACCATTAAGGATAATCACATCTTCCTCTTGAAAGGGAACACCACACTTTAAAAAAAAAGACGACAAAAATCACAGTTTCTTCAGGATCTTTATGCTGGTGAACCTTTGTTAGAATTAACAGTTCTGTGTTTACCATTTCCAAAGTGTTCCCTAACTCTTCCCTTTACCACTGTGTCTTTTCTGATAGTTCTTCTCTTCTAACACAGTCTAAAACAGCTTTTCACTTAAAACATCAAAGGGAAAATCTCCGTAGTTTTTACTACTGAGCAAAATAATACTGACTGACAGCATCCCTCTTCATCAAAAGGAAGATAAATATTCATCTTCACTGTGAATCATGAACTGGTGATAACCACATTTAAAAGCAGCTCCCATGTCAATTTGTACAGGAAATTCTAAAATAATTTTGGAAGTATTAAAATATTTTGTTCTTCAAAGCTGTAGTTTTTTTTTTTTTTTAATTTATGAATGCATTTGATTAAGATCAAAGTATTATGACACAATGCTCTAAGATGTCTTTCAACTTACTTATAGTCACACAAGCAATAACGCCTGAGCAGCAGTTCCTTTATACTGACCAGGAACAGCACCAGAGAACGTTTCTCCCCAGCAGCTACAACAGGAAAACTTTTTTATTTTATTTTAAATGATTATGGAGATAAAAAGGGGGGTCATGAAAGTGGCATTATTCATTAACCTTGCCTGGCCATCTCACTGTCCTTTACTTGATTTATTGAACACTATCAAGTTTTACATTTTCAAAGTGTACTTATTAATTTACCTGTATGTGATCTGCTTCATGTAATTTCACATTTATTTTCTGATTGAGTATACAGATGTTTCACTGCACAATTTTTAATCATCTAGTAAATCCAGGACATCGAATATGATGTTTTACTGTTTTAGGATCTCATTTTTTTATTTTTTATAAGTTCTTTTGGTAAATCCAGAACCTTTCTCCTTGTCTGCAAGATTAGTTTATAATTCTGTCTCTGCTGCTACTCTTATGTTTTCTGAACAAAGGATTAGAAAGGTTATTCAGGCATTTGTAGCAGGGATTGTAGTACTGTACATACCTCCTTTCATTTGTTTAACTACAGTATACTCAAGTGATGAACAATAAAAAAAATTGATCTGAGTACAAGTGTTCAGAATGACAACAAAGGAGAATATTCACGTAAGTCAGGCGCAATAGTAAATCTCACACAGGAAATGGGTGAGTAGCTCACATTTTTCCATAGTTACTCAATAAGCTACCGCTAGAAATACCAGCTCAGTATGACCTCAGACACTGGTGAGAGAGAAGTCTAGATAAGCAAGACAGACCATTAATCTTTCTACTAAAGTGAAAATGACTGGAGCTGTACTGAGTCTAAAGAAGCCCTACACATACATTCCCAGTCGGATGTTTTCTGAATACAGCCTGAAAGACAGCACCCACCTACACGCTACTGGTTTGAAAAGTAATTTCTGCAATATTTTAAAGCATAACCTATTAATACAAAAATATGAGGCTATTTCCTGCAAGTAAAAGTTTACGTAAAAAGACTCCAATCTGAATAAATGTTGCATTTTTAAAAAAAAAAAGCAAAGAAATACAGGGTTCTCATCTGGAAAACACAGGTGGAACTGTTCTAAAATGAAAAATATTTACAATAAATGGGGAAAAGACTGTGTCCTGTTTTCATACACTGAAACAGATAACTTCTTGCCATGACAACAACCAGATTGTATTACAGAGACCAAACTGTTCCAAACACACTTTAAGTACAGCAAGTTACATGCGTAGAACCAACTCCACCTTCCCAGGTTTCACTTACTCCAGTAGATACTATTTGTTGTTTGGATGTGCATCACATTTTTTTTAATTGTCATCATTGGTCGATGCAAAGTTTTAATTTTTTTTTTTTTTGGGCTATCTTTTCATATAAAAAATAAAAGGACTTTATCCCAACAATCTGAAACGCTGAGATAAAAAACAGAAAGAAATTTCAGTTTTGCAAACTCAGGAAGGTTGTTCCTTCCACCTAAGGTGTTCTGTGGCAGATATTTGTCTTACGATATCACAAGGTCCCCTTTGCTGTACCTTGTTTATACTGGGATTTAAAATACATATGAAGGTGCCTAGTGTAGTTCCTTAACGTCTTTGCAGCACCTTGAACAGGAGACATTCACGGATGAGACTGAATTTGTGCACTATTCTGGAGTGGACAAAAGCATTAGAACAGCAGCTTGTAGATGTGAATGTGAGATTCAAAGGTTAATTGAAGGTTGGGATAAGGCAGGGATGTTAGCTGAAGGACATGCTGGATAAACTGCATAGTCTTTGTCTAAATGTCCTTTCAGGATCCAATTATAAAAAACATATTCATAACTGTTTATACTAAAATGGTTTAACATGCTTGCAACAAGGATTTATTTAAAGGGTCTGCAAGTAATAATAATTTCTTCAAAATCTTTTATTCACTTATTTATGTACTCTACATACTCTACATGTTCACACACCAGCTTAACAAAAAAAATGCACCCTAAAGACTTTAAATCATTAGAACAATAAAGGTATTAAGAGTTGTCAGAAGATGAATAAAAAAAAGCTGTATTTTAAAAAAAACCAAACAACAACACACCAGTAACAGTCAGACTACTTTTTAGAATAATGAAGACCTTTTAATTTGCAAGTGTTTTCTTTGGTTTCGTTTTCAGTAGTAACAGAATCTTAATTCAAGATCATTTCTTGCAACACGTTTCAGCTACAGAAGACATTTGTACCTTGCTTCTTGCTGTAAGCTACTTTCATTTTTTTTTGTGTGTGTGTGTAAAGCATCTCACATGTAGTTCCATCCCAGACTACTCCAGTCATCTTTGCCTGTTACGCAATTGCATTATGTTTCCACAGCTAGATATTTACATCAATGTTACAGTTCAATATCCTATGGAGACCTGAAACCCCCTTCCCAAACTATAAACACCAAGTTCATTCCTGCAGCCCTCCTAAATACAACCCCTAGGAGGAAGGCAAAAGGACATGAACAGTTTTCCAAAAGAAATTCTCACCCACATAGGGGCTATGTCACCGCATCCTGACCGCCCCTCTTGAGGTAGGATTGAGACCTATTTAGAAACCAGCCTGAGCAGACATCCTACTCAGCCATGGACCAAGTCAGTATTCATTTACCAGCTATGTAAGCTGACGCATTAACAGTTAGAGAAGACAATAATCTTTAACTAAAAACACGGAGTGGGAGAGGGCGTTTTCCAGCAGCTCGTTCCCTAGGAGGCCAGTAGGGCATGAGCAGCCGAACACCACCTCTGGCACTTGTCCGAGGGGCCGAGGAGAGTGGCAATGGGGCAAAGAGATGGGGAAAAGGTAACTCGGGAAGAGTGGAAGAAGCCTCCTTCATACTAAGTCAGTGATCATGAACTTCACTCAGAAATTGTAGCATCTGCTACAAAAACAGTGTCCAAGCTGAAGCCTCTGTTCACAGAGCTGCCCTTAAAGGCTGTACCTGCAGCTGTGCCTTAGTTTACTTCCAGGTTTTCTCCCTATTTATTTCTGAGTAATACACTATTTTAATCTGTAAGTATCCAAAATATGCCAGCCTTCTTATTTCTAGAGCCCCAAAGCTTTGTAATTCCAGTAAACTTATTTTTTTCGCTTAAGACTCCACCCCCCAAAAAATCTCAGTAAAAGCGGTAATGCAGTGACCGCTCAGGAGGAACACATCTCATTCAGTATCTTTAAGCTTCAGACCCTAGAAGTGACCAGGTACAATTCTTTCCTATACTTGTGTGCTGCAAATCGGAAAGTTTCAGCAGGCAAACAGTTAAGAACCAGGGGGGGAGGAGGAGGAGGAGGAGAGAAAGAGTTACCCCTGCAGTTCTCATCGCCCAGCACCGAGGTTAGAGCCTGTGGTAAAGCAATGCAATTCACAACCACCAGCAATGTACTCCACGGATCTGAAAGCCGGCTTTCAGTCCTTTAAAGGCTGTCTCCGAACAGTGGCAACAGAAATTTGGAAAAGCTCAAGTTTTCTCTCATTATAGAGAAGCTGAGGACGTTTCTTCCGAGGCTAACCAGCATTACTGCAGAATAAATATGCTAAGCATTGCGGGAAGCCAGATGAAGCCTTAAATGAAAACATGCACGTTAATGTTTAACCCCTTTTCACTTATGTTGAGACTTCCACACGAGCAACAGAATGAAGAATGCTGTCTGAATTTTGCTGAAGGACAATGGGACTATTTAATTTTATTATGTTGCCTTCTCCTGGATAATTCTGGGCAAGGTAAGACTAAATAATTTAGATTTTAGGACTTTGGGTTTTTGCTTTTTCTTTATTAAAGCACAGAATATTGTAATTTTTATAAAGTGCCATATCTGCATTTCAGAAAGACCACTTCACTTTAACAAAATACTCAAATCTGCAGTAAAGCTTTCTTTAAATTTTGTTAGAGATGTACAAGAAGGTCATTGCTGCACGTATTGTTTGTATCAATAAACTCAGAATTTAACAAGTATTTATAAAAAATGGTCCAACCAAATTAGTACCTTACAACCATATAACGTAACAGTTTAAATAGCTATCACAGCGTTTGTTTTAGATTGTTACAAGATCAAACATTCTGAAAAAAATATAACAAAATAGGAAAAAATTAAGGATAAGAAGGTACACCTCCATAAATCTGTTTATATTTATCAGCAAACACTGATGCAATATGTTTAAGTGAGAACAGTTTTAGATTTATAAGATAGTTAACTGGGATGTATGAATAAGTTTTTCTTTTACGTGACACAGAGGCAGCCTCAGCACACTCACCTGGCCTTAATGAAAAAAAGGTAGAATCCATTGAAAGTGCTGATTTTAACATTAAACTTTTAGAGGACTGAATTAGTATTCACTTGCTTATGAAATGTCTACACTAAGGCCTGCATGAATAATCTTTCACCTTTCAGACAAAAAAAGGCATAAAAAGATTTGGAAATACAGGAGCTAATGCCTTTTGCCCATTTAATTAGTACAAGACAAAGTATTCCTAAACCATTTGTTTCATTGGATTATTGCCATACAAACTAAATTTTATCTAACCATTAATATTAACCAGTACAAAGAGTACGGACAGAATAGGAAAATTTGACATGCAATGATGCAGTCCAAAATCTTATGGCAGGAAGGAACAATGAACTATAAAACAATTCATTACTAACTATGAAATACACTGCAAGTTGTAATGGGGTTTTTATAAACTGAGATGATATTTTACAGGCCTATTTTCAGGTACAAGCATACTTCCATTTTTCTCTACAGTTGACATTTAATTGAGATGGATTAAGATGACAATTTTCCGTTAGGTAATACCCATAAAAGCAGCCACAAAGATGCGTGAAAATCCCTACAGTGTGCTATTTTTTTTGAAGAATGCCAAGCACTGCTAAAGATTAAGACAACTTCATACTCCAGATTTAGAAAACCTATCCATGTAAGGTCGGATTTCAGAGATGTTTTGATAACAATAAACACCTATAGGGGCACTCTAGCATGATAAAATTAACGTAAGGCAAGACAGTTTGGCTTGTGCCTGGACAGTGGATCTTAACAGAAAGATCCCTTGCTCTTCAAGGGCAGGAGTGAGTATGGTAGCAGAGTCCTTGACAGCAGGTAACAGAATAGAGGTTAGATGAATCTCGTCAGTTACAAATTTCCAACACAATGGGACCAAGAGCTACAGTTTCAGCTCTAGACCTGCTAAAACACTAGCAGAAAGCCAATGCTGGCATTCTGTGAACATATCCTGAGGTTGAGTGACGTCAAATTCTGCTCTCTTAGGCAAGGCTTCATCATTTGGTCAACCCCCAGAAACATTTTTACTGTTATGAAAGGTATTGTTTCCTCTTACCTGACACCGGATTGTTTGTGTACATTTATGCTGCTATAGTAATTCAATAGGAAGAATTCAGAGTAAATACTTAACAAGCTGAAACATCCCTGGTAGCTATTATTTGATGGGTAATAAAAACGTAAGTGTACAAAACAAACTGGTTATAGCTTGGTTCCCTTGGGAACTAACTTTTGCAACCCATCCACAAAATTGTGTTCAATTAAAACAACCAAACAAGCAACCAAACACCATGAAGCGCGTACTGGTCATATACAGACAGATGCTCTCTTTTCTAAGCAAATACGAAGTCCCAAAGATTTCTTTAACTGCTCTATGTCTCCAGTGTAACTTTTATGTGCAGAGTGGTCTTTCCACGTGCTGGATCACAGAGATCTCATCATGTTCCCTAATTCAGAGCAACCTCAATGCCCCCCCCCCCATCATTTTCTAAGAATAAAACATTTTTTCTGGCTCCAGGTCCATAAAAAACAGTGTTTCCTAACAAACACTCCCTCTCCCTAGCTTCTGCTATTGGGCACATAATGGCTCTTACGCAAATCTATTCTTGGCTCTGGTAGTCAGCTGGTAGCAGGCTACAGCACTGGCATATTTCATTTTTACTGGAAAAATTCTGGCTTCTACCTTTTAATGGCATTCTTGTTCTCCTCCTTTCTGCACAATATTAAAAGATTGATGTGGACTTGATTTGCTTAAGTTTTTCACGCAAACGGCCGAAAGACAATCAAGCTTGTTTACACGGTAAATGTATCCCTCAGGAGCTGATGAAAAAAAATCTTCTGGGACCTGACTTCCTAATGTTTTTCTTTGGCCTATGCATTCAATGCAGGCTGAGGAGCACTGTTGACAGAACACTGAAACAAAATGGATGAATCCTCCACTTAACACACAAAGTCACTTTCTGAAATGCTAAGTGCAAAAGAGGCATTCTTTCAGCATGAAATTCAGTGCATACCAGTAAGGATAACAAGATAAATACATTCCTTCCCAACAGCCTAATAGATATCAAAATTTTAGTGTTTTACGGGATCTGTACTCTTGCTTAAAATCCTGTATTTTTAATGCTTTTAAAATTCTGTTTCTTTCCAACTTTGACTCCAATGACCTCTATTTTTGAGCTTCTAAGACTGCCATATACTGGTTTTTCATTTTAATAAGTCCACTGATTTTCTAACAAATACCTAGATCCTTCTAACCACAACAGTGGTCACAAAGAAACTACAAAACTATGCTTGTTCTTACATAATAGCAAATATGTTGCGATGCTGACAGCTGCAAAACATAGAATACTTAGAGGTGAAAATAACAGAAAGCATTAAAAACAAATTCACTGAATAAGGTACAGGAGCATATGAATTTTCTTTAAAAGACATAAAATATTTCTTAACTATTAAGCTTAATGACAGCTGATGGACTCTTCCTCCCCTCCCTGGAACATTCTCTAGGTAGCTCTGTACCAAATGTTTCAAGGACAAAACTTCACGTAATAGCTGTGGGATTTGGGACTGCTGCACTATCATGCTTCGGACATTTCAACAAGAGAGGTATAAGTAAGAAAAAGAAAAACTCCTATGTCAACAGCAATGTAAATTACAGTTATCTATGAATGCTAATGGAGGCAGGAGCATACTTTATCTCAGGATACGTACACATGCTAAAAATAAGGGATGACTGTTGTCCACATGTGCTGTTTTCCAAAGCACTAATGCAAAGATGTGTGTGTGTGTGTGGGGGGGAAGGTCCAAAATGAATTAGAAAGAAACATTTGCTGACTTTATAAGGATAAGGAATGACGCATTTTGTAGAATGCATTTTCATCTTCCCCTTTTGTTTATTTAATAAATTTTTTGCTGACTTAATTCACTGAATTAAATTCTGTTCCTCCAACAGAAGCTAAGGTTTCCCAGGCCTTAAGGAAATCTCGTCAATGGCTGAGATTACACGCTGTCCCATACAGAGCTTGCCCACCGTTCCTGTGGGGGGGACTGGACTTCGACCAACCTACTGCACTGCTCACCTGCTGGAGCACACGTTGCTTCAAAGTAGGATCAACTTCTCGCTTATGAGCTAGACCCTCACACGATCTGAAGACAGTCTCCGGATAATAAAAGATGAACCCACTTGATGCAACAAAATCAGGATTTTTAGCATGCATTGCAGTCTGTACCTTCATCTACACCTTCATCTACCTAAAGGATACACTTCTCGAAGATCCAAATGAACAGAAATTTAGTGGAAATACAGCAGAGTGTGGTTTTTACCCGGATGAACTTTGTTCAGCTCTTTTTATGGGGAAAACTGCTGCTTTTAAAATTGGAAACGTTTGCCAGAATACCTACCGACCTGAAACATTCAACTGCATTCAGACTCCATGCAACTGCTCCACGGTCTTGAAGAATCTACACTTTATAACAAGACCACTGTCAGCTGAAGAAGGAAGCTTCTCACTGGCATACATTATCACAATTCACAAGGAGTTGGAAATGTTTGTAAAGCTACTAAGAGCTATTTATATGCCTCAGAATATTTACTGCATACATGTCGATGAAAAATCATCAGAGGATTATAAAGCTGCTGTACAAAATATTGTTAATTGCTTTGAAAATATTTTTATTTCCTCAAAAAGAGAAAATGTTGTTTATGCCGGATTTTCAAGATTACAAGCTGATATTAATTGCATGAGAGATCTAGTTCAATCCAAAATTCAGTGGAATTACGTTATTAATCTGTGTGGCCAAGATTATCCCATTAAAACAAACAAAGACATTATCAAATACATCAAAAGTAAATGGAATGGTAAAAATATGACTCCTGGGGTAGTCCAACCCCTTCATATGAAACACAGAACACAGTTTAGTTACAGAGAATACGTGCGTTCTGGAACGTCATACGTGTATCCAACCAAGAACATAAAATCTAAACCTCCGTATAATTTGACTATATATTTTGGTAGTGCCTATTACATTCTCACTAAAGAATTTGTGGAGTTTACACTGACTGATGCACGTGCAAAAGACTTGCTTGAATGGTCAAGAGACACATACAGTCCGGACGAACACTACTGGGTCACACTGAATCGTTTAAATGGTAAGATTTATGCAATTTTTACTGTGGATAACTCCTGCACCAATACTGCAGGGTCTATGAAACAGAGAGCTAGTGAGCTCCATTTTGGGGCTTAATGCCACCTTGCTCGAATTGTGTTGCATAAATATGGTAATTTCTTCAGTCCTGGTGCTGTTCCTTCAAACCCCATCTCCTGATGGTAAAATGAAGCCTAACTCCAGGAAGTACTACTTATGCTGTAGTAGACCATTAGCTACAAGGCTACAAAAACGTTGATTAAAAAAGTAATTTTTTAAACTACATAAAAGCTTATGCTCTCACAAAAAAAAAAAAAAAAAAAGAATAAATGAAACAGAGAACAAAATAATTTTCTTATGATGTAAGTAACTGTAAATAAATACTTGACAAGGCTATGCTTAAAAAGTCTACAGCAGTGAAAATTATCCCTCTTAGTAGAAATAAGTAGAAAGGAATCTTATCAGAACATTGTTTTTAAAGATGCTCCAGGTGCTACACCAAATGCAGACTGGGAAGGAAACATACGAGCCATTAAATGGAAAGATCAAGAAGGCACCACACACAAGGGCTGCAAAGGTAATGTGAAATGTGAACTAGAATTTGATTCACTGACTAGCATTCATTGCACATTACGTATTACGTGTTAAGCTAGCTATTAAATGTGTCTCACTAGCCATATATATTTTATTTTGGAAGTGTGGAATAAAAGAGCAATCCATCCTCCTCCACTGTATCTAATTTAAATATGTTCTGACAGATTCTTGCAAAGATTTTCACAGTAACCACATACTGACAACCATTCTTTCAACCTCCAGTTACAATAATTCAATAATTCAAGGGGGGCAACGGCAGGATTGCATCTATTTTATATTTCGGTGGCTAAGGTTTGTAAGCTTTTGTTTATTTGATTGCCTTCTTCTATTACATTTACCAATGCATTAACTTGGCTTATCAGTTTTCAGTGAGAAGTGTGAAGGGATTTACTCGACAAGCACGACTGTCGGATACTCACATCAGCTCTGGGTTAAATCTCCTCATGTGCTGACCACACACACAAAAAAGTTTAAAATACAAAACCATAAAACTCAGCTTAGTAAAACATTGCATGATTAAATAGGCACTCAAAAAGAAATAGGATATGAGAAAAACTTCAGCATGCCCCACTACAAGATACGGTGTGTCATTGAAGCAGTTGGAGATACAAAATCAAGTTTCAAATCTAGTATTAAAAAAAAAATCTACTGTTAAAAAACATCTAGTATTAAAACCTAGAGTAATAATGCTCTGTGAGAACTCAAAAGGTAATTTTTATTAATAACAGCACAGAGTCAAAATATTTTCAAGTGATTCAGGTCAGCTTTCTGCTGCTTTCAGATGCTTCTGTTTGTCTTTGCAGGTCATTACATCAGAGACATTTGCGTCTATGGACTGGGGGATTTACAGTGGATTATTGAATCACCTCACTTGTTTGCAAACAAGTTTGAGCCTGCAACATATCCCCTTGTTACGGACTGCCTAGAGAGACGCCACAGACTTAAAGTACTGCACCAGGCAGAAGTCCCAATTGAAGATCACTGGCGTTTTCAGGAAGATAACTACTTCAACATGAAGCTGAACATTTGAGTTAACCAACAGCTAAAAAAATACTCAAAATATTGACAGAACCCATCAAGATTTTTAGCCACAGACTTCACTCACTTGGTGTATTGTGCTTACCCTCATGCTTTAATGCTGTACTACTGTTTCACCAGTGAAATAAGCAGTTTTATATATTACAGTAAAAGAAAGCAACAACTGCTAAGGGATCAGTTTAAAGAAAATGACATATCTAAATCTGCAACTTACAGAACACAAGGGTGACATTCATAATCCTTTACGTGACTTATTCAAGTGGAAAATACATGTTCCCCATGTGTGTCTACAGCTGAAAAAATGGTATGAAAGTAATAAAATGGAAGTAATGACTGAACAAAGGTGAAATATGAAGAACACAAGTTATGTCTGCTGTATGTTTTATGAACTACATCACATTGATTAACAAAGATGACACAAACTGCAGAGCTTGTAGAGAAACAGGTGCCAGCCAGCTTCAGACACAGTCCATTTCACTGTTTTTTCATGGCCATCTGCATCTCTAATTTCATTGTGTAGCATGGCAACACCACTCTTGCACTATTCATGCTTTGCTCCTAATGACGAGGGTGTCTGTAGCAGTAACATTAGCAGGGGTCCTGAAATGCATGTTTACCTCTAAGTCCCTGGTTCTGATTCTCTGCAGGAGCTCATGGCAATGAGACGTGGGAAATCTGAGGCCAGGGAACAATGGAAAAACTGAGTGAAGAGCTTTCAGTCCCAGGGTAGGGAAACAAAACTTCCCTGAATCTTGCAACAGTCTGCGACAAGTGGCGTTAACATCTACCACCATCTAGGACAAAGATCTTATTTTCCAGATCCTTTGCAGACCAAGCGTAGTTCTCACTAGCCTACAGCAAGGAAGTAGATTTTTGAACTCAGCACCAGGAAAACTAACTTAAAGACTGCACATTCTTCCGAAAATTCAAATGAATCAAGAAATGACCCAACAATAGAACACAAAATTTTCTTATTACAAACTTACTCCTAGGTTCTTGGAACTGTAGTGCTCCTTTTCCCACACAATTTTCTTGGAAACAATTTCTTTCAAGTGAACTTTAACCTAGAGGAGGACCATCTGGTCTATATTTATTTACAGAAACTTAAAAAGCTCAACCCTGTACTCAGTCTCATGTAGAACCCATGGCCTATCTTATGGCTAATTATTGATGAAGATTTTTTTTATGGATAGGAAGGAAAAAAGCCATACACCATGCTCACACTGGGCATTTTGAGAGTCCCTCTGAAAGCCATTACTGAAGCTAATGGGTCCCAGACATGTATTAACCATAACAATATTCAGACTGAATTTCTCTCCAAACCACACCCAATCCACTGTAAGGCACTCCCAGTGTTTATCTACTCTGTGTTGCTTTTTAAAACATGGATGTAATGTTCCTCATTACTGTCTTTGGAGACAATCCAGCACCTAGGTTTTTTTACCTTTCATCACCCTCATATGGAACAACTGTTTCACCTCTGAGTTGACTGAAAAGGTGAAATTCAATAGCAAGGCACTTAGTTAAACTGGCTTGGTTTGCAGCAACTGACCAGAAAAATAAGGAAAAAATGTAGATCTCTAAATCCCTCTTAGAAATATAATTTATGTCTTACTTTAGCCATGTTAATCCAGGAAAAACATTGAGGAGTGACTCTCCTTTCCTAAAGAAATTAATATTTTAAACACAAAATTCTACGCCTATAAAAACCCTATGCAAAATCTTAAACAAGCCACCCCATTCTCAATTATTGAGAAATATTATTTTACCCATTACTGAGTGATCACAACTTCATTAAATTGTTGAAATGTTTTTTTTACTTCTAACAACAATTAAAAGAGTAAGTTATAAAATTGTGAAAGCTGAAAGCATTCAACATGCATAGACAAGCATTCATTAAAGTCCTGTATGTGCTACTGTGAAACAAGTAGATAGATCACTACTCTTGGATCTCAGCAACCAATGTTTACTAACTTTTGGAAACTGTTGATCTAAGAGCATAAATTGTCAATGTGACCGTGTTCTAGGAAACACTACGCTGCATAACATACTGTACACACCTTAACTCTATCTGAAAGATGTATGCATAATTTCTGCTTTAAAAAGCTGAAGGCACACGTTCAATAGCTCTGTATCTAAGTTAAACATTTGATTAAGTGTTCTATATGGCATAAGCTTTAATAGTTAAGGTATTATTTCAAGTGTGCATTGAAATCTGTTGAACCTGGAATCACCTCCAAAAGAAGCTGTAAAGACATGCAAGAGATTACACTTCAAAAAGCTGGTTAAGAAACAGGTTTGTAGGATGATCATCAGCCAGAAATTAATTATACAAAGTACAGGAAATATTATAATAAGGAATTCGTGCTTCTCCCCTGCCTCCTGCCCCCTTCATACAGGGGGAGCTTCATGAAACTCTGAAGCTGGTCATCCCTTTTGGTTATGCCAGACCCGTGGAATTTTCAACACTGAGTGATATGAGAGCTCCTTCTCACTGCTGCTCTTTATCCTAATCATTCAATTACGTTTAGCCTCAACAGAACGTACACACTGGTACCGGTCTTGCTCAAGAAACCATCAAATACAAACACAGTGATTGGAAACTATATGACTTGGTCTTTTAATTTTAGTGCTCTGACAAAGAATCAAAACCAATAGTAGGTGGATAGTTCCAATTTAGAAGTGTATAATTTAAATTGATATTTTTTACATCACATAAAACCCTTCCTGAAGAACTGCAGGCAGGAAGGAGGCAGCAGAGAACTGCTATTATTCAGGATTTCCTCCTACAGAATACTCATAACCAGCAAACTCCAGTATCTTAAACAAAGCTGTTTCCCTTCCTGCCTACTGGGAGTCATATCCTGCACATTTGAGCCTACAACTTCCTACTGATTAAGTTTTCTCAACTTGTTCTACAAAACCTCAAAAATACGGCCCAGAAAAAATATGTCTCTGTAAAAAGGTACTACAAGTTATTTGCATTCACAAGTTACTATTTTTTTTTAACCCTTTTCAGCCTAAGTAGTTAAAATCTTCAAAATTTGTCCCAAATACTTCAGCACAGCATTTTGTGATAAGTATCTTTATAGCATGTAAATATGTTAATTATCTAATTCAGTTTATCTAGTTTAAAGCAAATGAGTAGGAAGATGAGGACTGCAGAATTACCGTTCAGGCTGTCGGATATCTGTATTCTTTGGCGAATGTTTTTACTGCATCATTAATGCATCTGTTTGGTAGAGTCCTCTGGGGAACTGTTGTTTACAAATTAGCAGACCATCAAGATTGCTCTCTAGGCTCATAGGTGAGACTAACGCACAAGAATAGTTTGTTTTGCAAGAGCTTTCTTGAATTTCACAGTAGTGGAGAAAAGAGCTGCTAAACATCTAGACTGACACTTCCCCAGTTTGCATCCATATTAGAAATCTCATCCCCTGGGATGAAATGAAAACAGCATACGTACAACACACAACATTTTTTTTTTTTCTTTTTCATTACTTTCATCTCATTTTACTATATTGCAATATAAAAACAAAGTGTGCTGGGTCAATGAAGCTAGTTAGGGCTATGGATACTAAAACTGTTAGCCACCAGAAAGCATGGCGATCAGTTCCTCATGATCCTTTCAATAAAAGGTACAGTCCCTCTTCCTGATTCGGAGCACAGAATGAGAGCATTACCATCGTGTATCTAAAAATCTACTGAATCACTCTTAATCAAAGGGAAGACTAAAACATCCTCATGGCTGGTTACCATTGCCTTGTTGAATAAAAATCCAGTAATGAAAGGAAGACAGACTAAGCTGTATTATATTCACTTCATTATTTCCAGAAGCATCCTTCTGTATATAGTGAAGTCACATACATGTAAAAACACTTGCACGCAAATAATGAAATTATGATAAATACTTCCTAATTATTAATAAAATTACATAAAACATGTGGGACTAATTTAGTTTTTTATAAGATTACTAGGCTGGCCAAACCATGGAAAAAACATCCGGTTTCTGCATCTACTAATCCCATTACATCCATCTATCAAAAACAAACTTAGAAACAGAGAAAAAACACATTAAAAATAAAGCAGCATCTGGCAACAGGAAAGCAGAGCCATTATCTAAAGGGCTATAGCAGCATTCTATAGAACAAAATTAACACTGAATGCAGCAAAATGAGGCTAAAGCTGATTAATTCTATTTCACATCACATACAACACCGTACTGAGAAAGTATTTGGTTCACAGGTCTTGTTTATTGTAAGTACACGGTACAGCTTATCAAATATCAGGGTATTTGGTGAAAAATAACTGTGGCAAGTGTCACCACAAATCAAATGCAAATAAAAGTAGTGATATGAAAATGAGAGCATTTGCAACATGAATCATTGCCTTCATCTCCAAAGAGACCTTCATAAGGAGATCACTCCACTATTGTGAAAATGAAACGCGGCCAGTATTTTCAACAACAATCCATGAAATTGCTGAAAATGATTTTTTTTTTTTTTGCCTCCAAAAAAAGACAATGGCCCTTCAAAATACAGGGATCAAAACGTAATTTGGAAATGTAATCATTTTAAACAAATATAGCAGACACTGATAAATACAAACCAGACAAAGAAATCACCCTCTTTTAAACAAACTATAACCAAATATTTGAAAAATGATGTTTTGAAAGTAATTATTGCAACACCAAACTGTTTTTGAGAGCAAAAACATTCATTTTGACAACTACGTAAAGACTTATTTCAGGCCACCATAAAACAGAACTTATACACATTTCAATGTGCATATTCTGATTAAAAAGCCGCCTTACAATAGTGGATGTGAACATAATTGTTCATATATATCTACATCTATCTCTGCGGGTTACGTGTAAACCCATTGCTACTAAAGTTGAAGGAAAAACTCACCTTGTGACAAACTTCTGTTTTAATCTCTTTGAGAGCACGTTCCGAGAACACACAGCCACAGTTCCTCAAGAAGCAAAACCTTTAAACAAAGGCATAAGATCACTTTTAAAAAACCCTGTGCGTCTGAAGCATGTACCTGCAGTGCCAAATTAACACAAAACAAATACTGCAAACAGCTGGTAGGACACAGCTAACTTTCTCTTTATATATGCTTGCAGCTAAACAAGGTATCTGCACATTTTGGATGTGCGAATTAATACGTACCTAATGTAAGTAGTGATGGAAAAATACAGGCTAATCGTTCACTGAACAAAGAAATACTTTGAAACTATCAAGCTGTGAACCAAACCTCTCTCATCTATCAGGTTTAATATGTACAGAAAAAGAAATTTGTAATTTGCCTAAACCAGAATGCAAAGGAAAATCCTTCTTCAGCAACATAAAAAATAGATGCTAGCACAGGATTTTAATAGACATACACCTTCCCTTCATTCTTATCCTAGCACAGGGCAAAGTGGAATTCCTTGTTGCAATTTATCCCACTGCAAAAGGTCTCAGTTGACCTTCCTCCACTTGCCCATGTCAGTCTCCACTTTAGCCCCAGACAACTTTAAGTCACTTTTTTGCTGCAAACATTGCTCTCTACTCCTTTATTACAGACATAATTTGATTTAGGAAACAGGTAACAATTCATCTTTCCTCTTAAACATGGGATGAATGAAGGACACGCGGTCCCCACAAAGGCTCAAGTGTGTACATGAGTTGCAATGCTACTGATTTAAAACTTTTAACCCGCTGCATATTTAACATAGTACTTACTTTTATAATCTACAAACAGTAACTAAAATACTGACCTATGCCTTCCATTCATTTCCAGTCCCACCACAGGGCATATAAAGCGTGCTGACTGGATGTCATCGTACGTGTCACCTTTCTTGCTTTCTTTATCACCACTCCAAGCTGGATTATCTGCAAGGTTTAGTTCTGTTACGTTCTGAAAGATGAATAAAAATAAAATAAATATAATAAAATAATAAAAATAATAAAAATAAAAAGCCTTAGGCTTTTTACAGCTGACTTTTGAGCCACGGCAACATGTCCAGAGATGTTTTTCATTGAGGGTTGCTATTTTTAACGATTTTAATATACAGTGAGAAGACAAACCAACTGAACTTTTGCAGCACATTTTAAATTTTGTGGCACGCTTTGGCGTTAAACACAACCTTTTTACCTTAATGCTCTTGATATGTGAGGCAGCTTCCACAGGCGTTTTATCAGCTGACTTGTCCAACAAAAATTCAATGACAGCATCTTTGTTATACAACCTGTAACATAAAATTTTCAGTAATAACGTTTGATGCTCAAAATATTCTTTTATTTACAAATTAGTACCTTTCAATATAGAAATCTGTATAGAAAGTCGTACCTGCCTAGCTCACAGGCTACAATCGGTCGACAAAGCTTCTCTTGACTCAGAGTGCAGTAGTACCACCTTGCCACCAATTCAGCAGTTTTGTCAACCTGAATGAAAATATATCCATGATTTTAAAATAGCTTTTCTATTCACAAATTATTTAAATATCAATTCAAACAACACTTGAAATATTTATCAAATCCCCATGCACCTTACCAAACCCGCATCTTTACATTTAAAGCTACCCCATAAAATAACAAAAACTTGTGGTGAAAGTTCATAATTAGTTTTTAGCTACTGAGCTCATTTCTGCATCTTGGGAGCTACTTTTTCAGTCAGTTTTCTTCCATTTTGTCACCTGCGCTTAACCGCTGCCCTCAGCACTGTCACTATCTCTCCACACCTTACCCACCGCCCTTTTCTCCCTAATCCTGGATCTCACCCCTCCCACCTCACCAGCTCGAGCTAACTACCGGGGCCATTCCTATAACGAGAGGAAAAGCAACAACTGTATCAGGGGACGTCAGCTGTAAAAACAAACTCCAGAATCTCACTTTAAAACGCGGGTTTTGTGGCAAATTCGGCCATAAAAGGCAGCCTGATATTCAAAGCGACTTTGACCGACACACGGAGCAGTATGACCACACCGGAGAGGGAACGGAAGCGTTTTTATTAACTTATTCCCATTTACTTGTTTATTTTTCCGCCCCTTCCCGTGCCCCTCTCCCCGCCTCCCCCCCCCACTCCCACCAGTGACCCCCCCCCGCACGCCCCGCACCCTGCGGCTCCCCGAGGCAGAGGCAGAGGCAGAGCCCGAGCCGCTCCGAACGCCCCCCGGGGCCCTCCCCGAGCCCTCCCCGCCCCGCCCGGACCTTCTGGGCCTTGGGGGGCCCCTTGACCAGCTCGTGCCGCTTGGGGATGGTGCCGCCATCGCACCCCATCGCCCCGCCGCGCTTCCGGGTTCTTCTCCCTTCTCCCCACACGCGACGCGCTTCCGGCGGCGGGAAGCACTTCCGGCGCGCGCGGAGAGGGGCGCGGCAGCCACCGGCCGCTTGGGGGCGTGGTTTCTTGAAAAGGGGGGCGTGGCTACTCGGGAGGGGGCGGGGGCACCCGGGAGAGCCCATCCGGAGGCCGTCGGAAGCTACCACAGCGCCCAGCGGGGGGGCGCCCCAACCGCGGTTGCCTTCACTCCCCCTCTTAGCGCAGCAGCAACTGTCTTTTTCTATTTATTTATTCTTTTATTTAATTAATTAGTGAGCAAATGCAGGCAGAACGCCCGCTCCGGAGGATTTACGGCCACAGCAGGCGTTTCCAAACTCGTAACACCCCCCCCCCCCGGTGCTGAGAGGACGCTTCCCGCGCCGCTGTGAGGGGTCGGGCTGAGGGGGGCAGAGCCCCGCAAAATGGCGGCGCTGCGGGGCGGGGCGAGGGGGTGGGGGCGGTGCCGTGAGGGACTGGCTCTGCCCCGCGGGCACGAGTGGAGGCTGGAGGCAGCTGTAGAAACACAGGGCTTGAGCCCGCGTCAGGGCAAACGTGCAGATAGACCCGAAAGGCCCGGCCTTCACATTTCAGATAGAACTTCACAATAAATTAATCAGGAAAAATAAAAAGGAGCCGGGCACAGAAGCGGTCCGCAGGGGCAGTTACTGGGCGTACAGCACGGCGCAGCGCTGAGGCGCCACACCAGCTCTGCCCAAGTGTGAGGTGTGCGCCCACAGCACGACCCAAACACCATCAGCATTGCCCGTGTGCTGGAGGTGCTCGTCCAAAGCTTCAGTATTTACCGACCGAAACCACCTTGCTCCATATTTACTGACTGAAACCACCTTGCTCTGAGGCAGAGCAGCAGGAACAGCTCCTTGTGTCTGTACCCGGCAAGGCAGAGCCCCCAGCTTCCTGTCAGTGCTCAGACAGCCCGCTGGAACATTTCTGATTAATATCTATACCATACAGATCTCATCCTGTAACACACATTTTTACATTAAACAGCTGCAAAGCTAATTCTTCGGATACTTTTTTCCACCCCAATTTTTTGGGGTGGAAATTACAAGATCTGAGTCAAGTGCTCTAGAAACGATGATGGGTACACATAGCAATATGACAACTTACACAACAGTGTGTTTAAATTTAAAGACAGACTTTACATACCCAAATAGAAAAACAAAAAAAGTAGGAAAATATATTTATCTGTATAGAAAAAAAAATAATAATAAAAAAAAATCAGATAATAAAATTTGCTCGAATACACAGCAAACATCTCTGCCCCAACAGTAAGATAACACTTCTAGACAGTGTCTGAACAGCGGAGGAGAAAGTACAAATTCAATATTACAAATCCTCTCTGTCTGCTATTGTGTGGGTCTTCACCTGCTAAATGAGCATCAGTACCTGAGAGAGGACAACCTGGTAGGAATACTTGGGGAGGACAAAGTTGGCAGCACTGAGCTTCTTGCACTCCCCTTGGTTCCTACACAAAGGGAGCAAGGAGAACTCTAATAATGAAGAGATTCAAGTTTTCACCACTGTTCTAAAAAATAAAAAATAAAATCATGAAGCATCTTTCATTCCATCATTGCTCTAAACTGCTGTGTATATTTATACAGCTCATCATTTTGATTCTGAAGTTCCCTCATTGCATCTGCATTTGGATATTGTATTGCAGCGTTTTTGGTGGCAAGAGCCAGGTTCTTCAAGAGGCTGCAAAACCGGCTGCTGCTATGGAGAATGTCATTCCGAGCATCTCTTTCTTGAGTTTCCTGGCAGAGAGAATCCACTATCTTCTGACCTACCATGATGATCAATTTGCTGTGGGATATAAAGACTTCAGGTGGCTGGTTATTGCTCAGACTATTATTAAATACAGCAATTGCCTTTTGAAGTGCACCAAAACACAGCCTACAATGTTCTGGAAGAGCTATTTTCTTTGCAGGCTCTTGCTTGCTTTGAATTACATTCTTTTTTGAAGATGGCAAGACCTAGAAAAGGGATAAAAAAAGTAATTAGAGTCAGTTTGGGGTCACACTGGTTATTTCTTTATTTGTTCTAGTCTGTATTCGTTGCATGTTTCTTCACGTACAAGTTCTTTTAGTTAACGGGCTCCAAATTGCCCCATCCCCAGCCCAGAATATTTTTGGAATAATTTTTCTTTCTACAAAGTACTGTGCTTCATAATGCTGTTTTCTCCCAATTACCTGTTCCCTAAACAGATTTCACTGAACGCAATTTTAGTAATGGATAGCACACAAAGTACTGTAGTTAAATATCAATCCTTTGTAGAGTCTGGACTTCAAGCTCTTGGGCAAAACACAGACTTGATTTTTAATGGTACTGTCTTCATGAGGGTTATGAATAATTAAAAATGTACTATAATGGGAATCAGTCTTTATAACAGTGCATTACAAGATATTTTGAAGTACAACCTTTCACAGCCTTATCCCAAATGATGTGCACAGGCAAATAGATAAAGAACAGTATGACTTTAGTTCATTATATTTGAGGAAAATATTTTGCATAGTTTTTCAGCACTTATTTGAAGAACTAGTTATGGGAAAATGAACTA
Organism: Aythya fuligula; assembly: GCF_009819795.1. Lineage (NCBI taxonomy): Eukaryota > Metazoa > Chordata > Aves > Anseriformes > Anatidae > Aythya > Aythya fuligula. The sequence goes on along the minus strand of NC_045574.1, from coordinate 9,905,580 downwards.
TGAGAAAATAACTAGATCTTTATGTATAGATATGTGCTTCCAAACACAAATTATTTTGAATTTTAGCAAGCACAGAAATAAAGAACTACAAGTCCTTTTATGTAATAGTTTTGAAAGTCAGAAATACCTTTGGTTTTGAATCTGTACTCTTCTTTGACACTTCTTTACCTGAAATGATTTTCTGTGCCTGTTAAAAATCAAAGTGAAAGCAAAATTGAAATAGTTTGCATAAAATATGTGAGTATAAATATGTTTTTCCACTTACTTCAGGAGAAGTAACATGAAATCTGTTTGCTTCATGTTATGGACTACAATGATAAATGTATTGGAACCAACTGCAGTTTTTTCTACTAAAATATTAGTGTCAGGATCCTGCAAGGTCTAAGACTGAAATCAGCTTCAACAAAACAAAACATTTCTTATATTCCAAGGACAAGTCAGCATTTCTTTGTAAAACCAATAAAGAGGAAGATTCTTAGCAGGCATTTCAGTAATTATAAGAAAAATAATTCTAACAAATGACCATTTCTATTCTAAGAAGCTTGATAATTTAGAGTTTAGTTTGGTGAGTCAAAATTTTCTACAAAAGCCTAATACATTTCAAGTTAGAAAGTCAGCATTTCTCGTATAATGATTTTCAGAGCCAACAAATGGAATGTACAGGCAAGAAAGCAACCACTAGTCTAAAGAGAAGAAAAAAGTTGTGAACTCCTAGCTAAATATATATATATATATATATATATATATATATATATATATATATATATATATTAAGTCTCTCAAATTTATTTAAACAGACAAGCTAAAAATCTCCTCTCACTGTTGTCTTTCTATGTGGGCAAATTCCCTAATGCCAGTTCTCTTCATTACTTAAAATTATTGGTCACTGCACCTGTGCCATCAAAAAGTAGTTGTGCAAACTGAAGTTTGCTCTGATGCAAAGATAAAATAGTGCTAATGACTTAATGCCTATAAAAAATCAAGAATATGTGTAAAATCGTATCATGCTAACCTGTAGTTGAACATATTCACAGTCCTCAATATCATCGTCTTTTGTTTTCTCTTGGGAGACCTGACTTTGGCTCGGCTTGTCGTGAGCATTTCTTTGAAGCGATTCTATTTCTATTCTTCTTGGCACTGGGATTTGTTTTGCCATTTTATATTCTGGGCTCACATTTGATTGCTTCATTTCTTGCTCCTTCTCACTCTTTCTGAAGAGAAGTTTTCCATTGGCAATGATGATGGATACAAATCGCTTGATATCATCTGGAATTGTGCGAGCTACCATAACAAAGCGATCAAGATCATCTGGGCTGTTCTGAGGCTTCCTGAGGACCAAAGCCTCCAGTGACCAGTTGCAGTTGTTTAGAGCTTCTCTTGTTTCTGTTAAGATTTTGAATGAGTTGATAAGAATTTCCAGCTGTTTTTTAATTCTGGTCTGAAGATTATTATCAGTGATGTAGGAGGCATTTACCTTTATGCCTCGAGCAAAGGCCAAGAATTCTCTGAGTGATACTTTTATGTGATCAACTGCCCTATGAATTTCTTCAATGTTTTTCTCCAGGTGTTCTTGTAATCTCCACTTACTACTCACAAAAATCATTAAGCTAGCAACTGAGCTGGATACACCATGCTGCAGTCTAGTCAGTGTCTCTATGGCTACATCAAGATCCAGTTTAATTTCTTTGACAGGCTCTTCTGATGATGACATAAACTCAGCAGAAGAGTCTGAGAACTTAGAGACAGTGCTGCTTCTGCTGTCCGCATTAGGAACAGATAATCTGTCGTGTTCTAGTTTGGTGTCTCTTGAGCTTTGGACTGGAACACGGTATGCCTGGTTTCCAGAACTGTTGTTGGGTTTTTCCCTCTCTTTATTGGACTGCAAAGTGTTGGGCAAACCTTTAGGAATATCATAAACGTTCTCTTCAGAAGTCTGGTTCTCTGCCTTTGGATCCAGGTGACTTGGGGGTGCCTCACAGCTACCGTTTTGTGGCAAAAGGAGCATGTCCCTTGGGGGTGGAATATCATAAAGAGGGGCATCTGGAAACACTAATTTCCGTTGTGTTGGTGGAATATCGTATAATTGTGGATTCACACCTTTGGCTTCAGTACTTGTTGGTGCCTTGTACCTGGCTGGGGGTATATCGTATAGCACCTGGTTCTCCAAGGAAGGGCCAGAAGGGCTGTGTTCTAATCCCATTTTTTCAGGTGAAACTGGAATATCATAAATCCATTGTGACTTTCGAGGGTTTGGCAACGTATTGTAGTGGCCCCAGCACTTTTTCTGAGATCCCTTCCCTGAAGCATCGGTTTCTCTTTTGGGAGGCACATCATACAACTGCAACAGAGCACACAGGATTTATAAGCATTTTTTTTAAACAAAACAAAACAAAACCAAAACAAACAACAATAACAACAACAATAAAAAAAAGAATTATTGGAGTGTGCAAATGTATGTGACTCCAGTAATGTCAATGGAATCGTACCATAAAAAGTCTAACCCATAGTATTTATTTCCTTTCTAAAATGCACAGGCTGCACATGTGGAGGTTAAAATATTTCGAGCACTACTGATTAAGTCACACAGCAGTATCCCCAGCCAGTGAAATCTGTGGTATCTTCCTTGGCGTGGGACACTTTCATTTCATAATTTTCTGAAATGACTATAAGAAAAGCTAAATATTAGCTTATTAGTAGGAAACATTAGACACTCAGCTTTACAGAGTGAAGCAGGTAACATTTTATTAACCTCTGTATAAGAAAACACTTGATTTTTCAGTATCCCCACCCACATTCGTATGCATACATTGACAAACAGAAGCCACCAATAGGCAGAACTAACCATTGTCAAAAAGCTTCAGTGAGTTTAATTTTTTTTACTTGATGGGTTTTACTAAGATGTCTATAGATCTCATTCAATGCCTTAAAAAGATGCGTGCACAGCTGAAATCTGTGAAATTGAAAATGCACACATAAGGCCACTTCTTGTGTGAGAACATCCAAACTAATACTAAGAGACACTTTGGAATAGATCATATGTAAATGCCTTACAAGCACAAAGCACAAGTGGGAAGGAGTGGAGGAGCTACAGGTGTGTGTCACAACAAGAAACAACTGAAGGTACCACTACATAATAAAAACTTTAGAAAGAACTGGCCAGGTCCTCTGCAGAAAATGTGCATGAGAAAGGGAGCGCAGACAAGGGTGTTTTAGACCAAAGCCAGCATTTTTTAAGTTTCCCCATGAAGAAGAATTCTAAGAAAAAATTCATTTTGGAAGCAATGATAAACTGCGTCTCCAAAAGGAAATCTGCTCCAGGCTGTTGCAGCTGGTTGGCATGGTTGTTAATAGCCATGAAGATGCCAGGAATGCCAGCTTCAATGAGCACTTGCTCATATGCCAAGGTCTCCATTTTATTTTCACTGGGGAAACCACACTCTCTTCAAGTCTGGCTTCTCCAGCTGCGGTGCAGCCATGAACCTATGGCACTTCTCTTTAAGCCCACAAAACGATGAAGCCTCCAGTTTCCTGTCCTGGGCTGGTCTGCCCTGGAACCCTTCGCCAACCCTAGAAGTGTCCATGCACACGTGCTAGGGAACCTGTCAAAATTGTCTCGGATCCTAAAACTGTTCAGGAAAACTGAAATATTTGGCATTCAGCTAATAAAGAGTTTCCATTGAGGCATTTCCTGTTGTGAAATTTCAGATCAGCCCTTTCTTCAAGGAGGGTGCTCCTCAAACAGTGAGGAGGAGACAGGATGCTTGCCCTACACCTCAATACCGCCCCCAAAACCAAGGGTGCTGCTCTCCCAGATGGAATGGCAGGAGTGCCGCATGCAAGGGGAAGAGTTTGTTTCTCTCTGCTTGAATACTACAAATAATCCGACACTCGCTAATGCACAGTATTGAATTTGCTTTTCACACTGTCATAAAAAGAAGAGGTAGTCCTTGTCCTGGTAGGCATCCTGACTATCCAGGAGTCAGGCTGTATTCGTCCTTTTGATATGAAGGACAAAGGACTGCACTGAAGATGTGGTCTTATCCCCATTACCCTCACCTACAAACATGCTCAGGGGGAAGTTTAGCACACACACCCTATATCCCAGTAGTAAAAGAAGACTGTTCTCTCATGCCCAATGAACCTTACTTACATTGGCCACTGGCGAGTCTCTGTGATTAACACCTCCTGTCTTTTCTGGGCTGGATGGGATGTTGTAAAGCTGCTGCTCTTCTTGGAAGCACTCGGTGGATCTGAGCAGCACAGAGCCCTTTCGTACTGTGGGCGGAGTGGCAGCGCTCTGGCCAAAGGGAAAAGCAAAGAGGTTGGCTTCAATCCTCGCTAGAGCCCACTGAAGACTCTGCTGGTATCCAAAGGCTTTCAGATCATACAGTTTGGATCAAGGCTTGATCTGCTGGAGAGCTGCTGAAGTGCTTGTCTGCAGAGCTGGACAGGACGGGGATGAGCACTAGGTGGTGCAAGGCAGCTGTCACCTGCAGCCTGGTGCTGGTGCTGAGCAGGGATCACCTCATTAATACAAAGCGGGTAAAACAAACCCACTTTGTTACAGCTTGGTACTAAGTGAATTCAGGTGAGCTGAACCCTGCACTGCCAGCTGGTACCAGGGGGTGTGAGGTTCCTGTGACTTGCTGCGATCCTGCACGCCCCGCTTTGCATGGTGGGCAGCGAGATGGGGCTGGGACACACTGCAGAGATGCAGGGGGAATGGTGACATTTGCTCTCCACAGAGACAGGTTATCAAGAGGAAGATCATGAACCAGGATGCTCCAGTGGAAGACCTGATCAGCATGTTGTCTTTCCTCTGAATGAACTGGGGTTACATGATCTCATCCCTTGTATTTCGCTGCCCAGAGGGTGGGTGGTGTGGGTGACATTTAGGCTTTTTGTACATGCACCACAGACATTTTGCAAACATCCTGAAATCTTCCTAGGCAAGAGACACAAAGACAAAGCCCCTTTCCTGATGGATAAACCAAAGCAGAGAGGCTGGCCGCTCTGGTACTGGGAATTCACCTGTGGAAGAGTACCCTAGAACTCAGTGACAGTAAAACTAAAAGTGTTTGTTAGAAACATAACCATGTTTAAGATGCATTAATCTAAAGTGTTTAACAGATTCAAAAGAGAACTGCTTTATGCTTTGAACTTCCCCAAAAATACATGGTTTTCTGCCAAATTTTGCAAAAAGCCAACAGGGAAATTCTAGAATTGAACCTTAAACCTTCAGCTATGTTTCTGAGAGGAGGGAGGCAGAACAAGGTCCCAGCTGCATGGGGGGACCACAGCAGGACTTACCTGTGTGAACAGGGACTCACGGCGCTGCGTGGAGGGAACGTTGTACACCTCACTTCTGATGTTTGGGACTGAAGCCCGGGATGCTCTTGGGAGAGTAAACAGGTGCTTAGAAGGGAAGAAAAACAAATAATGAGGGAACTGCAGTCAGCAGTAGGCTCAGGACATCTTTGAAAACTCAACTAGCTGAATAGGCCGCTTATAGAGAGCTCTTAAGTGATTAAAAACCTTCCAGCTTTTCACTTATGGTGATAGAGAGGAGCTAAACTTACAAGCAGGCCTCATACTTTTTCCTTCACCTTCATTTCTGCTTTCTTTCAAATAAGTACGGGCACATACAATTCAAAGAATCTGCGTGATTAGCCAAGGGAGGGGAAGGATTTGGAGAAAAATCAAGCTTCTGCTATCACTTAAATCTTACTGCCCAAAAGCAGAACCACTAAAAAAAGAAAGCAAGGGAATTTCTACTTCTTCACTCTCAGAGAGCCATTAGGTCAGGCCGTATTTAGCAGGAGTAATGGCAGCAAAAAGATACAAGCTGAGGTGCATTATTCTGTAATTTCAAGGGATTTATTCATTTGGAAGGAGAAAACATAATTACCTTGATGTCCTGTCCAGCTCTTTAAACAGAAGTCTGATATGGGAATTACATTATTGAGGCCAATTACAAACTAATTCCCCTGTTTGCTTAAAACACTGTTTTAAGAGCTATGACCAGGTCTGTGGGACAATTAGTTAAGATGCCAAAATATGAATGATGGGAAAGATCTTTTCATCAGCCTCAGAAACAGAGTTTTGTTCATTCAGCATGGTTTAGCCTGGGTCTCCATGCCTGCTTTACAGAGAGGATTACAAACTACTGACCCACAGAAACGCTGCTGGAGATGAGGCATTAAAACAAACTGTGTAATATCAGAATTAATGTAATATTCTCCATCATATAATAGTCGCAGCAACTAAATCTAGGGGAAACGTGGTAGGGCAACAAGACTCCAGGTTCATAGCTGCTTGTTCTGTCTTTGTGAAAGCTCTTTGCTCCTATCTAAAGAAAAGGTGAACACGGATCCCCTCAGTGCTCTACAGCATGAGCCACCTTGCTTGCAAAACAGCACTAACTGGCATTTTCATGTGGAAAAAGTCTATTCAGTATACAGTAGAGGAAACATCTTACTATAAAATGATTTGTTCTCCTTAACTGATAACACTTTTAGTCACATGGAAGAAGATGCCCTAAGCTCTGGGAAACATTTTTGTATAGAGTGAAAGCATACAGCCTTTGAGAGGTTTTGTTTTGTTTTATTGCTTTCAATCATCTCCCTCAAAGACTTACAGTGGCTTTACCCAGCTGTTCAGGGAACAGCTGAGTATGCCAGGAGCTTTGCCAGTTGTCCTGTAGGATCTACCCAGGGCAGTCCAGGATGCTGTGGTGCATCTGTGTGCAGCTTGTGACCGCCAAGGTACAGTTGTTGTAACAACAGCTGTGATGCTGTGCAGGAGACAGCTCAGGCAAAGCTGAACTTCTAGATAATAAAAGCAGGTTAGGGCTTTTCTTTTCCCTTTCTCCTTTCCCTGGTAGGGTAAGCAAGGCACGTATAATGAAATTACAGATATAGGAAAAGCCAACGATCTCTAATATTGGGCCATGCACTTGAATAGAGAAAAAGATGACAACTTCAGGGCCTGATTTGCTGGTACAATGTGGAAAACCTGGACTGATCTCACTTCAGTTTGCAAATGTCTTGCCTTCTTTAGGGTTATGAACACAGAGAAATCAGACCACAGCAACCACACAAGGGTCTTTTGGAGCCATTTCCCTGTTTGAGCTTGCCTTTATGGTAGGTGTGTATGAGGTCTGGGTGTGCAGCTGAAGTACTGAAAATGGAGATTTCAGTCACTAGAGATGCACTGAATTTGTCCATTTTCCAGCACCCATTTGCTACAAAGAAGAGACCAGCACCTCTGGTCCTGTAGCTTGCCTCCAACACAGCAGGAGGAAAGCTGGCCAGCTGAGTCCCATAATCAGATGCTCATTAAACAGCCTGAAAGGCTATACAGTTCAGGGCTGAACGTCTTTCCTTTGCCAATTAACATTTCTAATGTGGTTTTCACACACAGAATAAAGAACTACCCTGGGCTGAAGAGCTCATGGGACCCAACAAAAGCTTGCACTTGAACTCCCTCCACACCTGCTCTATTTATCTTTTATTATAGAAGACTCCCAATTAATTTTATGCTGAAGAAAGCTCAAGTTTTTGATGTTAAGATGCTTTATGTGACATTTAACAAAATTTCACTTTAACAAAACTTACATGTTTCATCTGAATGCCAAATGAAAGAAACAGGGAGAAAGAAAAAGCCAGGCCAGCAGTTGTAATGAAATCCTGGAAAAATGGGTTGCAGTTCCCCCTAACCAGGGGTGCTGGTAACTGCTCTCATCCCACATACCCTGGTCACTGTCTCAGCAGCAGTAAAAACAGGCTGGGAGAGAAACTGATTGAGGCCCCATTCACTGTTGAACAACCCCGTGTTCTTCAGCATGTCTAAAGTAGGCGCTTCTGCTTTGTGCAAGGGTAATGACAACCTTGAACAGCCAAAAAGAGAGACAGCAGCACTCTGAGAAACTACATCAAAGCCAGCAGTCTCAAACGACAATTTGTTTATTAGGAATCATCTTCCTGTGCAGATGATTGCAAAGACCCCTTCATGTGCCAGAGGACACTGGATAGATGCATGCTGTATACAGCCAGGGGAGAAAGCTCTGTGTCTTGTTTAACTTTGGGACGGGTTTGTAAATCATTTCTAGATTCCCCCAAACAAACTGTATATTCTGTACTTCCTGCTGTACTTTACAGCTGCCTTAAACTGTCAAAAACAGTGAGACACTACAGAATATGGAGACTCATATACTGCCCAGATCAGCCTTTCTCCCATAATGCTATAAATTGTGAGACTTTATGGGAATTTCCTAAACACCATTTATTTGAACGACTTCGCTGCAAATTCCCCTGGATTTTTCAGGCCAATAGCCATTATTATTTCCCTTCGCCTAGGATTACTTTAATTACAACAACCTTTACTACTTTACTAGCCACTGATACTCTTACCTGGCGCGTTGAGCTTTGGGTCCGTTCATTGAGCAGCTGCGCAGCCAAGGCCGGTACCTGATATATCCCTTGGGCAGGCAGAGTGCAGGCCCTAGCTGGTGGTTTCACCCACCCCTCCATCTTCTCGTACGTAGAGGATGCCACAGGAAGCTTGGGGACTGAGGGGACTTGGTAGATGTTCTGTTGGCCTGCTGGTGGCTCTGGGACATCGCCGTGGGTGGAAGGAGGCAGTGGAAGGGCCTGAGTGCCAGGCAGGAGCTGGAGGCGGTTGGCAGGAGCCAGGCCCTGCCTGCCATGGAGGGAACATTTCCACCAGCCCTCACTGCCGATGACATTTTGGTCAAGAACTGTCAGGATGTCTCCTTTGCGGAAGGCCAGCTCATCCGAGCACTCCGCTTTGTTGTCATAAAGCGCCTTTGCCAAGGTGTTCTGGAGAGAGAAAGCCATGGCGTTGTGCTGTTATGTTACGCTGATAGAAACGTTGTGCTAGTTCCCAGTTTGGTGTTCATCTCCGCTTTAATTTCAATTAAGTATAAAAACTGGTGGGCTGCAATTAAAGAATGTTTCTCAGCATTGGTTTCAGAGTGTTAAATGTTTTCTAGCATCTGTCTACTATGTTGTGCAGCAATAGCATAATGCTGCTATGCGCTTCTTCATCACTGTGCCTACCGAGGCTCTTGAAAGCAGAGCCAACATTTATTGCTTGGATTTTATGAACACCATGCTATGAAAAATAGGTGGTTTCCCCCCACTGGCATTCTGTGGATTCTTTGTCAGAAGTCAGAGGAAATGCATCACCCAACTAAAAATAAAACTTGCCCTCCCTGACCGCTACCTCATTTATCTGAAGCCTTCAGATGCACATGAAAAAGGTTAACTGTTTCTTACCTGAAAAAAGAAGCAAACACACACACTACTTATTTTCCCTCAAACTTATTTTTTCTTTTCAAAGCCTTATGAAGACAGACCTCTCACTAACATCAACGCTGAGGAGTTTAATACATGTCCATTGGTAATGCCAGTGGCAGGAAAGCTGCCGCAGACGCAACCTCCAGCTGGATCCTTGTCAACCCCAACCTGGGGAGCTGGATTCTACCAATTCAGAGAATCCCAGGCTAACAATTTATGTGACACTTTAGCTAAGGGAGAAAAATCCAACTTTGTGCAGGTGACACCAAATGAATTGATCTCCCTGATAGCTGGTAAGTCTTTGAGGCAGAGCAGTGCATCCATAAACTTATCTTCAGGCAAGAACACCTGAAACAGTGACCATGCTCCTCTCCATCACACAGACATCACCGTACATTGAAGACCAAAGTATTTAGTATTTTTCAACATCTTCAGACAGCGCTTTTATTGTTTATTTGTTAAATATAGAGGAATCCGAGGAAGAATAGTATAAGCAGCTTGCCTAAGATCACAGAAATGAGGCAGCAAATACTCCTATTTTTTAAGTTTCTTCACCACAGGACTGCCATATCCATCTCAGCTGAAGCCTATATATGTGATGATTGTGTTTTATTTTTAGCATATTTATATTGGGTATGTTTACTCATTACAAGACAGGAGAGTGAAAGCAGTTGCAAGAGGTAGCTTTATTAGCCAGGTGCATTTGTGCAGTGGGTAGAAAGAACGGTGATGTAGTGCTTTTTAATACAACATACCATTTGTTTGCAGCTTTAAAATGCGACTGACTGCTTCCCACTGGCTGTTCCAGCATTAATTTCTTATCAGAAAGTGCAAGTAATGTCCAAAAAGATAGTACCCAAATAGGAAACATGATGCCTTGTATTTTTATGCAGAGCATTTGCTGTAAAGAAACAGCTGGTTTGGAGCAGCAGCAGAAAGCCCATTTGCCAGCTCAGCTGATGAAAGTATCTTGTTGTTAGCAGCACACATTTCTTTGTGAGAATGACCATGAACAATGGTCTTTTCACGATACATGGACTGGTCCATCAGCAGCTGTCAGAGACAGACAACTGTCCCATTTTCCTTGTGGTGTAGTCTGATTAAAGTAGTTTTGCCATGAACACGGTAGCCCACTTTCTATTTGGGCAGTGCCAAATGCTCTGAACCACCCATGCTGAAGCCAGGCTGTCAGAAATCTCATCACAGAGTGCAGCCCAGGGTGGGCTTGGGCTTCACATGCTGTTACAAGTGAAAGGAGAATAAAAACAAAACAAATGGAAAACAAAAACAAACACAACCACACTTGACCCCCCTTCCCCTGCCTCATCTGACTTTTCCTACTGTTCAACAACACTTCTAGACGTGGCTTGACATTTAGCCTCTTTTTGCTGGGCACTCTACAGATGCTGAAGGACAGAGCCTCTTAATAATGTGCCAAGAAGATGCGTATAGGAACAGAGGAATTCCATCCCCTTTGTGCAGACAGACAGCTGAAGTACAAAGAACTTTATCCAAGGTCAGGCAGGACACTGGTGGCAGAGCCAGGGCATCTGAACTCAGGAACTGATCTCCTCTCTAATGCATTATTCAACAAAACCTTTCTTCCAAGTTCCACTGAAACAAAGAGGAAATTTGGATTGCAGTATAGTTTTAGAAGTCCAAATGTCAACATTTTCCAACTAGTTCTTTCTTGTGGAAGTAGCATACTGAGCCCAATTCATTAATTAACCTGTGTGTGAAGTTACTCAAGTCTAATTTCAAATTGTGTTTCTTTTACAGTAAGCGTGCTGATTTTTACTAGGTCAGAATTTGGCCCGTACACACCAGTGAGAATTTCTGTTTGCATCTAGGCTGCAACCTAGGTTATGAGAGTGAGGAGGTACTCTTCCCATCAGTGACACTTCAACAACATTCAAACATGACTGCAACAAATATTAGCAAGAGCAATTATTCCAACTGTCCTCTTATCTCTCTTCCTAGACATTGCCAAGTCTGCTTCCGTTGCCAAATGAATGAATCAAGAGAACAGCCCGGTCAGCATGAGCAACACGGGAGTCTGAACTCCATTCAACAGCAAAGGTGTTCCACAGAAGCATCACAACTCAGCTGACCAACACTTCATTTAGCAAAGTCAGATGAATATATTCAGTAACAACCCCAGTGAATGAGGAGTTACATTTTAAACTTACTGCATGGAAATCAAACCTTTTCAACACAGGGATCTCTTTACTTGAAGCACACTGCCCACTCCTTTGATTTTGTCAACAGACAATGTGCAAACACCCAAGATGAGACACAGTTCAGAACAGAACAGAGTGGTTCAAATTTTGAAAGCCAGCCCTTGATTTGTAGAGATCAAATTAGGGAGTACAGGCTCACATCAGTTGGCAACATGGATTTCAAAGGCTCCTGGGCATTATCTCAATTGCAAGCCAACCAGGAGACTGGAAGAAGAAAGAAAAAAAAAAAAAAAAAAAAAAAAAAAAAAAAAGTAGAAGGAAGCTTTGGAAACATCCAACTGAGCTGGAACAACAAGCCTGTTCTCTTAGATCTCCTTGTATCCCATCCACAAGGCTGGAACCTGGGAAAATTAAGACTTTGAATAGAGAATCAATGGAGACAAGCACCAAGCTCTAGACTATAGAACATGATTGATTTGGGTGACTGTCAGACTTCTGCTGGCCAGCTGAGTTGTCAGAGATGAAAATGAAATGGAAAAGCTCTTTCACCTAAGGCAATGCAAAATCAAATTTCACATTTCATGGTATAGGTTCAGTGTGATAGTTTGAGAGCAAGTCTTCTCCATTCATTCTCAGTTTCAGTATAAGTGCATATATTGTATAACTCTATTTCAAGAAGGGCAGAGAAACTCAGGTATTTTAATGAATATTTCTTCTCCTTTTGCCTTGGAACTAGTCTCTGAAGGAGTTTTATAAAAGATAAAGATAGGTAAGAATATTAGTAATTTGTAACCACCAAACTAAAGGAAGGTCCTAGGCAAAACTCTTTCAAAGTAATCTTCTATTTGCATCTTCATCTCACACTGCAATAGCAAAAACAAGAAAACCAAACCACAAAACACACAACCACCTTCTTCCTTTAAGCAGACTCTTCTGCCTGCTCTGTGTCCACAACCTGGCATAAAGCTACTGCAACATGTAGTAAATCCAACCCAAGCAGCACCACACCATGCCACTGAAGTAACATAATTTCTGCTGAACACTCACCACCAAGAAATCAGAAGAAGGAACAACTTCACAATGTGAAAAACCAACAGGTCAAACAGGTCTGCCTTCATATCTTGCCCTTTGTTGCCCTTTGCTCCTCTGCTTACAGGAGTAGTAAGTCCCCTTTATTGCTTCCTTTCTGAATGTTCTGGTTACTTACCAGCCTCTCAGGATCTGGTGGTATGGAAACTGTGTAAGCTTTGTAAGCTCTTTGGAGTCCCAGCTATGGCTTCAATGTGTATGAGCCCAGGATGCTGAAACAACTGCTGTAGATCAGCCTAATATTGGCAAAATAAAATGCAACAAGCTCCCAGCAATGCCTAGCATCACAGGTGCTGATGTGTTTAACTGTTTTATGGGATATGCATACAGGAAAGCATTGAGCTAGCTCACTTGGGTCCTGGAAAGTGCTGTAGCTCTGGCAGCAGAGAGCACGCTAAGCATTAGCTGCTTTTCCTTGGAGCTTGAGGCGGTGCTGAACTCCTCAGCACTAGAAAAACTTACAACAGCAGCTAAGCTGGGTCAGTTATTAAAGCCAAACTGTTTCTGCACATGTTCCACTGAATTTAAATCCTCAGCAATGCTCCCACAGGGAAGGTACAGTCACACCAAGTAAACCAAAGCTCTGCAAGGCTGGGTAAGGAACTTGCCCTCGCCGTTCCCTTCCCAGTGCCCAGGCCCCAGCCAGCCCCGCAGCTCAGCATCCTTCGGGCTCCATCTGCTCACATTATGACACAGAGGGAGTTACTGAGCAGCTGCTGGATGCCAGAATTCTTCCAAATCGCTCATTTATTGAGACACTTATTATTGAGAAGCTGTCCTAGCCAATTGATTTTGTGATTGCAATAACAGTGGGAGCAATTCCATGGATAAAAGTTAAGGTTATGTTTATAGCAGGTGAGCGTCTGATCCAACAGCACATCTAGCAAAGTATAACAAGCATGTCCAGGGTTTTGTGGAATGAGGTCATTTGTAGTGCAGGCTCTGCCTTATCTAATGCGAGGTTATTTCTCAGAAATCAGGCCCTATCTGCACTTTCAGCTGCCTAGGACATATGTGCAGAATCACTGTGGCAGCCCCTTTCTGTCATGTAAGCAGAAACATTTCTGACCTGCCATTAACTATAAACAAGCCTCGCATTCCCAGGATCACAGAGACCTTATGGGATGCTTAGATAGGAGGAAGCTGTGCTTCGGGGCCAGTGGGATCTGCATTTTTTCTGTATTACCAGAGGAGCGGAAATGGGCTGTCTAACACTGTCATCCACAAAATGCCATCTCGGGCCAGCTGTGTGTAGTTCTTCGTTATTTTATGAAGTCTCGTTAATGTGCCCTTGCAGTGCCCAGCATGTAATAAGCTCTAAAGCAATGTAGATGAGATCAAAGTGTTTTTCTTCTTCAGCGTTTGTTGCTTCTTCCCCATCATCCCATAACCAGCCCCAAAAAAACACCCACAGACCTACTGTAAGATAAAGAACATCTTAAAAACCAGTGTATCACCACATGAGAAAGCACCTTGGCAGACAGCGCTGCTACTCTTCCTGCTCACTAAGCACGTTTTAACAAGATGACGGTAGAGCACAGATCTAGAAAACAGAGCTTGCATCCTCTGCAACCTTTTCTAAGTTGTTGCTCTCCCCCATACGGAGCCTGTGACCTTGTAACTGCAACGCGGATCAGTCACGTATATTGAGCCAACTGTAGTGAATAACTTTGCTGTATAACACCTCTGGTGACATGGGTTCGGCTAAATTAGGTGTGAAGAAAAATTCTTGTGTACCTGGAAGTGCACCTACTTCTACTGAATTTCTGATCAATTCATCTAATTCAAGATTGCAGTAGGAACTCTCCCTTCTAGTTGGATTTTTTGCATCTCTATAGTTTGTATGTCCTTATCCCGCTCCCACTACAGAACAACACTTGAGAGCCTTCAGAATGAAAACTGTTAACTCCTGCTTGTTAATACAGAAAGGGAAAAAAATGAAGAGCCAGTAAAGCTGGTAATTGTACAAAATTGTACAGTTCTATGGGAAACAATTCCTATAGCCTCAGAATTGGAGTACTCACATAGGCTGGCATCTGTGCTCTATATATAGGATGAATGTCTGTGCTAAGGCAAAAAAAAAAAAAAAAAAAAAAAAAACCCAACCCACAATGTGAGAACATCATAAAATATTTACTGTTACTAAGCAATCCTGACCGCCTTCTTACCCCAGTCTGTACCTTCAGCCGATAGCAATATGAAACACAGAACACATGCAAACATTGCTGGAAAAAATCCTTCACAATTATCAAACAGTCATTTTAGCTGCTTACCTGCAGGTCTGCTAAAATCATTTCTGTACTCCCTTCCCCCTCAGTTCTCATTTGGAAACTCCAGTACTACTACATAGTGTTTTCTGTGATCCATAGGTACTACAGTCCTGATGGTATTTTCATCTTCAATTAAAAAAAAAGAAAATTTTCATCTATTTTCTTAAATTTGCCTCTTAAAAAAAAACCTATTGAGATAATTTAAACAAAATAATTTTTATTGTGGAAGCTTCTCTTGTGGATGAACACAAACATTTTTCCAACTTCTGTAGCTGCATTTTACACTTCAAAAAGTCTGTAAGTTCTTTTACTGCAGAAAAAAGGGACTTAAGTATTTGAGGAGAAGGAAGAGACCATTCAAGGCAGTGGGCTGTGTTTGCTATACAGCTATGTTCATGCCTCAGTGACACCCTCTGACATGTTTACAGAACCATTTCCAGTTAATCTCTTCACCTCTGAACAAAGCTGAAGAAATAAACATTCCCCTTGCCCTGCTAGCTGGGAACGTGCTTCCCAAATAAGTCCCTTTCAAAGGGTAGGCCAATTTAGTCAATTTAAGTTTTACCCAAGTCAGTTAATTGCAGACAGAGCTCACATGTTCAACATATGCAGGAGAAGCACTTGCATTAAGCATTCACATCTCTCTTTACATGCACAAGGCCTCCTTCTGGGTGCGGGGTTTGTATGGCCCTGTTGATGGGCAACATCATCTGCGGCTTGCAGAACCCGCTTCTACCTTTGTTTATTTCAGAAAATAAGACTGTTCTTGTTATGCAGAGTTTCAGATCTTTTTGTATGAGCAAGGAATGAATCAATATCAGGGCTTGCTTTTATTGCCTGTTCAACGGGTTACTTGATTTTTGGAGGGTGGAAACATACTGATCATCAGGTTTTAAGTCCTGAATGGTCAAATCAGTTTTTGATAAAATAAAGAACTGATTTTTTAGAAATGTAGATGGAAACTTCTGCAGAGTCACATTTAATCAGTCAAGCAGTGGTGGGAATTAAAGGCCAGCTCTGTTAATTTCCCCCAACCACTCTTTCCTCCACAAGTGTTGCTAATCAAAGCCTGGCTGTATTAAAACCAACTGACACACGCCCACCCTCTTGCATGCAATCAGGACTTCATTCCCACTCAGTGTTTTCACATGGGCTCTCATGCCCACATTAAAGGAAAAACAAACTGCTGTTTCCTGATATTTCAAAAAGTGTGTATATATCTGGTTTTTGTTTCCTCCTACTATCCAAAGGCTTTTGCTCCAGTTAATATACTTTTTGTGCTTTTCTAAACCTTTTAGTATCCTAACTCATTTTACTACAGGATTTATTTCCAAACATGGGCTTAAAAACATAGCAAGTACTTCTAAGCAAAGAGCAGCTTAACAGCAATTCTTTGGAGCTGGGTCCATGCTGTTCTCTGCCCTCCCAGGGAACAGGCAAGAAATTCCTAAGATAAGTTGTCTGGAACAAAAGAAAAATTATTCATTTGCAGGGACTGTTGTATTTCCTTCCTCCTGAGTGCACAAGGGTGATGGGATGCCACCCCTGCACCCTGCATGACTTTCAGCAGGTTCTGGGATTCTAGTGATGCCATGAAGGCAGCAGAAGTGATGGAGGCTCCAGGAGGCTGCTCTCAGTGATTCTTAATGCAACACTGCAACTCCCAAGTGCTCCGGCTTCCTCCATCTCCCTCATCGAAATGATCTGCCCCAAAATTACAATTCCTCTTGTTTTTCTGATCCGAAACAACCCTTTTGGACAAAATTTAATTTCTCTGAAGTTTTAACTTTCCTCCGCGAAGAGAAGAGGTGGATTTCCACCAGCCCTGATGACTGGGGCACAGCACCACTCCCGTGCAGCAGCTGCACGTTGCTGCCACGCTGTCATTAACTTGGGGCATGTGGGGACCGCGGAGGTCCCTGCCCTGAGTCGCAGCTGCCAGGGATCAGCTGTAACATCAGACTGAAAGATTCATTTAGCCTCACAGCCAAATAAATTTTGCTTAGCACAAAGGAAGCTAAAGCTGTCTGCATGTGCACGGCTCTGAAGTCTGGGACAAAACACTTACATATAATTGTGAATGGGATTCGTTCCATCCACTTACTCCCCCATTCTCCCAGAACAAAGCAGTATTTCCTAAAAATGAATACAACCACCATCCCTTTCCTCTTCTGAGCTTCAGTTCTCTTTGCAGAAGATCTGTAGGACGTGGTCAATCCCAGTCCTAGAGAGCACAGCCTTTCCCATACTCACATGACAGGCATTCAAATGACCTTACATTTCTTCATCTGAGTGACTCAAGCTGTTAAAATATTTTCTTTATTCATATCCTAGTAATTGGTATCAGATTGACATCAAGAATACAGCATCCTCTTTCTTGGGGGGTAAAACTGAAACTGTTGTTATTTATACACGTTATTTCCAATCAAATGAGGAAGGCAAAGGGCATCCTCATAGCCAACCAGTGTCACTCACTATAACTTTATAGTAAGGCACATTACTGCCTAATATTCGTGGTACAAAACCTCACCCTTCTGAGACATACTGTTCTTTAAAAAAAAAGAAAAAAAAAGGTTTTTTTCCTCATTTAAATTCAGATTGTGTTTTAAAATATAAGACCTTGTATTTTGTTAGTAACTCATTTACAAGATCAACAGCGTGCTTTGAGAAGCAGCCCAGGCAGATCCAGGTCTAATGCCAGACACACATTCGTTACAACTGAGATAAACAACGCAGTTAAATTCATTGCAACAGAAATAAAATAATCTAGTACTTACGTTGACCTTCATTCTGTTGTCTCCTATTTCCCTGTTACTCCATCACCTAAAACAGGAGGCTGTGATCTCTCCCAGCCCTTTCTCTCCCCGTCCAGCTTGGCAGAGCAGGCGGGAGTCCTCTGGGGGCTGGCTGGAAGCCTGGAAAGCAAATGCTCAGCCTCCCTCCACCTACCGCTGCCTTTGCTGGGAGCTCAGGAGGAGAGCAGCTATTGGGAATGAAGGGAGTTAATTACGTAGCAAAATTATCTCCGTGGTGCAATTGGCTTGCAGCTGCTGATGTTAATGAGGGCCTGCTACAGGACACCCAGATGTCCCTCTTGCAGAGTCCCCCTGGAATTACCTTTTCTGTTTTACGAGGGCGGTGGAGATGAACCAGAAAGTGATTTTATGGAATTTTGCAGCATCATTTTTTACTGCTGTTGTATTGTATTAAAAAAATAAATAAATTATGAACCTTGCAATATTAATGTTTCTCACAAACTGAACAGATCTTCTTTGTAGTTATGGAAATCACTGCAAAACAATCACTTTCTCACAAAGCACAAAACCTGAGGAGGAGAGCTAAACATTAACTGTGGGTGAAAGGTTTTGTTTATTTGATTACTAAAAATTGTTTAATGTTGTTCAACAATATTTGCTATATACAATTTTTCATAGTTGCTATTTGCTTAGCAGGAGCTCCGTCCAGGTTATTCTCATGCAAATGAGCAGATTTCATTGATTTGTGCTTGTTAATATCTTTCTGAGCTTCAAAGCTTTTCACACTTTTACTAATTTTGCTTTGTGTTCACTGCTTTTTCTCTGGCTACAGCCTTTTCCTTCCTCTTTCCACATCAGCTTTAAGATGAAATTAGATACTCACTCCCACATCCACAATCACTGAGCTCAGACGCAATGCATCTTACACGCTAAATGTTGAATTGAAAATGCTTTCTCAACAAAATCCACACCTTTGGGCTCAGGCTTGGAACAGACAAGCTGTTGTCCAAATGAGAGAGAATTGTCAACACAACTCATTTGAATGCTTTCGGGGTCTTTCTTTCCTCCTTTCCTTCTTGCCGCCAGCCTTTTTATTAGCCTGAACACCCCACTTCATGCAGAAGATAAAGAACAGGCGCTCATTTTCTACCCAGGAATTTCCAAGGTGCCACCAGCGTTTGAGGTGTTCCAGAAACACAAGTAACAGCACTGCCACAAAACTGCCTTCACGTACGATTAACTGTTCTCTTGAGTTAATCCCAGGCAGGATCCTCGGTGTGCTGGGACAGGGATACCCCAAGGGACTGTGGCTGCGGGTGACCCACGCTGGGGCAGTCGGGGAGCAGAGGCAGGGACCACCGCACCCCAGCCCCAACCTCCTGCGCTGAGAGGGGCTGGGGGAACAAATCTGCCAAAAACAAGGCACTTTGAGATTGAGAAGGGGGAGAAGAGGTGTTTACGTAAGTGCTTGCTTAATTGTCTGTGGGTTTTGTCTTTCCCAATACCCAGCCAAATCTGTGATTAGAAGTGTGGCTAATTGGCAATAAATTAAATGATGCAAAAATTCCCTGTGTTGAAGCTGTTTTGCCCATGGCAGAACTAAAGTTTTACCTCTAGGATTTCCCCCAGGAAGGCGGGCATTGAGTCCTCCTCCTCCTGACTGCTTCCCTGAGAGTAGCCCAAAATGTACTACCCCAGGCCCAGAAAAATGGAGACTTTACCATTCTCTCTTGTATTTCCTCTTGGCTGTTTAAATAACTCCCTGCTCAATGTATTAGCTGTGGCCTGAAGCATGTCTTTGCTCCATGATGGAGTCCAGGTGGGTGGCAGCAGGCATCTTAGGGGCTGGGGGTATCCCTGTTCCCAGGTGCAGAGGAGCTCGCAGAAACAAGCATTCACTCATGCGCTTGTTTGTGGGAAAGACAGGAATATATAAACTGAGTGTTTTGGAAGGAGAGGAAAATATCAGATCAACTTAATGCATGCTAAAGAAATGCTCCTGTTTTTCTTTTGGCAGCAGCACAGAAAACGTTGTCCAGCAGTGAGAGAGCTATTTCCCAAGCACAGGCTGTCATGCTAATGTGCTTTAAATTGCACCAAGATGTGCAACATTTCCTGTGCGGACTGTCACAGGTGCAACAAGGAAGAAATAACATCATTTCTCTGGGTGTGAACTTAGACTGAACTCATTTTCAGAAGCGGTTTTCCATGTGGAGATGGAAGAGCTGGGGCACAGCAGTAATGGCAAAGCATCGCCTGTCATGGGAAAGCTACTGATGGGACTTCAAGAAATCCAGGTAGTAGGAAAAACATCTTTTGATTTTCAGTACTGAGCATAGCATTCAGATATTATTACGAGCGGTACAGGGAGGATACTCCCTCCTAAATGATTCATAAATGATACAGCAGAAAGAAATTTGTCTTTTTCTAGTTACTATTGTCCCTGAATTTGGCTGGGCATAGTGTTGCTGTTTCTAAGGTCCTTGGACTAGAACTGGAAACCAGCTTGCTACCATTAAATTTATTTAGCCATCAGCAAGCCATTTAGAAAACCCGAAAATAGCATTCCCCGAAATAGACGCTCTCTTTATATAGATGTCCTGCATCAGGTTCTGATGATGAGGATTGCCCTCTTACATTTACATGTCTCAATGGAAAATTTGGAGTGCCACAAATGGCTCATCGAGATAGTACTAACCTCCCCCACACAGCCAGTTTTGTATCAAATTTCCAGGCAGCAGTTTCTTTACAGTAAATATTGAGACCAGGGTGAAAAGAGTAATTCCATTACAGTGCTTATTAGACTCACAGACAGTAGGATAATCAAGGCATTGAATTAGGAATTGAGACTTCTGCATTCTCTAACCTTTACAGCTGCAGCAGGCTGTTTTATCTCTCTATACATGTATAAAAATATATATGTTAGGTACAATTTGAATATATAAGTAAATATGGAAAACCTCATAAACTAGCTTCAGTCTTTCAAAAGAAACAGAGATATTTTAAACCTTTTCCTGTTTTACATGTAATGTAGGGAAATTATCTATCATGCAATTGTTCATCTGGAGTATCCCCATAAGTCTCAAACAACATAACAGCGTACCAAACTTTATTACAGAACAACAAGAAGACAGATGGAACCTTGTGGTTATATATTTATTATTTCACAAGTGAGCTTATTTACAGGTATTTGCTGTTGGGAATCCTGCTTTATGTGGAGTGCTCCTCAAGAAGACAATTCTTCCAGTTAATGGTTTTGTCACAACAAAAAGCACAGAGACATTAGGTACGTTATCATCCTAAGAGCCCTCCCTTGTCCCTCAGGATGAGAATACCAAACACATCCAACATCACCTAGCATAACGTTGAATTCAAATGTCAAACCCTACTCTAGAACACATATATTTTAATTATGTGCTTTACTCAAATAAAAACCAAAAACAACAACAACAAACAAAACAAAACAACAACAAAAACAAAACAGACATACCTTTGCAGTTCTGTTGCTGCTGATGTTTTTATCCATAGTTGTCATTCACCAGCAGTGTCACTTGGAGCAATACAGATAATTACCGCGGGGAGAAGAGCCGTCAGCTTTGCTCAGTCACTGTGTGCCAGGAACTACATCTCAAGAAAAGACATCTGACAGCTCTACCCTTAAAAGCACTTAGGAATGTGTGCAAAAGATTCTTGTCAAAGACAGTTTTTGCCACAGCAGATAAGATTGAAAAGAAGAAAACAGAGCAGAAAAACCCTATTAGCGCTCAGAACTGAGAGACAAGTCTGTCTGCAAGTGGAATTTTCCTTGATCACTCTGTCACCAACTTGTCGCAATTAACCACAGTCAGAAGTCTCACCCTTCTTTTTTGCTACATGTTCCTGTATTTCCTCTTTTAGAAATGCAATGAATACAAGAGTACTACGTACCACAAGAGGCTGCACAGTGCTGGATGGAAATAAGACTGCCACAGTCCTATCAATCCAGGATTTCTAAGCCAGTATTTTACATGCTTTCCGAAGCTGTCTTGTCATCTAAGGCACCGTTTTTGATATCTATGAAGGAGCTTGTGAAAATCGTATATATTCCCATACATACTAGGGGGTGAATTATATGTGGAAGACTTCTCCTAGCTGCACTAAGGCTTAAATATACACAGAAAGCAAATGCACAGGCTTCAGCTCGTCCCGATGCCTTGGTCAGCGAGCAGAGCAGTTTTGCTGCAGCATTTGTAGGGCCTGTTCCAGCCACACGGACAACTTCCTATCCCAAGCTGCAATTTTCTCAACTAATTCTCCTTAATTACATTTTGTCATTTTTCTCCTGGGATTCAGTCTCTCACGGCAGCCTCTGTGTCCAGGAAATGAGGGATATTTCTCTGAGACCACTCTGCCCTCTTAAGCAGAAAGTTTGAAATCTGTCTTAATGGGTAGCAAGTGAGCCAAATTCCAGCAGTGCCCCTTTAGGAACAAGCTTCCCTGGATCCCTGGGCCAGTTACTGACTGCCAAGTCAGGGTGCCAAGGAGTGCTGGCAGGCCAAGCTACAAACCCACGATTAAGATCTGTCTCCAGAGCTGCTTGGCTTCTGGCTAGGCACAGCTCACTGGCCTAACGCATTAGCTGCGGCATTACCTCACCACGTTTTCACGATGAATTCTTCTGAGCCACTTACACACCAGATGCATCCAACTGACTTTCAGGCAGGTGACGGAGACTTCCTTGAGAAAACAAATCCCGAGCATGACCGTGCTTCTGTGAGCGGAGGAGCGCCGCGGGATGTAGCTACTGGGAGTACAGACCGCGAAACTGGGGGAGGGCAAGCAGCTTCTCTGGAATTTGTTGATTAATAGAGGAACTGATATTCATTTCAAGCCACTCCTGTGTGAAGAGTAGGTGAATTCTGGTTGTATTTCCCTGCCTACTTTCAAGCCAGTGCTCCAACTGTCACAGGCAGTTTGAAGCTCCCCCTTTCTAAGGGCTTCCCAAGTGAAACAGACTGTCATCAGCTAGCAGCACTGCCTCCTGCCTCAGCTGGGCTGCTACGATTATGATTAGAGATTACCTCCTGTAATGCAAGGATTAAAGAGATCAAACCCTGAATGCATGGTAAGGCATTCCTTTGCCAAAGGAGGATTGCCTAAACTGTGAGAATGAGGAAACTGATGTTTGCTGGTCAACGAGTCTCACCAGTGGAGTCTAAGTTGCCTTCCAATGGAAGATCCCTTTTTCCTGGAAGGGCATGAGGTCACTGCTGCCTCTTTGGCATGTGCTTGAACCCATGGCAACTCATAATCTTGAGCAAGCATCTGGTTTTGCAAAAGCTTGTTTATACATTTGCTTCCTCTTTTTTTCCTGGAAGCAAAGCTGCCTTTAAGCTTTAAGGAGCAAAGAGCTTAAACTGGGATAATTACCCAGTTTGTTAGCCTCAGATAGACTCTGGAAGGTCCTAAAAACAGAGCTTCTGAAAAACAAAGGTGCAGGGTTAGCTCGTTACTGTACTTGCGCAGGCAGCTGTCTCTTCACTTTCTACAGAATACTAAGGAGCACTTAGCTGTACCAGGAGAAAGCTTCCTACAGTCCCCAAGTCCTTTCCCACCATATCTCATGGTACCCCCCTATGGAATCCCACTGAGCTGCTTAAGAAAGAAATGCAGACAGTGGAAGAGATGTTTTGGTAAAACAGCCAGAAATAGATGTTTTCTTCCATACAAGAGGTGTACCAAGCTTGCTATCTATTACCATGGACAAAACAGTGGCAAGGATGCTCCCTTCACCAGCTGCGTTAGTCCGAAAGCATGAGACTCGCTTAACACTAGTTTGACTATATCAAGGAAAAACAATTCCAAAACAGGCCCCCAGGAAATCAAACATAGTTGCAAGGCTGGGTTGTAACCTTCATTAAGATAAACAGCTGTTCTGAAGCTGTTAGTAATATGCATGATTGACACCATCACATCTGTCTACTCTTGAGAGCAGTGGTGAGTTCAGCAAAAAACACTTGTATGATTATATCACTTAAGAGTAGGCAGAGCTTTAGAAACTGTCTTCCTAAAGCTCATCCTGAAAACAACCCAAATATTGGAACATATAATTTTTTTTTTTCCTCCCAGCTGCATTAACAGAAGCATAGAACACAAGGATAACAACAAACAGCATCTTTGAGAAGGTAGTTTCTCTGGATACAGCTCTGAACAAGTCTGCTTGTAGGCAAGCTTAATTTGCCTCATCAATTTTACTCAAATTTCAGTACACTAAAAACAATCCTCTCCTTGCATTAGAGAAAATATTCCAGTAGGCAAGAGAAGGTAGATGTGTTATCCTCCCTAACCTACATTCTCTGTACCCTCACTACCCCTGAACTTTTGATAGTGGTTCCTCAGGCTAAACATGCTTAACCTTACTTCCTTGCTATTGGTTCAGCTGCTCACAGGCTCCCCAAACTCGAATTAGGTTCAGGTCACCTGCCTTTTCATATAGTTATACTGTGCATTCATGACTCCAATTATCTGAAGATAAAAAAAAAAACAAACTTATTTTTATTCAGGTAGAGGACATCCTATTTCCTCTAAAGCCTGTACATTTTTTTTCTTTGTATTTTGTCATCCTAGATCTACATTGCTCTCTGAACCCCTTCAAAATCTCTTGTATTTTTCAAACCATCTTCATAAGTAATGGAACAAGGTAACTAATTTGGCAAAGAATTTACTATTCTTACTGTGAAAAACATGGCCTCTTACTCTAATTACCTACAGAAATCAAGCTATTTAAAGTAAATCAATAAACATCCTGCAGCTTCATTTTTCTCTCTCCAACAACCATCAAAATTCTTATAAAAAGTAGTGCTGAAAGACAAAAATCAAAGGGGCTTATTTCAGGATGTTTTTAACAGATTAAATCTCTAAATGGAATTAAGGAAGCTCAAAGTGAAAGCTAGCATGCTAACTTATCAACTTCAGAAGTGGTTTAGTATCTAAAACACCAAAATATCGTTTTAAAAATAAGAGAGTCTAAAGACCAGTAACGAGTTGCTTACAGACAACTTCTTTAACAGAATAGGAACAAATGCTGCACTCCAATAAAGAATTATCACTAACAATTTAGCTGACTGGTTTTAATGTCGGAGGGCTGTTGCTGCTGAGATAGTATAGCACGCGCTTGCAACTGCGTCAAGACTTCCCTTTTCCTGCCCACCAAGCTCCAGTCCTCCTTGTTCCTCCAACAAAAAGCCACCAGAACCACCATCTTATGCCTCCCATGTTTCTAAAGTTTTAGAAACTTGAAGGGAGGCAGAGGAAGGAAGAGGATTGCTCAGCCTAAGCAAATTTGTTTTGTGGAGCTGAAGCATTCAAGAACATTAAATTTCATTCTCTACTTTTTGAAAATGAAACACCCCGTATTCAGTACTGAACATCTATGATTATGCCTGATCCAAATGTAGTACAATAGATTAATTCATCAAGCTGTAACACGACCCTAGATCATATCCTTCCGGCGTTTGATTTGTCCTTTGTTACATAGAAAATAAAACTACGTTTCCTTCTTTATATATTAAACAACTTTTAAAAAAGGTAATCTTTATTTAAATACAGACAAAACCTGTAACCCTCATCAGCCCTTAAACAAGACACTTAATCAGTGGCAATGCTTAATCCAGCAGTAACAAAATAACCTTACATTTAAAGATCCTAATGAAAGCAAGTGCTGAGCTTATGGCCAAAGGAAGGTTCTCACACATGAAGCTCAGAAGTACTGTTTCACTAAGCTGCAGGCAGAATACTTGAATGAACACGCTTAAAACTGCACAGGCCAGATAATAACGTATCTGTAAGAATACGTAGTGAATTTTCAAACTTACAGAAGGTTTAAGCTCAGATTTTTTTAAGGATCTGTACTTCTATTGAATATGGGTCTGGGAAACTTGCATTGTTAGAGATAAGAAATAGTGAGTCTGGGTTTTTGAACTAAAAAAAAAAATAATAATTCAAGTGCTATATAACAAAATTTCTAAGTAAAATGAAGCAAAGTGACATTTCTGAAGTACATATATGAAAATTAATATGCACAAGTTTCTTTTTTTTGAGGGGTTACTGAAGGTGTCTATATCAAATTATTCTCATTTTCATGTGCTGCAGCACCGCCCCATTTTATAGTTGCAATGTAGATATTCCTTGAATTTGAGATTACACTTGTTAAGATAAATTCCAAAGAAGACAAGATTTCAATTCTGAGTTTTAATATCAGAACTAGAACACCATTGCTTCAATTCATCTAAACAGTTTAAAATTGTGTTTCAAATTCTTATAGCACAAGACTGGCTCAGAATCAAAGGTCCACTTGTCCAACTGGAGGAAAAAAGAAGACTAAAAGATACAAAACAGAGCTTTACTGAAGACGGCTTAAGGCTTCATTAAAATATTTGCCAAGTTCTGCTGTTACTTGTGTAATCCATTCTTTAAACAGACTTCAGTGGGATTGCACAGATACAATGCAGAGCAAAACTGGCTCTTACTGCCCAGTTTGAGCAAGATCTAGTCACATTATCTTTTGCAGGATTCAGAAAGACGGGAGAATACAATCCTTCCTGCAAGGATCATTTTATTCCGCACCCCAACTCCTTGAGTAAAATTAGAGATGACTTACAAAAATTAATGTCCCACACACTAATAAAAAATTAGCATGGGGCAAAACTTCATCCTGGTGTTCCAAGATTTTTCTGCCACGTTTGACAGAATTAAAAAAACGACAAGAAAACAGACACAGCGTGGCTCTCATCTAGGCATCTGTTGGCAGTACAATCAATACAAGATGATATAATGAATCTGGATAATCACTGTTTTGTAAGTGTGTCCTTAGTCTGTTGTTGACCTTCTGTACCAAAATCTAGCCCTGTAGTCATCGCTGCAGGTCATGAAGCCAGGATTGGTAGGAGAATGGACAATACAGCGAACAATGCTGTTATGCCCAAGAGAAAGAAGATTTCTCCGTTCAGCAGTTCTTGAATCCCAGCAGCAGAGACTTATGGTCCTTTCATCTGGAAGCAGCACGTAGTCTTCTGTGTGGTTGAAGACAGCTTGTGTTCTGTGTACTTGCCGTCCACTCAAACCAGCTCCTAAATATATGCAGAAAAATATTAACTCAAATATGATCTCTTTTAGGAAATTTGCAAACCTCCTGTATCTACTAATTGCTGCAGACTATTAAAAGAAGCCTTATTTTCTCTGTTATTATACAACTTCCATGTAGAACAACTGAATCAATTACAGATATTCTTTTGTACCTATATACAGTGTGTATGCTAGAATTTAGAGTACGGAAGGATTAAGCACTCCAGCTGTGGCAATCAAGTCCAACCACTCAGTATGAGTGCAAACAGTAAGCTTTAAAAAGCAGTTTTACCTTACATCTTTTGTATGAGGCTTACAATTGTAACTAGCCAGAAAGACCACAGGTAGCAGGAGACAGAGATCCTCATTATCAATAATTTTCCTTTTGAATATCATATGGCATATTGTGTGACCTACCTTGGCCATACCTTTGCCCCCCCTTCATATAAAACGTGTTTCATATGCAGGCATTTATTTTCCAAGGAATAGACCTACTTTCTACCTTGTATTTTGCAAGGGTTTATTAAGGAGGTGCTGCACCCTGCTGGTTGAGAGCAAAAATACTGCTAGTGTACAAGGACTGCACAGATCCCAAAAGCTGAAACAAAAATTTTTCAGCATCCACTCCTCTGTCATGGTTCAACTCCCAATACTTAAGCACACTGCTGCTTCACCCTAAAGCTTCCCCAGTCACGTAACTGCTATTGCATGCAGTTTCCATCTTTCATAATTTCCCAAGTCCTGCTGAGATCAAAGCGTGGTATTGTCAGCATGCTGGAAGTGTGGCTACCTCGTGCATAATTTCATCCTGCAAAAAAGTACAGCTGCAAACATTTTTCAGAATATTGCCATGGTTTACTTGAACCATTTATTTACCCAAGAGTCTAATTGTTAACTGCCCCAATGTGGATTTTATTCCCCTGCAGTCCATGGTACTCTTCGGGCAAGAGGCCTACTCTATCCCAAAAAGGATTATGCATTACTTTTGATCCTTCGTTTTTATATATATGTATTTTTTTTTGCTAGACCAAGGGTGCAGTATAAACTGACAAGCCCAAGAATAAAGATGATCATCGGCAAGAAAAGCAATGAGGTCTTCCACCTTCCCTCCGAATACTCATCATTTCTAAAACACATTAAAGAAAAAATAAGGAACAAAACCTTCTGCACAAGTGTTCTAAACTTTAGGGGATTCACATTCCTATTTCCTTTTCCCTAGCTTAGCAATCGCTTCCCTCCAAAAGCAATGGCATAATGCTGGTAGAGAAGCCTCCAAAATTCTACTTAAGACTCAGCAGGTTGAAAGTGACACAGCTTTGACACAGCTTTTCTTCTTGATGTAGTTTACATGAAACGTTTTAAAAAATATGGGGCAATTTATCTTCAAAGAAGCTGTCTCCCCTTACCTTTAAGGATTAGTATTCACCAATAACAGACTTAATCTTTCAGACAACACTACCCCTGCCCCCCCTTGGTCAGTAGCTGAAAAAGAAGGTACTTGGAAGGTCACCTGCCACATACATACCTGTGTATTTGACCAGTGTTCGACCAGTGGATATCTCCCATAGTTTAGCTACAGAGTCTTTTCCACTTGACAAGATATACTTTGAATTTTTGGAAAAAATAGCTGAACAGACTTCAGCTCCATCATGCGCCTTCTCAAAAGTAGTGATACAGCGATTTGAAACACCGTCCCACAGTTTGATGCATCCATC
Organism: Aythya fuligula; assembly: GCF_009819795.1. NCBI lineage: Eukaryota > Metazoa > Chordata > Aves > Anseriformes > Anatidae > Aythya > Aythya fuligula. The sequence goes on along the minus strand of NC_045574.1, from coordinate 9,877,148 downwards.
CTTACTTCCTGTCACATACATGTTTGCACTTGCATTGTAATTTACAGAACAAATCGCATCTGTGTGCTGATCTTGAGGATTGCAAGACACAAAACACTGGAAAGTATTGATATCATAAAGTCGTAAAGTTGGGTGCTGGGTACCAACAAGAATGAAATCTCCCGAAGGGTGAAAAGAGATTGAGCGTAACATCTCTGCTTCCTGTTTGATCAAAAATACATAATTGGTGTAAGTTTATTAAAAAAATAAAAATAAAAAGCTAAAATGTGTCAGTTTTGGTGGCATTAAAGTGCTAAAAATTAGTTACACTATCAATTCGCATGACATGATGTATTTCAGCAAAATGGAAAATGCTCTACATAGCATTAAAAAGCCTGTGACAGACTACACTTAAATATACCACAATTTTTTTCCTAGAGCAGCTTGCTGTGCCCATTTATTTTTGGGATATTGCACAACAGTAGCAGAAGGTTTTGTCAGCCAGTCAAACCACCACATAATCCCAAACTCGTCTCTAGAACCATGATAACATAACTGACTTCAAAGTCACCCATATTAGATTAGGTCTGGATTAACAAAAAGCAAACAGACATGAGAGTCAAAGACTGTAAGTATACGTATCCGTTATGCACTCTTAACACAGAAATTGGCACGTCTGCAAATTTTGTTAGCTACATCCTCCTACACACCTAACCACCTACATACTCGGATGCAATTCAGCTCACTGATAGCTCAGTAATCACACACAAGCTTTGGTTGTTCTGAACTGGATGACAGTATCTAACCTGTATATATTTGAAGGCTCTTTTGGCAGAAGGCTTTGAATAGTCAAACAATTTAAGTGTGTAGTCCCTTGAACCAGATGCAAGGATCTGTTCTGTTGGGTGAAAAGCTAAACATGTAACTTCATCCACATGATCATACAGAGTCCGAATAACAGGATGATTTTCCATGTTTTGCTGTGCTGTCTCATTCATCATGACCTGCAACATGGAACAAGTTAGCGTAAGAAGGGAGAACATGCTTTTGACAGGTAATGCAGATTTTATACTTGATAAATTATCAGATAACATCCCCATATCTTTACAAAGGTCAATGGACTTGCTCAAGAATGAACTAGTAGCAGCAGCAGTAAACTGATGCAAGAAAATGTATCACCTTCTTCAGGAAGGGTCCAAATCAAAATATTATATTGCCAAAAGAATTAAGGGAAGGTGTACCAACAGGGAAAATGGCAACTTTCACTCATATAGACTACTACTGAGAATGTTGTGTATATTCTGAAAAACTACACTTTTGAATTGTTGCCTGATAAGTGTTATCGGGAGAAAAAATAAAGCAAATAAATATGCGTTCTGGGAACCAGTACTGAAACAGCCACTGGATGCTGCAGAGGCCAGAAGAGGGTTCAAAGACAAGCTGTGTTTACACAGCACAGCAATTATCAACAACTATGAGAAGCTATTTCTGGCTCAGATCTCCAGGCTGCTCCAAGAAGTCACACAAGTATATTTGCCCTACATCTTCTTTCTTTTCTTCAAGGGTACTTTATGAACCACTGCTGGAAAGGAAATACAGTGAGACAGACATTAAGTCCAACTCACTGAGCCAGCCACAAGGCACAGATGTTGCATGAAAACCAGACAGCAGCTCAAGAATTCACAAAGTGGCTACGATTCAAGTCACATTTTACCTCAATAGGCATAGCACTTTTGGCCAGCATTCTCTCCGTATCAAGAATTTTTATTGAGGCATCGGCAGATCCTGTAGCTATTAACTGCCCATCTCTGCTATACGTAGCCACACGACATGGTCCCTTATGAGATGTGACGTAACAAGTCTCATATTCAGAAGCCTCAGGAGACATGGTCTGTACATCTGCATCAAATTCTAAGTCGATTCCTGTGCCCGGAGCTACTGTGTCCGACCGTCCAATTGCGTACTGAACAGCACTGTCATCATTCTCCATTCCTGAAAAGAGAATTTGACACTCGTAAACCAGGTTCACCTCCTCTTTAGACAGATAGGCTATGTCCAGATCTATGCTATAGACTTTAACAGCTACAGCAGTCAGGCTTTAAGAGACAGCCCATGCTGAACAAGGCTAAGCTAGTGGAACAGGTTTAGTTGTATAGCAATATTCATGATGAAAGCAAGGTAGTTTGGCTATATCAAAGCTGACTGCAGATCTGTTAAACTTAACTGTGAAAATACAACCATGAACATCGTATGTGTACCTAACTACTTAATACCAATCACTTACAGAAGTCATAGACTGGACTATAGTCAACTTTTTACAGAAGCGAGAAGCAAGCCCCAATGCTATTACGTGACATTTAAAATAAAAAATAGAAGCATTTACCAATTACTCTTCTTTCCATTTTACTGCATCAAAGGAGAAAACTCCACCCCACAAACTACTATCCTAGCATTGCTAATGGAAATTATTACTTCACACCCACTCAACAGATTTTTTTTGTTTTGCATGATGCTTCTACAGGACAAAGACAGTTCAGCATTGGAATTTGTACAACACAGGACATGCAATTTTTCAGCTACGTGCCTAACTGCTGTTACCAACTTCAACAGAAAAGTCGTTGCTGCTTTCATCTACAATCTGCGAGTCTAGCATGATTATTTCAGACAGACACAACGCTTCACCTATTTATACTCATGTAAATCAACTAGTTGAAGCAGCAGAACCAGTTCAGTTACAATACAGAGAAGACATGCTGTCATGGCTAGGCCTCTTCCAATAACCTAGACAGCTTGTTTCTACAGCAGCTCAGGAATTCTGACTACTGCGTGCTGCACAGATGTACTTTCAGAGAGAAAGGTATAGGGAGAGAAAAGGCAATACCTTTGCTGAGACCCCAGACCGTGAAACTTATTTTCTTGAGAGTGGTATATAGAAGCTAATGAAGATGGCCAGTGAAAAGACTTGGTCCCTCTCCAACACTTTCAGGAACAATCACAGAGAGCTGCAATTTAGTAATAGATCTAACTTCCTATTAGATCTGTGGAGTTGGTGATCTTGTTTACTTGAGCATATTTTTAGAAGGTTGTCAGTCACCCAGAGGACCCTTGGCAGGTATTCTAACACGTTAAAAAAAGTTGAAACAAACATTCTGACAACGTTCAGTGACCTGTTTTGCTTTCAATGCACACAAGAATGAAACACAGAACTGGAATGCACCATAAAAAAGTAAAACACGGAGACAAAGGCTGCATCTAAATATATAAAAACTTTGTGGTATTACTAGAAATAAGCTGAAATACTGAAATGTATTGTCAGTAACACTAAACCCTTAATTCACACGGATTTAATCTAAGGATTTAGATACTGGACTTTTATGCTCATTTTTTCCCCCACCTTACCTAATTTAATCAGGTGCAGCAGTTGTTCAGATGGTGCACAAACTGATTGTGGTTTTATCTCATTTATTAAGCCATTAGCAATATTTATGTATCCATCATATAGTAGCTGACTAATTATCAATTTATAAAGTTGCTGACGGTCTTTCAAGCTGACTTTTGTTCTATACATTGTGAGCAAGGAGTGCCTCGGAGGGGCCTGAAATAAAAAAGAACAAGAAAAATTATATATGATAGAGACGCATGACACAATTAAAAGCTTTAAATAAAACGCATCTGATGAATTGTGGTGCATAGATATTTAGTATTTGCTTAGTTCAGGTTAGATTCAGAGACTGAGAAATGAAAGAAAATGGGAGAAAACCGGTGAGCTCATTTACTGCAGAAATGAAAATCTGGCCAATAAACGGAATGTGAGCTGCACTAAGGAGCAACAACAAAAATAACGTTGTGGAGGGAAAAGATAGGGTATTAGTTCGAATTCATTCTGCGGGTATCCCTCGTGCTGGCACGGGCGGGCAGGTGGAGCCGGGCGGGCGGAGCTCGGGAGGCGATCACGGAGGGCCATGCAGGGCAGTCACAGCGCCGAGCCCGGCACCCCCTGGAGATTCCCGGCCCGCAGCCGCTGCCCGCCCGGCCAGCCCCGAGCCCCGGCCCCGGGGGGGCGATACCCGGCCCTGGAGGGGGCGTGGGGCAGCGGCTCTGAATGAGGGCGGGGAGGGCGCTGAGCCCCGGCGGGGCTGCAAGGGCCGGGCGGCTTCTAGGGTGGGTGGGGGGCAACACAACCCGGTGTGTGCGCGTGTGTGTGTGTGTGTGTGTGCAGGGGAGCGGCCCGGTACCTACCGACCCTTCCTTCTGCCTCCCTCGCTCTGCCCCTAAGATGGCGACCGGAGCGCGGAGCGCATCGATGGGCGGCGGCGGTAGGGGAGGAGGCGGCGGCGGCGGCCGGGCCCGCAGGACGCTGCGGCGCGAGGGCTGCTGCATCGAGCGCCCGCACATCGATGGGAGGCGGCTCTGCGGCGAGACAAGCGCGGCGGCGTCACGGCGCGCCCCCCCCCCCCCCCCCCGGTCACGTGACGCGTGACGCGCGCAGGGAGCCCCCGAGCGGCGGGGAGGGGCCGGGCGCGGAGCTCCGGGGGGACCCCCAGCACCCCCCCCACACCCCCTTCCTCCATCCCCAACCCTTCCCCATAGGGCCCGTGCAGCCCCCGGCCCGCCCTGGAGGTCATAGGAAGCGGCTGGCAGCCGGGATTCTTTTGTGCCCCGGCCCCGGGAAGCGTCGAGGTGGTGCTTCACCGGGTGTGCGGGCACTGGGGGCGAGTAACGGGGCTGTGGAGCTGGCTGGCAGCGCTGCTGCTCCGTGCTGCCCGCCTCCCCGCTGTGCTCACTGCCACGCTTCCTGGTCGGGGCAGGCTGAGAGCCCGTCCCGACAGCACGCCGCCACCCGCCCCAAAGTCCTACTCACGTCAGCCTCAAGAAACGGCAGTCGAAGCGGACGCGGGTCGAGGAGGGGCGCTGCCATGCTGCCCATGCCCCTTGGCAGCTGCCGCCTGTCACATGCCGCGGCGACACGACGACCTGACATCTTCTTTTTCCCTATCCTGTACCGCTTGTAAACACCAACACAACGGGGCGGCCTTCGCACTTGTTCCTAGCGATGTGGAGCCGGTTAAGAGTTGCCTTCGATTATGGTTCTTCAGAGACCTGACAAACTGAACCTCGTCCTGGCCGCTGCTCGCCGGCCAAGGTCCTCCTCACAGGTGTGAGCAAGACCTCGCAGCTGCCTGGTCACTGAGCCACCAGCGCAGCCCCTCGCTCCTTGTCGCGCTTGTCCTCACGAGCAGCGCCGCTCACCCGCTGCCGGTGCTGTCCGGGCTCCGCTCCTCGATGACCCGCAGGCTTTTAGAAGCTGCCACCGGCCTCAGCTCAGCACCGCTCACCTCACGGCGAAGCCAACCTGCGGGCCGAGCGTCCCCTTGGCGCGGCGCAGCAGGGCAAGGCGTCCCCTTCGCACTTGTCCTCAAGAGCCGAGGGCACGTGGAGCGCTGCCCCGGGGGCGAGCGTGAGGCGGCGAGGCCTGCTTCACCCCGGCCCTCCCGGCTCCGCGCGGAGCTGCCACCCGCGGGGCACCTACCTCGCGGCCACCGCCACCACACAAAGGCAGGCGGCCGGCCCCACTCGCGCCCGGCTTCACGCGAGGTGGCAGCACCGCGGGTGTGTGCGTGCGTGTGTGTGTGTGTGTGTGGAGGCAGCGAGGGCGGAGGCCGGCGCCTCGCAGGCTGCGGGACTAACCTGGGGCCCTTCCCCCGGCCGCCGTCGGGGCGCTGCGAGGCCTGGGTGCCCGCGGGGAGGGGGCGGCAGTTGTAGCGTTGCCACAGGTGGGTGGTCTGGACATACGCGATTTGCGTAAGGCGGGAGGCGGCCGGGCAGACTTTGCGGAGCGCCGTGCGTTAGCGGGGCGCCGCGCCGCGCACTTGGAGTACGGAAGGAGCCGGCGGCGGGGCAGGCGCTACGTAAAATACGCATGGAGCGCAAACACCGCCCCCGGGGCGGGCGGTCCGGCCCGACGCGGGATACGCAGACGGGCCGCCGTTGCGCCTGCGCGGTAGAGGGGAGGGGGGGGGAAGCGACGAGGCTCGGGCCTGACAACGAGCGGCGCGTTGAGGAGACGCCAACCGGTGGGCGGGGCGCTGGGAAAGCAGCCAATCAGCGGCGGCGGGCGGCGGGAGGGCGGCCAATGGCGAGGGGCGGTGGTTTAAAGGGTATTTAAGGGAGGGCCGTTTGAATTCAAACAGCCTGAGCGGCCGCGGCCTGAGGTGAGCGCCTGAGGGGCCGGCGGAGCGGGCCCAGAGTCGGGCCCTCCCCGCTCAGAGGCGGCCTGAGGGGCTGTGGGGCCGGGGGTGAGGCGTCTGTGGGGGAGGGAGGCTGGGCCCCGGCGGGCAGGAGGTGGGAGAGGGCCTGAGGTGAGGCTCTGCCGTGGAGCTGCCCGCCATCGCCGTGTTCTCGCCGTAGGTGAGGCTGTACGCGGGCCCTGCCCTCCTCAGGTGCCATGGACAAGAATACAAAAGAGAACCGTTCTGGGAACCCTGCTCGCGTCCCTAAGGTAATTCCTAGGCTGGTAGATGCGTTCCTCTTGATCACGCAGTTTGAGGCTCTTGTGACCGTTACTATTAAACTTACTAAATAACAGAGGGGGAGGAACACAAAACAGTGTCTTCTGTGTCTAGTAAGCCACAGTAAACTTTGTCTGGCAGTCTTTCTGTTGGAGAGCAATGCCCAAGGCTCATTATTTTCTATTACTACTATTTTTATTACTACTATTATTATGTGACCCTTGAACTGGGGAGCTCTCAAAATGATGAGGTGATTGAGGTGTAATGTAGCATCCTTTAGCTAGGGAGTAAATGTAAGTAGGTTCATTACTTGAGAAATGGCTTCCGCAGGAAAGCACTGTTAACGTTTGCATGCCTGTGTGGGAGTACTCAAGATCTCTGTGACTGAAAGTGTTTATATACAGAATTACAGATGTTCCTATTCTTTTAACTTAAAAACAAGCATGCCATTGTAAAGATTTAAGACAACAAAAGCAAAACCTCTTCTTAATCGTTTGTCTGTGAGTTGAACAAAAAACCAAAAATATATGTATCAGAGGTGTTGATGTGAGATGCCAATCATTAGTGTTTGAACTTAATTCTAGCTAAATTATGCTAGAACAGTTAAAGATTTCTTAAATATAAACGTGAACTGCCTTCACCTACTGAAAGCAAAAGTTTAAAAGCAGTCAACTGAACCTTACTAAATAAACTCTTTTGTTCTGCTGAACTTCTGTTGCGGTGCAAGGCATCTTAAAATGCACACCATTCAAGGGAGTAGTAGCTTAAAACTGTATATCAGTTGAAAATATTTTCTATAGTAAAGGTCTGATGGCTTACGAGTTTTTACTGCTATTCAGGCTTGTGTGGAAAAGTTCTATAGCCAGCTATAAATAAACATGCTGTTAACAAGTTGGCAGCTCTCTACAGGTAAACTTAATTCTTAAAATATAAGATGAGAATTCCCTAATATTTCATTTTTAACTACTTAATGTTTTTCCACCTCTGTACCTTACTCAAGTACAACCCACACCCAACTCTATGGTATGGGATCGTAAGGGCTATATAGTGTTATTCTATTACTAATGTACAATTGTTTCTTTCTGAAGACTGCAAATGCTGTTGTAGATGGCCCAAAACGTGTTCCTGTGTCTCAACATTCTGCCCAGAGCCGGGTATTGAACAGTGGAGGTCAAGCACAACGTGTTCTCTGTCCCTCAAACCTTGCCCAGCGAGTTCCTGTGCAATCACAGAAGTCTGTACCGTCAAACCAAAAACTGTCTAACAACCAGACAACACAGCAGCCCCGACCCAAGTTTCCAGTCCAGCCAATGGCTAGACCCCAGGTTCCAAGCAAGACCAATGAAAAACCTCAACAGGCTCCAGCACCTGGTAATTCTAAGGATGATGTACACATATTTATCAGTCTGTGATGACTGGGATATGTCCATGAAGCAGAGTGCAGTGAAGAAAGTGTAAAACTCATGCGGATGATGCGGGGGACAGTAATGTAGAGAAATAAGTGGTTGCACCCAGAAACAGAACAGCAGCATGTACTATAACTTAGATGTTACTGTACTATTTGTGTTGCCAGAATCAGGTATTTAGAGCCAACATAAGTGTTTCTTTCCTCTGGAAAGCTTACAGATGCTCATCAGTCAGCTGTGAATGAATAGAATTGGCACTCCTGCATTAGTTTCTCCAGTATGCATGCTAATCTGATACACAAAGATATTGTATGGGTGGGGGGAAGCTTGTTTAATTTCAAGAAGACTTGGAATTATACTTTGATGCAATTCTAACTATGTTGCTTTGCCAATAGTAAACTACACTAGCTTAGTTTTAACTATCGAATATAGTTGAATTGTAGATATTGCACAGAGGTTATACTTGTTCCTCGTGTGAGTTTGTGTTGTGTTGATTGGTCTATCTCATAAAGTTGTTTTACTTATCTACTTTATGCAGCAAAAAGTTCTGAGGCAGAAAGCAGCTCTAAACAGAAAAATGAAGAGCCTACGAAAAAGAAAAACGAAGAGAATAAAAAGTAAGTTGCATGCTGAAATTTTTCCAGCTGACTGAGTCCTGTTGGGTTAGGCTTGCTTTTAACTTCCAGAACTTTATGCTGCAACTAAACTTGCTGTGTTGTGCCAGTAGCTGCTGGCTACTCCAGTCTTTGATTGCTAAAAACAGAGGCCAAACGCTTCATAGAGGTAACATTTCAAAATGAAACCTTAGGAAAGTTTACTTGGACCTGATAATCCTCAGGAACAAGAATTTACTGTAATCTGAAGAAAAGCTTTTGTTTAATGCTTTTCCCATGAGAGAATTCTGATAACCACCACTCTAATCACAGCATGTACTCCTGGGAAAATATTCCTCCTTTATATGTGCAGGAGGCTGGAGTCTGTGTATGAAGTTAACTTGTATTAGGGCTAGCTTTAAAACAATTCTGACAATGCAAAATACAGAAGTGTATTGAAATGTGCCTGACTTAGTACACACAGTTCTGTTATTCTTGTAAGGTGTGACTGATGACAGTATTTCTCTGCATAAGCTTTATGAAGCCAGAGAGTAGCTTTCAGGATCTTGTCAGAGGTCTCAACACATCGTCTGTTTGGCGGTGTTTCATTAAATCCCAAAATCTAGCTGAGATCACCAAGTATCTACTGAACAGGAACATTGTTTGTACATGCAGGTATCAGCTTTTGTAACTTAACTATCTCTCCTTTTGCAGAAGACAGTGGTCTCTTGATGATTTTGAAATTGGTCGTCCTCTGGGGAAAGGGAAATTTGGAAATGTGTACCTAGCACGTGAAAAGCAGAGTAAATTTATTCTTGCACTGAAAGTACTATTTAAAACACAACTTGAAGAAGCTGGTGTAGAACATCAACTACGAAGAGAAGTTGAAATACAGTCTCATCTTAGGTAAAGCTTAGTGAGCTATTTCTCTTTGCTTAGTTTATGCTCAAAAAAAAAAAAGAGCTTGTTCTTGATAACATGACAGTGAAAACAGCAATTTATTTTTAAACACATGACAACTTGAAACTAAGATTCTTACTATATTGCATAAAGAAGCAAGTCTTACCTCTGCTTCATTTGCAATGAAGCAAGCAATACATGGCAATCAGGACTGTACTGTTTTGTGTGGCATTTATATTAAATCATATGTCCTGTACCTATAAGTATTATAGTTGTACAAATACCTTGTTCAGAAAAATCTTTAAATCTTCTTGCAGGCATCCCAATATTCTCAGACTATATGGCTACTTCCATGATGTTACAAGAGTCTATCTTATTCTAGAGTATGCACCCCGTGGAGAAGTCTACAAAGAACTTCAGAAGCTTACCAAGTTTGATGAACAAAGAACTGCAACTGTAGGTCATTCTAGCTGCTTGTACATCACCTGTTCTTATCTGGAGTACCTGAAGCATAAAGCTATCCAGATGAAATTCTGTCAGTTGTGTGAAGCTGACTCATGAGATGCTTGTTTGTTGATGCACTTGTAATCTATTTCTCAATATGTTGAGAAGACAAATTACTGCACAGCATTACTTAAACTTAACAACATTCAGTGTTGCCCAATGCTACAAGCTCTTGGTCATTTCAGGCAGAGCCTGTATTATTTTACTTCAAGGGTGTAAGGAATCATTGCTTAAATTCAAACCATTAATTATGCTTAGGATATACTATGCTCTAGACAGCAAAGCTAGAATGCTGGTGTCTTCATGCTTGACAGATTTGTTTTCTTTCTATTTGCAGTATATCACAGAACTAGCAGATGCCCTATCATACTGCCACTCAAAGAATGTGATTCATAGGGACATCAAACCAGAAAACCTGCTGCTTGGCTCAAATGGAGAATTAAAAATTGCTGACTTTGGATGGTCTGTGCATGCTCCATCTTCTAGGTAAGAATGCAATACATAAGTTATACAGTGAAATACTTATGTGGTGAAAATGAAAATGCTAGATTTCTTGTTAAACTTCTAGTTATGGAATGGAGGCAAATGTGAGCTTCCTAAAATACTGGGGGAAAATATCCTTTAAGAACTGGGTTACTGCAGTGAGGGTCTTAACTGGTGTGGCAAAGTGGGACAATATTCCCTCTGCTTTTTGTGTATTTCAAAACATGCTGAACCAGAAACAAGAGGGTTGGGGCAGTGTACTGGTGGAGGCTTGTAGTGGTTCCTGAGGTGACAGATGAGAACTTCCATTGAAATACCACACACCCAGAATATACTTAGGGTATATTTAACTAAACTGAAAAAGGAAGCCTGTCTGACCTGTGAGCTGGTGGGAGGGGAAAAAGAAGGGCAAGACTGGCTGCAGTGATTTTAAATGCTTTGAAGCAAAAGTTTTTTAAAAAAACAAACCAAAAAAAAAACAACACATACAAACAAAAACAAACCTATTGCTGGAATGTCAGTGCTGCTGAGTCCATCTGGGGTAGACTGCACTGAGGTATAGATAACTTAACTGCTGGCATTAACATCTTGATTTTTCCTAGAACAGATATTAATTGCTATAAAGGGTAAATGATAAACTGTAACTTTTTTTTCAGGAGAACAACTCTGTGTGGGACACTTGACTACTTGCCTCCTGAAATGATTGAGGGAAGAACACATGATGAAAAGGTGGATATTTGGAGCTTGGGGGTTCTGTGTTATGAATTCCTTGTAGGGAAGCCACCTTTTGAAGCAGCAACATACCAGGAAACCTACAGAGCTATTTCTAGGGTACGTGCCACAACTTACTTAGACTAGCTGAATTTTGCTTTCAGTTCTTCTCTTAAAGCTTAACTACAAGTTGCCTTGAGGAAGGGCATGTAGAACTAGAACTATAGTAAGATATAATGAGATGTGCACAAAACTAGGCTGCTAAAACTGTCCTCAGTCACTCCAGAATTACCTGAAGAGATTTAAGACTTTGCCTGGCTTCTTGTTTCTGTCCTGTTTCTGCCTGCATCTGAATATCCACCTCTTCATAAAGCAACTAGTCTTTTCCACCTTTAATTTTTCTGGCTTATAAAATTTAACATTCAAGGTATTAAACTTGATTTTTTTTTTCCTGTTCTGTGCTCTAGAAAGGTTCCAGCAAACTAGTCTTGTATTTGAAATACACTGAAAAGTACACTAGCACTAGCTTAACATCTACATGCAGCAAGAACTTTGTTTTCATCATAACCCTGTTGAAATTAAATAGGCACAGTGCACATCCCACAAGGCTGACAACTTTTCTTCCTATCTGTGCCTTGGAGGGTGGAGCCCTGTGGCTCTTTAATTTTGATTAGTACCCAAGAACTTTGCATAATCTTTTGTTTCCTTTTACCAGGTGGAGTTCAAGTATCCTGCATTTGTAACAGAAGGTGCAAAGGATTTAATTTCAAGGCTCCTGAAGCATAACCCATTCCATCGGATGCCGTTGAAGGATGTACTTGTTCATCCCTGGATTACAGCAAACTCTACGAAGTTGCCCAACAGCAGAAAGAGTGATGTTACTGCCCCACCCAGAACGCAGTCTTAACAAGGATAATCTTATTGGATCAATGAGAGGAGTTTTGTACTGTGACTGCTGTAATATAATAAGAAAAGCAGGTCTTGGAATCCAGTGGCAATAAGGAACACAAGTCTTTAGGTTGGTTGTCAGCTTGAACTTATCTCAAATTTCAGTGTAAATCTATTTGAAATCTATTTGACTTCTAGCTGGAGGTTGTGGAATACTTAATATACTTGAAATATAACTACATGTGGGCCAGGTTTAAGTATTATGCTGTTCAAGGCCTTTATGATGTGGTCTGTCATGGTTATAGATCATTGTTCCAGTACCAAGAGGCAGTTGTGATTCTGTCTTATTGAACAGTGCAATATCCCAGAGATGCCTGCCTATGAACTCATTGGGCTGCTAAGGGTATCGTACCTGTGGTGTAATCTGAAACTGAGTCAGGTGAATGCATTTGTGTCCTGAATGATGTATGGATTTTGTCTCTAATTTTGCCTTAAATGTGAGCACTCAACGTTTAAAATAAAGACTTGTTATATATTGTTACCAGCATGGTACTCTTATTGCTTCTGCTGCCTCCACCTAAATCACTTGTCTTTACTGTCATACTACAGTACAGCTTGGCTTCACATCCATGATTACAGAGCAAGGTTTTTTCTTGGTTGAAAAGTAAGCTGATATCAAAGTGCTGATATTCTTGAAAGATGTGTGGCTACTTTTCTTCACTCACCACACAGTACTAAAAGGTAGGAAATAAATGGCATAGCATTAAGAAGCTTCTTAAGACACTAAAAGATGTTTGCAATTTTGAAAAGATAGAGATTTTTAAAAGAAAGCGACTTAAATTGTGGTGCAACTTGTTTGTAGACAAGGAAAGACATTGAGAAACAAAACATGCAAACCACCTCTTTTCTAGTAAAACACTTCAAGCAAATGCTATGAGAAAGCAATTTATTGTATTTTTATTAACATAAGACCTTAAGGTCTCCTTCACTATTTTACAAACCATTTAAAAAATGTTTTTTTTACAAGCAAGGATTCTAGATTTTAAAATATATTCTCAAATTAATTTAAAATATACTTTGCAGAAACTTATCTAAACAAATTGTCAGTTTATACAACTATCTTATTAGTAGGTAAGCTGAAGTCTGGTCCCAACTTAATGAAGCCCTCTTTCTTTACTGAAAGAAAAGCTCTAGTGCTGATGCCTTTTTAATAACTTCTAGGTGCATTTGCTTTAAACAATTCCCATTTTAGAGCAATACTTTTTGGAAAAGGAAAAGAAGCCTGTATCCTACTTCTCTAACTTTAGGACAAAACACCTATTTTGTTTAAAACTAATTGATCAGATAAAAAACAAGAATCTCATCACTTAACTATCCTGAAATCATTGTTACCCTTAGCTAAGAGAACAGTGACCTGAACAGCTAGAGGATATATAGAAAAGAACATGTTTCTTAGATCAGGGGCAACAGAGCTCATTATGTTTACTCTTAAGATACACTGTCTGTCTACTTGACACTTGGTATCTCCACTCACTCCAGAAGGCAGCAGGTCCTGGAAAGCTAGGGAAGTGTTGGTTGCATGTAACAACACAGTAACCCTTCACTTGTTTATCCTGCAGGTTTTTACTCACTAAACATCCAGCAATAAACTTTCATTTAAGTAACAATATAATATACTGTTTTATCAAGGGTAGAAGGCAGAGCTTCCTTCAGGGACAAGCTGATATGAAACATTCTAATTATGGTTTAGATAGCAGCAAGGTAGTTAGCTCGTAGAGGGTGCTGTCAGCTTCAGCAGCCATGCAGCAAAGCAGGCATAGAGTGGGACAAATCCTGTCTTTTTAATTTTTTAAATAAGCTAGTCAAAATGGATCTGACTGCTATTCCTTGTACACACCAAACAGCAGAGCATTGGCTCTGTATCCTAACAACCAGCTGTGCACAACAAGCTGTGCCAGAGGATTGAGCATATAGCTCCCAGGGAAGCAGGCCATACTGCAAGGCTGAGTTGGTATGTCCTGTCAAAGGTTAGTATTTTGAGAAGTGTTTATCTATGTAACATGTCTTTGTGTGTATGCTACACATTAGAGATCAAGTCGGTGTACCTGCTCACTGGCAGCAGTTTCCATTTTAAGACATGGGGCTAACAGCACACCCTATCTGTGACAAAGCCATTGCCAAGGTTTTCAGGAGGTAGGCTCTAATAACAGCTTGCTTCCACAGGACAAAGGAAGGAAATGTCTCTTCATATTTCCCCGTTCTCTGATGAACCAAGGGGTAGAAATAGTACAGAGGTGTAAGTACATATGTAGCTACAATTTATCTTTCTAGAGTGTGACCTCTCCTTTCTCACTTGTGATCTCAAGAATCCTCAGAGCACCCAACCAGTCTCTGGGTTGGACTTTCTGAATGGTAAAGGTGTTAGAGTGTAATTTAACATGTCTGAGCTGCATTAACAGCTTGCTGACAAGAAGAGAAATGACTTGCTCCTTCTCCTCTAGGGCCTTCAGCACTATTCCTTCTTCACGATTCACTAACATGGCAAAAAACAAACAATTTTAATGGCCCAGGTAGTTTTCTGCCATTTTAGTTCAGTCAGATTCCTGTACAAAGAGCTCTGTGCCAGAGCCACCTTGGTACAAATGACAAGCATAAAGACGGAGGCAGACACTGTAAAAAGAACAGACCTGGAAGGAGGAGCAGATCTAAAAGATTCTTGGATCTGGCTTCAGTCATCTCACAGAAGCATAGTCCTAAGTCTGAAACTCAGGTTTACCATGGAATGTTAAGCCAAGTAGCTAGTTTTGAGATCCAGTCTTCGGTTAACAGAGTAGTATGTATTACACCTCTAACTGGTACATTCAGCAGACAAAAGCATAACAACATTCTGACAGAATGTCATAATATTCTGTCATATTATTCTGTCATAATAATATTCTGACAGAATAACATTCTGTCAGACAAAAGCATAATAATTACTCTTGATATCTGAATTGTAGTGTCTGGACGTCAGTCCCAGATCTGAGATTCATCCACAGGAGCAGGAAGCAGTTGTGGTCAGTTTTCAGAAAAAAAAAAAAAAGCGTCCCCAGTACAAAAGTTAGGCCTCAGTACATGAAAAACCCATAGATACCTTGCATCTGACTTGGTCTTTGGAATATGTTCACACAGGAGGTAATTCTGGTTACACTGATTTCGCTAAACTCAGGATCTCTTAGTTTATAGCATTAAAAAAACAAAAAACAAAAAACAAACAAAAAACAACCAACCTTAGAAAGGCCAGAAAAGCATATTTTCAAACAACAAAATCTTGAAACATGGAAGCAACACAAAGAAGCTGTAGCTTCAGAGAAGTACATGAAGTACATTACCAATTCTAGCTAAAACAATTATCACTGTGCAATAATTAAGCATATGGGTACTCACTAAAATTAGCTTGGCATGGGTGTTGGATTGGAAGACCAGGATCATAACGTCTTTTATAACAAGAACTCCTACATACTGCCTAAGATCCCAATATATATTTGCTTACCAAAAGACCTATTCATATAGTAGGATATTGTTTAATCCACAGACTATTAGGAAAATAAGATTATTTCCCAGTAATATCTATGCAGTAATAAACTACTGCTGCAGCTGTATTTTGATATGAAAAAAGTTATAGTCCAAAAAACTAGATTATAAAGACCCAGAACTGTGTGTTCAAAAGACTGTTCATTGTCAAGCATTTATATTACCACTTGCAGTGGAAAACAGATATTTTAACAGCTATTTCTGAGGGAAAAAAAAAAAAAGAGGTGGCAAAGGGAAAAAAGATAAGGGCAGCACTTTTCACTGCATTACATTTACCTGAAAGAACAAGTGAGAAATGCAAGAGAAGGTCATCATTAACATGAACCCAAATAAGTATTTTAAAGAAATTTATCAATCTGAAAAGCTACATGAATATTGAACATTAAAATAATAATAATAAAAATAGTAAAAAACAAGAAGTTATCATGGATTTGGGGTAGGTGGTTTGAAGAAACCAATCTTCCGGCAGTATCGGACAATAAATGGCACAGAAACTATAGTAATGCTGATTCGTACCGGAGCAAACAATTTGTGAATAGCATATGCCAACACAAAAGTGCTTGTACCAGCAGCCATTTTAGATTGCAGCGAGGATTCACTGAAACCAAGTTTGAAGAGAACTGCAGTCATATCCACACCACTGTGGAAAAAGAAAATAAGAATTCTTAGCTTATTTTAAAATTGCACAATAAAGAAGATTTAAATTAAGAGTATTGTTTACTCAGGGAATTTAACATGATGTACTTCCAACTCTGGAATTTGTTTAATTTTACATGTTAAATAACAAAAAACAATGAACTCTTCCAGCAGTAACAGCCAAATTATTTCTATAACAATAGTACATATAATATATTGAGATGCACTTCTTTGTTGTTGTTTTTTACACTGGCCAGGTCCCTATGAAGTCAAACATCCTCTTAGCTATACAGCTGTACAGATACAGCATGGAGAATGTTCAGCACCATCCTCAGCATTTCCTACGCGTCTCTGTTATCTGGCATTTTATTTTTTAACCTGATCCTCTGTTTTAGTGGCTGTTGCCTTCTGCAGTTTGAATGGAGTTCAGCACCCAGAAAAATAAACTTATCTCTAAGCTCCAGCACTTTCATACAGCTCTATCTCTACAGGCCATGCTACTGCTTGAGAACAAAAGATATCTCTGCAAAACAAAATAAATTCTTCTTTAGTTACTCTTGCACAGTCTCTACTCTGTTGTTTTCACCAGCCCACCACAGTCAATGAACTTATATAGAATGACCAAGCAAGTTTATATTCACTCATACCTGATTGGAAATTAGATCCATTTATGCATCAATCAATACCCAAAATTCAGAAGATTCCTGTATATAGCTCAAACAAGCACAGAGCACATCTCTTTCCAGAAATAAGCACAATGGTAGAATATTTTTCTTGTCTAAACCATTACCTAGAGGCTATACAGTCAAACCGTACCTTGACACAGCCAGGTAGAAGATTCCTAGAGATACTAATGAAATTCCAACATGGAATGAAACCCCTACGGCACCATATTCTTTGAAAACTTTTTTCAGCTGCTGGGATTTATTGAGTTTCTTGTTTTCACTGCTGAGATCTGTGGCTGCTTTGTCAGGGGATCCACCCACATCCTAAAGAGAAAACAAAACATTAATTAGCATTAAGTACAATATTATATTCTAGTCAGTTGAGCAGATTTGAAAGAATGAAGCAATTGGCTTGTGTACAGTGCTACTTGGAAGGCTTTGGGAAAGACAGTAACATGCTTTTGCATTTTCATTTCAGGATAGTTGATGCCTGTAGGCCGAGTCCATACAAGTTCCCATTTTCCAACTATTCACATCAAACAGGTGCGCTGAGCGTGGTGCAAGTTCTTACATAATGCAGGTTCAATCATTAAAAGAATTGTTACGGTCCCAGCCTTCCATCTGATCCAAACAGGTGCCGCGGCACACTCATGCAGCTTTTGAGGTGAGACTGAGGTGCCAAAGAGATTTTTGATTTAGCTTTGTACAACGAATTCTCATTAACACAGCTTGGCAATTGATGGCACTGGAAGCCTACATGATGGCACACTGATTCCAGCCTACTAACAACCTACTGATAGAAGAGGTCCAGCATTCAGGCTCCTACAAAGAACCCTCTGTAGGTTGGCTGACAAAAGGAAGAACAAGGGGAGTGCTACTGCTTTTGGCTCATTCTTGGACTTGGCAAGATTGTCAGCTAGGACTTATTCTGATTCTTGTATTTTTAAAATTTCCAAACATAATGAATAATGTTAGATGTTTTTATTTTTATTCTTTTACTTTGGCTTATGAACCAAGACAATACGTGAACAGAACTGAAACTTGACTAAGAAAGAAAAAAAAAAAACAACAAACAAACACAATACAACAAAAACTACCAACAAAAACTCACCTAACCTCTTTTTTGTTAAAACCAGATTTAATACTAGACAGTAAATGAAGAAACAAGATTCAAATACTTATTTTTAAAACAAGCTCATTAAGCAGAAGACATGGTTCACAGGTAAATAACCTTAGTACTTCCAGCCACGTAACACTGTGGCTGTACTACACTGCTGCAACTTTACCACGTACAGCAGTGTTTCTGAAGTCATTCTCACTCTTCAGTTTTATTACAGGGAAGGAGAAGTAGTTCTGATTTTAAATTCTGTTCCATAAAATTTAGATACTGAATTACGAACTGGGACTACTTGAATTAACCAAGCAGAACAGTCTCATAACACCTACTGCCAAAAGCAGCACCACCTGCCTAGCCAAGCACACTCAGTTATTCAACAGCATGATTTTCCTAAAAGCCGGGCATGGTTCGAATGGCATTTTAGCTTTTAACACAGTGGTTTTGTCATCCAAAGAAAGATGGGCACGATCTATTTAAGAGCCCAATATGAGGACTGATTTCAGAGGAAAACATTTCATTTCAGGTGCCAGGGAAACAGGAGCTGACTGCCCACGGAGGTAGGTGCACCCCGGGCCGGTGCAGCACAGACACGTTCCACAAATGGTTCTTAGGAACCAAAACCCAGCTCCTTCTCCCTTCACCCGTGCTCCGAGCCCCCCACAGCTGGCAGTGTCTGGGTGGTGCCGAAGCAGGATGCTGAATAAGCCAAGCGCTACCTGGACTGCCCCGCACGGCCCCATCCAGCTGGGCGAGGAGCGCAGCCCACCAGCCACACAACCTCCACCCCCATCACCCCAAATCCCCTCTTCTCACCCCAAAACAGCCCCCGACCCCCCCTCCCCAGCCCTGTGGTGCCACCTCCAGGCAGCTCGCAGGGTGCGGAGGGGCCGTCCCCGCCGCCTACCTTGGCCGAGCTGCTAGCGGCAGCCCGCAGCGCTACGAGAGGGGCCGGCGGCGGGCTGAGGGGAGCCCGGCCCGGGGCAGGGGGCGGGCAGCAGCGGCGGCGGCGGGCGGCGGAGGCGAGGGGGGGCCCGCGGGGCGGCGGCGGCCCCGTGCGCAGCAGCAGGCGGAACATGGCAGCGCCCGGGGCGTGCGGGCGGGCGCTCAAACCTGAGAAACGCCGCGGCCGGCGGTGGCGCGGGCGGGCGGGTTCCCGGAGCTGACAGCGGGGAGGGTGGTGGCGGGCGGGCTCCTTCTTAAAGGGGCAGCGCCCGCCTGGGGAAGGGGGAGTGTTGGGGAGGGGTGCTCGCTGAGGTGGGCGAGGCCCTGAGGTGGGACGGGGCAGGGTGAGCTTGTTTTGGTGTCCTGAGGGGTGTCCCGTGGCACCCCGGGGCGCAGAGGAAGCCTGCTGACAGGGAGAGGCATCACGTGTGAAGCCTTGTTGGCAGACCACAACCCTAACGTGCAGAATAAGAATTAAAGACACCAATAAGGCACAACCCCTGTGGGACAAGCATGGGAGGTGGTGGGGAGGTGGCCCTGGCAGAGGGCTCCCTGTGTCCCCATGAGATCCATTTTTAACTTCAGTTGATGGGAAAGATCCATCCATGGCGGACTGGGACAAGCCCGTAGCGATTCCTGGACATTTGTCATGTAATTCCTGGAAATTTGCATTTTCATTCCAGCACATTTGTGGAATTTGTGGTGTTTCAGCCATTTAACTTTCCAGGAGGGCCCAGGATGTACCCTGGGGTGCATCAGTTAAGGCACTGCTAGCCAGTCAAGGGAAGGGATTCTCTTGTCATTGTCACGCAGTCATCAGTGCTGGTGCAGCCTCACCTCGAGCACTGTGTGCAGTTTTGGGCAACACAATGCAAGAAAGAGGTAAAACTGTTAGAGAGACTCCAAAGAAGGGTATGCAAGATACTATTCAGAAAAATAGAGAGAAAATATTCAGGAGTGTCTGAAATCACTTGGTTTGAACGCTTGGCCTAGAGAAGTGGAGGCCAAGGGGAAGCCTCATGGTGGCCTGCAGCTCCCTCACGAGGGGAGCGGAGGGGCAGGTGCTGAGCTCTGCTCTCTGGGGACAGCAACAGGACCCGAGGGGACGGCATGGAGCTGGGACAGGGGAGGGTCAGGCTGGGGGTTAGGGAAAGGTTCTGCACTGGTCAGGCACTGGGACAGGCTCCCCAGGGCAGTGGTCACGGCACCGAGCCTGCCAGAGTTCAAGAAGCACTTGACCAACACTCTCAGACACATGGTCTGATTTTTGTGTGGTGCTGTGTGGTGCTAGGAGTTGGACTCAATGATCCTAGTGGGTCCCTTCCAACTCGGTATATTCTATGATTCTATGCTAGTGAAAGTGGCTTCATGCCTGCTTGTTGACCACTACCCTGCACAATACCAGGGCTTTCACAACCCCACTGACCGCAGCTTCCCCAAATGGTGGCTCCTTGCCATCACCAAAACGTCTTACTACTAGCAGAGGGTAAAAGTTGTGTAACCGTATTGCTGTGCAGACATAATGCATCAGCCTGCTAAGTTCTGGCAATAAAATACTCTTTTTTTTTTTTTCCTAGTTATTCAGCATTTCCTCTTCAGGCCAGTTGTAGTTTTTACAGTGGTGTAAGCACATAGAGCAGTACAATAGGGGGACTGTGTCAGATAAATAGGAGGTTCTCCCTCCGGAAGAGCTTGCAGTTTAGGAGTACAAGCTGAAACGGCACAGGACAGCACTGAATGGCACAATGCTGAAACAGCCTGGTGCACAGCTCTCGTTAAGTAGGATGCACCACAGAACAGATGGGTTTCGAGCAGTGTCTTGCAGGAAGAGAGGGAGAGAGCTTTGCATGCATTAAAATAGTCTGTTCAGGGCAAAACAAAGAGCACTGCCAGTTCTAGGGTTTTGCGCTTTCTTTAGTTCTTGTTTCATAAATCTAGTCTCTCTCTGAATGCTTTGCAGAGGAATAATTTCTCAGAACATGGTTTCACATATTTATTATGTTTTTCTATTACAGTTCCAAAGCAGTTCGCTAATGTGTTTTCTGTGACTATACACTAGCA
Source organism: Aythya fuligula (assembly GCF_009819795.1). Classification (NCBI taxonomy): domain Eukaryota; kingdom Metazoa; phylum Chordata; class Aves; order Anseriformes; family Anatidae; genus Aythya; species Aythya fuligula. The sequence goes on along the minus strand of NC_045574.1, from coordinate 9,856,181 downwards.
CCACCTGAGCAGAAAGAAGACATTAGCATGGCAGGGCTGTAATCATAGCACACTACAATTTGGGCAAAGGTTTGTTTCCTGAATTATATCAAATCCTGTGAGTAATGTCACTCAGCATAGGAGTTGCCAGTTAAGTTCCACTGGCATGGAGTACCACTGGGCTCTTTGCTTAGTAGCTTTCAGCTCCTTTCAAATCAGATCTAGGAACTTGGAATCATAGCTGCAAGTTTTGATGAAGAAAGTACTGAGAGCCATGTTTCTGCCTGAGATTATCCTGAAATAAATTTGTAAGCAGGTGCAACAAAATGCAAGTGTTATAGTCCAATACGTTCGGGATTGCCAGTGCAAGTGATGTAGAGGTGGTCTGTCCATATGCACTGCAGACTTCCCTCTGTCTGGCAGATGCTTCAGATCCATTGCCTGGTAGATAACACAGAACTACTCTCCTGTGGCATATGTTTTATGCTGTGGAAGGAAATCTAGAAATCCTGGGAAAGTGGAGAAAAGAGCAATAGGTCAGTTAATGAGGCATAAAAGCAGAAGAGTTGGCAGTTTTAAACACTCTGTCTGGCTGTCTGCTGCCTCAAAAATCTCAGTGGGAGATTTTGCTTAGAAACAGGAAGCAGCAATACCAGAAACATCAAATGATAGATGCTCATTGAAAAGCAAGCAAACACCCTGGCTTAAGATACTTTAATATAGACATAGTTTGCAAGCACAGAGAAAGGAACTAAGAGATTGCCAAATACAGTATTTAAAATGTAAGCAGAAGATGCATTTCAATTTCACTGAGGCAAACTTTTTTCTGTAATGGCCATTCTCACATAATTTGTCTCAGAATTGTTTGTCATGCTTTTATCAGAAATTTTGTAATGAAGTAACATAAGGATATCCTTTATCAAGGTATCTATTATAAAGCCCTTACACTTTTCCTCCCATAATTTGACTTTTTGAAGGAAAGATTTCTCCCGACAGTTTTACAACTCAGTAGAAACAATGGAAGAATTGAAGTATTCCATGACACCAATTTCTGTAACTGGAAATCCACCCTGAAAAAAAATAATCCAGGGTGCAAATCCATTGGTCAGTCTGTGGTTTGCCAACAGCGCAAGCTAAGTAATGCCATTGATACTTGTGGGACCCTGCAGTGAGCTTATTCAGGAGTGAAGTTCATTTGTAAGGATAAATGTGATTAATAATTCAGTAACTGCTAACTTTTAATAATGTCTCAGTCAAACCACAATGATATTTTGATGACGAGGAAACCTTAGAAGTCTTCTAAGTTTTATAAATTGTATGACAGCAAATTTGTTATATGTTTTTCAAATCTTTCCACCTCCTAATAATCTAGGGATAGTGAATGTGATAGCTCCTAAATATAATGCCTTCTAATGGGCATGTAAGAATTGGTTCCTGTGTGAGAGTGGGAGGCAATTGCGTATGCGTGATGGAAGCTGTATCTTTTAGTATTATTATAAATGTAGTAATGCCATGTACCACAAATATAATGAGACAAGTTGGGATCAGATCACGAACCTCATTCAGAAAAGAAGCTAAAGTAAATTTTTTTATATTATAGTAAATTAAGGGCATGGCATGTGAAGTAGAGTTTTAAGAGGCTCAGTTCTTTAATACATTGGCTTTTTCACATCATGTTCCAAGGTTGCTTAAATTATGAAAATGAGGTAATGTGGGTGGTGGATAAAATTAACCTAAATTTGAATTATATAAGTAAAACTTTTTTTTTTTTTTTTTTTACTGAAATAAAGAAAATTATCTGTGAAAAATATACCAAGTTTCCTGTATAATATTTGATGAACCAAATATAGTTTACAAACACATTTAGTAGGAAATTTCTAGTTCCATGAACACCTCAGTACATGGAGTTGGCTCTCAGGGACAGGCCATCTTCTTTCTTAAGCAAAACCAGTGGAAAATCATTAAACTTGCTATCTTTTATTCAAATGGGAGAACACTATCCTGCTAGGGTAGCTAAAGCCAAAGGAAGCCAGTCCAGGTATATTCATCTGTAAGACAGGAATTTGGGGCAAAAGTTCTCCAAACACGAAAGCAAAGAAAAGCCAATTCATCTGCAAATCCTTGAAGAATGTGGCTGTAAGGTCCTGTTTCATTCCAGTTCCCAGGAAAAATGTGGGACCCTGCACTGCAGAACATTGATTAACCAAGCAAAGGGAAATGTGACTTCAACCCAAATCACTCTAAAAGCTAATCTGACCAAGGGATGTTTTTTGTGGAAACCTCTGCACAAATATGAATTTCAGGTACGAGGCAGATCTTGCTCTTTGCCCACTGACCCCCTTGTCTTGATGAGAAAAAGGGACGTAAAGTAAGATGAAAATAGAACTGAAAACATCCAAGTTGCTTGTATTTATGTGACCTGCTGCTGATTTCATGTGCCCATCTACATCACGCATGTGGGTGAGCAGACACTGTCATTGTGGAGCAGCAGATCCCTCTCTTTCTCATAGAGGAAGCATATTTTTTTCAGGATTTTTGTGCCTTAGTTGATACAACAGGTCAGTGGCATTAATTCTGCTCTCCACAAGTGTCCTATCCAGTCATCTTCTGATGAGATACTTTCTCATTTGGATGGTGTGATGTACAGTCATTTGGATGTGTGTGATTGAAAATCACATTCAATGTCTCCTGCTAGGTGAGGGATTGATAGCCCCAGCAAAGGAGGAAGATTGTTTTTTCACAGAACAGATAAACTACAGGGAATTGCAGCACAAGCAGCCTCCTTGGCACCCACTGATGGGTTTCACCCTGAGGAGGAAGGTAACTCAGTCTTCTTGTCCAAACAGCTCTTGGCCTTTTTGCCCTGCCTCTATGTAATAATGCTGCCACTAAAGACACACACAACTTGCTTCAGAGAAGTCACCTGCCGTTCTCACGTTTTAGTAACTATAAACCTGGCTTAGACTTGATGCAGCAATAATTACTATACCCACTGCTGGTTCCTTGAGATGTGGTATTAAGTATCCATTCAGTTTGGAAAACAGACTTTTTCATTTATTTATTTTTTAAAAATTTTTAAATTTTTATACTTGGCAAAGTTTCTGTTCCTGAAGAATTTACAGTCTGTGGAGAAGTTATCATCTTCCACCCTTAGACTGATGTTTACATTGCAGTGAAGTGCAAACTATTCAGGAACCTGGGGTTTGGCATTGGGGTAATATTTCCACTGGCTGTTTAATCATTCAGTGATAATTCCACTTCCTTTATTTATGAATATAACACAGAGAGGGATGCAAAATGGTGCTATTTACTGATGAATTTCTTTGAATTTCTGCTTCCATTATAATGGGTTAAATGGTATTTTGTGAAGTCAAACTGTATGATGACAGATTTGGAAGCTGAATGTCTGAATTGCTTTGCTGTCTGTGTCAGACCCCCTCAAAGCTGTTTTGCAGCTCTTCTCTCTGATTCCCATGGACACTCAAATTTCCACAGACTCCTGTAGATTTACTTTTGGATTTGACTCACAAATGAACTGATCATAATTTAGCTACATAAGAACTTAGGAAAAAATAGGCAAGAGACATATTTTCTGTTTGTTTTACTAAATGTTCAACAATTTCAACTTGTTTTCACAAACACAAAAGCCAGTTGTCCTCTTTCCCTTCAGGCATAAAAGCTCTGTGAATAGTTGATAACATTCTGCTGTTGCAGCCCATGATTTAGATTTTCAAGTGCAGATTTCCTGCCCTTTGCTCCTCACCAGTATTGCTATAAAGCAAATTGTTAGCTTATTTAGACAAAACAAGTAACAGTCAAGGCCAGATACCCTCTTTTCTACCTCTCCCTTCGTAATACCATAATGAGTTTCTGGCCAAACAACTCAGTGCAATGCAATATTCAATCTGCAGCATACTCAGAAAAGGCTGATATGAATTACTAAACACAGTCATTAGCCCTTATTTGTACGAGGTTACTGGAAATTCTTCCCCCATCTTTCAGCTGGTTATATGTTGTTGCTCTAGGACAGAGCCTTTCAAAGTGAGTGACAGCCAAAATTGTATCTGCATATAATGTCAAAACCTAAAAGAAAAATAGTATTACTTGCATTGATGCAAGCATTTAATAGATGTGAGGAGTCCATAATACAAGCTAAAGAGCATTAAAGGTTACAAACCACAGTTGTTAACATCCTGATCTGCTGGACTTTCTAGCAATCCCTAAAATTGAGGAATATTCTTTTAAAGCCTGTAATCTATTACTTATGAAAGATTTGTGTCATGTTTTCAGGTGCTGTTTTGTAAAGGGACCACTATAAAAGCATCATTCTGTATAGGGCTGTCAGCTTTGAGATCCTACAAAATAAGGAGCCTGTTCTTGGCCCTGGGCATGTGACCACCCTGTGACTTGTCATGTTCTTCTTGTGACACTAGACGAAGACACAGCTGGCACAAGCACCCATCTATCATGAGTCAACAAGTGTGAACGCAGATATTCTGCCACTATGAGTGAAGTCTTTTAACGTGTCTGGCAGCTGTTGCTTGAGAGCAGGCATTGTAAGAACTTGTTTGGGACCAGAGCCTGATGCAGAAAGACTTTGGCAAATTATCTCCAGCAGCAATGAGGCAGAATGATTCACTGGTAGATATTTTTCCCGTGCCCAGCACATGCCTTACAAAGTTCTGTCAATGGATGGCACTGCTGGCTTTTCACAGCTGGGCTAGTTTTGGGAACAAGCTTCTGCAATGCATTTATGATTCATCGTTCAGTTTAAACCATGAAAAGTTGCTGTCGCAAAGTGGTTATTTCTATAAGAGTTATGCAGCTAACTCCCCTGGATTGAAGATGGGGCAGATGTGGGCCATTGAGGAGCTCTGTTAGAGCAATGTAGCTGCGTCTCCAGCCAGCTCCTGTGCATCACTCCCTAGTTCTCATTAGGAAAAGGCTGGCTGTGCCTCTTTCTGTGTCAGCACAGAAAAGAGAGCGAGTTTTTCTTTTTCACTGCGAAGGCCTATGGCACATTTTACTGATAGGAGCTCAACCTGCTTGAGCTCCAAGATAACCAGAAGTCATGTAGCTGTTTTGTATTGTGCTGAGCTAATGAGCTCTGCTGAGAAAAAAGCTGTATTCTTTCAGGCCTGATACCGTGCTAATGTGGTTACGTGGCTTCTACTAAAACTTGGAGCAGCTGCCAAATGTGAGCATATCTGCTGGGAATATGGACAGATACCAGCTCAATTGCTGAAGGTTTTCTGCTGCTGCACAAGGTTTTTTCCACGTCCTTCAGACGTGCAGCCAGTTGCCAAAATGCACTTTTAAGAACCACAGTGTAAAATCTGCTACAGTAGCAAGTCTGGAGGAAGGAGGGCTCAGAAGGTAACCTCTGAGCTAGGAAAAGGGGGAGGAAAGTGATTTTGCTGCATTATTTCCCATTTTCTTCAATATTGTTATCCTCTGGAATAGTACATGATAATTCACTTATTATTCATGGATTTAACAAATTATCTGTTTATTCTGGGCTACTTCTCAGTTGATTGAACTAAGGGAAGTTATTCTCAACTGCACTGTCATAAACCCAGAGTTGGTGTCTGAAATGGTAGAGAACAAAAGGGGAATCAGAAAGGAGAGATGACAGAATTGAAACCAATAAGAATCTTTGATTTTGTACAAAGTTTACTAAGCATTCAAAGAAAAGAAGAAACAGGAAAAAATAAAATAAAATTGGGGTCAGAAGAAAAGCTGTCTGTGAAAAAGATCTTGTTTCAGCAGCCTGGATGAGCTTTGAAAAATAAGCTGATTCCTAAAGCCCCTAAAGAAACTCAGCCTGAAAATACTCTTTGTTTAGCTGGATGCAGTTAAATGAAGTTAATAGTGATGCAATTGCATAAAACTGATGTTATCCAGTTATCCATCAGAGATCTATGCCTTAACTACCAGTCTGCCATAACAGCAGGTTCAGTCCTATGGAAACCCTAGATGTTTCCCTGGTACATCACCTCCCACATACTGACTGCTCATTTGCCTTCTGGAAATGCCTTTAAGATAATTAAGAAAAATAATAGATTAGTAGACCATTTTGTTTCTAATTGGGTTCAGAATTTCTGAACCCTTGATGATCTGAGAGTTTGCTAATAATCAGAAATGATCGACATCCCACAGGGCCGCCTGCTTTGTTCTTGGTTGTTTGTGAAGTGTCCAATTTCTAATGGATGTTTGCCACAGATAACCCAAAGAGGATGATTTAGGGGAAGATGCTTTGCTGCCAGAGTAGAACTGAATTTTGCTGACCTGAAGATAAGATATTTTAGTCTCGAGTTTGGGGTTACAAAATCTAATTTTGCCTATGTAATTGAGAAACCTTCAGCAGCCTCTGACAGGACTGCAGGCAGAGGAATGATACTGGAGAAGAAGGTCTAACAGGACACTTTGTGTGCTATAAACTTCACTAGGTTAAGCAGTTCTGTTCTGTACTGACTCGCAAAGTAAATAAACATCAGTGTTTATCAATTGCTGATCATGGTCCACGTGAATTCAGCTTTTTCGTACAGCTCTTTGAGTCTGGAGTTGTTGCTGGATAATGCCTGAACCCACAAACATTAGGCATGTGGTTGTAAGCACGGTTTCCATGGGAATTGCATTAGAAGCTATTTAAAGAATGGAAGGGAAATAAACATATTTTTTGGATTTTTTTTGATAATGCCAAAGTAATTGATGCAAAAAGCTAGTGTGAAGCAGTTCACACACTGCCAAAACGATGCACAGAGATGTTTAATTCTGCCTTTGTTAGGTATGAAGTACTTGTGACAGAAAACCACTATGCAGACAGAAGTTGTACAAGCATTTGTAATTCTGCTCTCTATTCACTCTCTGTGCCCACGAACTGTACTGATAAGCACTGCAGCCTTTCCTCACTAGTATTTAATGTTAGGATTTAATCCTCAATGAACAGAAAAAGCTCGGGCTTAGATCAGAGGGAGCAGAAACAATTTTGTCCTGAAATACTGCCCTTTCTCCTACTAATTTTTTATAAAAGAATATGGTAGTGGATATCATCATTTTACTGGAAAACAACAGTTCATCCAAAGGACAGAATTTATTCTATTTGGTTTGATTTATTTGTCTTTTACCTTCATGTTTTAATTAAAGTAGTTTTAAGTATGTGATAGCATTAACATTATTATTATTTTTTTCCTTCAGTTATTAATTGAAAATTTGGACAAGTTCTTTTTCCAAAATATGTATAGAAGTCAAAGGGAGGGAGTTTAAAAAAATACTGTCATCAACTCCCTTCTCTTCCCTTCAAAAAAAAAAAAAAAAGGCTCCTGTTCTTGTCACTGGAGTAGGATGTAAAGAAACAACATTTTGTAACATCTGGAAGGGAAAATGAGCAGTTTACATTGGTCTGTTCTCTAAATATCGTCCACTGCATCTGAAAGCCTTTTAGAAAGTTAATCACAGTTTCTAATTTTCTGTTATAAGGCTGATTGTTTTTGTGACATCTAGGTTGCCTTATTATTTGTCTTGGATTTATAGCATGTTGATGGACTCCTCTTTGTTTTTATTTTATAGAAGATGGAAGGGCATTGGGTATCAGCCTTGCAAACTATGTAGGGAAATGGCTCGGCTATGACAAGTTCTGTTTATTTGACTTGCTTTGTGCTCTCTGTTGTCTTTCTTTAAAAGCAGAGTGTTTAAGTTAGCTGGGACTTTCTAAGCTAACCCAGTTAAGTATGCTCGGGGGAAAGATGCTTCCACAGCACAGTGGTGCATGTAGAAGAACGACTGAAGCTACTGCAGGGAACACAAGCAGAGGGCAGGGCAATAGTTCTGCGTATTCCTGAGAGAGCTGAGGGAAGGGTGCTGAGGCTTCCTGTTCAGAAAGAGAGACACCTGAGTTAGAATGGGAAGCCTTCATCCTGCAGCAAGGATGGCAGTGCCAAAGGAGTTTCTCTTTCCTTTATACTAACATTGTAAAATACGTGCAGTTTTTTGAAAAGCAAGTTGCTGGCCTGGGATATTGAGTTTAGAAAATGGCAGAACAGGAATCAGGACCCACAGCATTTGGCCTTAAATAAAACTTCCTGAGCTCCTTTTCATAAGAAAAGTACAATCATTTTAATTTTCAATTCAGATCAAACAGCTACTTTTATTTTCCAATTCAGCCAGCAGCTGAGCTAAATGCAGGCTTGCACAGCCCCGCTCCATGCTTCTTGGCGGTTACCTCCTAGAGGACGGTTGTTTCCCGGGTACCTGTTAGAAATCACAGAATCACTGAATCACAGAATTGAAGGGGTTGGAAGGGACCTCAAAAGATCGCTGGGTCCAACCCCCCTGCCAAAGCAGGTTCCTTTGAGCAGGCTGCCTAGATAGGCATCCAGACAGGCTTTGAATATCTCCAGAGATGGAGAGCTACCTGAGCATATCAACCTGGGAAGGGGGGTGGTCTCCAGAGCGACCCTGTCAGCCCCTCCAGCTGGTCACTGGGTCTGAGGCCAGGAGAGAAGGTGACACTATCTGCCCCGCAGTCATTTTGGGGACATAAGAACAGAAATGGTCTCTTTGTCTTTGGGCTCTGCAGGATGGCCATGAATTTCTGATCTTGTCTCAGAAGAAGGTATTCTAAGACAAGGTTCTGGCCAATAGTCCTGTCCTTTGCCATGTGAACCTCTCAGATTATTTCCTTCTTTTTTGCTGTCAGAATAAAGTCAGGAAGTTAGGAGGAAAACAAAAGGTAAACCCTTTGGTCCTTTCTGCAGCTCTGAGGAGATGGCATATCCTCATAGTAACAAATCAGGGCATTCAGCACTCACAAATGCTCCGGGATAATAAAGCAGCTTGCAAAGAGATAACGAACAAAACCAGCCTGTGCAGTGCCTCTGAGTAACTCTGCGTTTACAGCGGGTAACCATGAGGTGCAAGGCAGAGAAAGAAGGGTTTGGGAACAGGGGGCAGAATTGATTCAAGAACCAGAATCTCATTCCCGGCTGCCAGGGAAGAGTGGTTAACAGTGAATATAAATGACGAATTCAACAAGATCTGCAAAATGCCTTGTCTGTGTCATTTTGAATCAGGTCGCTGTTGCTCAGTGCTGGAATACCACCATCAGTGCTGAATATGATGAAACTAATAGCAACTAGGAATGTTAATTAAGAACTGGGTCAGCTGTCCTTTACGATTAGTGACAGTGTTACCCTGCTGTGATACCTAAATAGACTTTCTCACACATCATTGTCACACATTAATTTTTCAGAGCGTACGGATGCCAGATCAATAGTTTATCTAGTACATTTTCTGAGCCACCTATAAGCAACTTTACACATGTGAGATTGGAAAGAAATCGTCTTGACTTTATGATAACCCATTCTCTTAGAGCAATTTCCCTTGGAATAGGATCTTCACACTAGGTGCCAGAGGATGCGTTTCCAGGACAGGCTCTGCAGAGGTGCAGCTTCGGCTGTGCCTGGCTACCACGCTTCCAGCCCTGCAGGCAGCATCTCCTGCGTGCTCGTTGGAACTGCTCTGAACAGATCACCACCATCTGGAATGGGGGAACTGCAACAGGGAAAATGCACTCATTTCAGAAACTTTCCCTTTTCCTGTGGAGCAGATATAAAATAGTGATGGTGGTAGCACATGCCAACATTTGCCTTGGTACAGGTTGCCAAACAGGGCAATTAGGGCCTGACCTTGTGGCAAACTGAGCATGTGCTGCAAGAAATGCTTAAAAAATCCTTGGGACTTTTCAGATCTTTATATAGAGGAATGAGGAGATAATCAGTTCACAGAATGTACTTTAGGGGACAATACCAATCAAATTGAAATTCTAAGCTGTATATTCATGCTTGGCAATTCTTTTAAATGATGTAAAATGCTAGGTAGAAAAATGGTTCCCATCTAGGTTAACAATACCTGCTGTTGCATAAGCCACTGGAGCTAAAAAAAAAATGCTTAAAAATTGCTTCCAGAAATCTAAATGGGACTGAAGATAAAAATTGGACTAATTTCCTCTGGAACCTATATTATGTGGAGCTTGTTGTTATCAACATCTGAATGGCATTTCTGAAGCAGCAACCGTATGCGGTCACAAATTCGGACCCATATTGTAGGCTTGTATTTTTGTAGTTAGAAAAGCTCCAAATGAAGGAAGAAACCTTTGTTATTAGGAAAACTGCTTGATGATAATTGAGAAAACAACCTTGTCTGACTTGCTCTTTCCTGCTGTAAGCTACCAGGTGCTAGCTTTGTATTTTTCTTCTGTAGCTGTAAAATTTGTGTATTAGTAGGGCACAATAATGTCCTTCAGAGAAAATGTTTGGCTTCCTGGGAATTTGTTGAAGATCACAGACCAGACCCAAACATTTTTCTCTTCTAAAATATAGTTGTTCATTTAATAAATATTACTGAACTTGTAGCATTACCATCCCCATATCTGCCTTAATATGAAAGGACTTAAAGGTTGCACATTTCCATGTTCAAAGATTAAGGCAACTTGAAAAGAAAACTAGATGAATAGTCTGTAATGAATACTGGGGTTTGTGTGTGTGTGAGTATGACTATGGGAGAAAGTCTGATTAGCAGATTTGTCCCCTTCTGATTCCAAAGGGTTTCAGAATTATTTGCTTTCTTTCATAAGCCATATGGTAAGACTACTATGTGCTTGCAGGTATATATTTTGTTGTAGCCCAGAGTTTCCGTTTTATTAGTTGTATCCTGAATAAAATGACACAGACCATCTTCTGATGTTCACTGGAACTTCAATTTTGTAAAATCTCTTGGTATTTAAAATTCAATAAAGCATGAAGCTGAGAAAGCTAGTAGCCTGAGTGCTGAACATAGTTAGGGAAATCTGTGGACCAGTACAACAGCTTTAATTGGAAATCACTACACTTTATGTGGTTTGGGACCTTGACATTTATATTCAAGGATTTCTTACTAATAAGGTTTTTGCTGCTTTCCCTTTTGGCTTTAAATAAAAATGCTTTATTTAATGCATTTGTAAGTTTTTCCATCCTCTCAGAAATCAGACAAACAGACACTCATTTAATAACGGAATAAGTAAGGTGAAGAAGTGGTTTATGTATTGATGTTCTGTGCACCCAAAATGTCTTGAGGGAGGAAACAAGTGTCTGATCCTGCAACTCTCTTCACAGCAAAGCTCATATTTAGTCCCAAGTTTTCCATGAAGTTGTCATAGTCTTGCAGAGTATTAATGAATAAATCATCTCTTCCTCTTACAGAGCTGACATTAGTGTACAAAATGTTTCATGTTTCACTTGATATACCTGCACGAGAGTGTAGCCTGGAAAGTGTTTGTAAAACTACATCTATTTCCTTGCTTTGCATATTGCTGAAGGTAATTTTTATCATCACAATTATTTTTGTATTTGTAAAAGAATATGTTGATGAGAAACATCTGTATATGATTTTTTCCATTAACTTGACATCTATCTTTTACATATTCTGGATCTGAATCACCCTCAATCTGCAGTTAAATATTGCTGATGAATTCTTTGTATCACTCTAAGATCATTTGCTTCTTTGTCTATAGTGCTTGCATTGATGACAACTTGCAGTAGCTCTCGAAGTGTGCCTACCCCTCTAGCAAAGTAACATAAGCAGAATACGCTTCTTACTTCACATATTTGCCTTTTTTTTTTTTTTAAGTAGACATAAAAGAACAGACAAGTGGGCCATAACTGTCAAATGATGACTCCCTGCCTCCTCCACATCCATTTTTTTTGTACCTTTCTTCCATTTTATATTCTACCTGTACTTTTGTACCCTGCGATGACAAAACTGATCTCAGCATGTTGCTAGCTTTGGAAGAGCGTTTAACAATTACTTGCATGAGTGACTTGAGTGAAAGTTATGCCACTGAGTCCTTGATTACCAGCACAGCACAACAGCCTCTTGATGCTGGAGGACACTGAGGTTCTGTGCCTAGACACAGCAGGGAAGAATCAGAAGAGGTTTTGAAGAGGGACTCTTCCTATGAAGAGAGACCAGTCCACGGCCATGGAGAGAGAAGGCAGGAAGGAACTTTGCTGGGCTTTAAATGATTACTGTTCCTTTGATTCAAGGGGTGAAGGTGCCATAAAAGAGAAAGAGAAAATGAACCCATCGACCCTGACCCATCACCAACCCCCCCCAAGCAGGCTTTTTTTTTTTATTTTATTTCCTCTTTTTTTTTTTTTAAACTTAATTATCTGTGTTTAAAAACAAAACAGCAACAAAAACCACACGACAAAACTCCTTCTGCTTAAGCACTCACCTTCTTGTCATTACGCCTTTCTGGAGCTGAGATTAACCATGCATGGGGGGTCTGGGAGTATGGAGGGCTGAACTGCCCAAACCTTCAGATAGGAATCTGCTTAAAATAGTGTACCTGAAGGACTTGAAACCATGTCCAGGCTCTGCCCAGGACACACCAGGGCTGTTTACAGCATCCAGAGACCATCTGAAGAGAACTGAGCCAAGTGGTGACAGATGTGGGTGAAAGGAATGGAAGACATAGCTCCTAAATGATTCCAAGCTGCACAAGGCACTGGGCATCGCCTTGTTTTAATAATACAAATAACTCTGCAATCCTCTGATGATTATATATATAATGGCACAGGGAGCTGAGCACCAAGACTAAGTTAGTACCTTAATGTAGAGGTCTGCAAGTTACACGAGTATTTTATCTTGCGTTTCCCTCTGTCAATCTGCAAGGTAGATAGATAAGCAAGAAAATCTCCAATGCTGGAAAGAAAGAGCCCCTTTCCAGAGCTGCAGCCAGATACGGCCGTCGCTCTCTTCTCTTCCAGCAGGTGGAGAAGCTCACCGGTGCAACTGAGAGAGAGGGTGCTAAGCCAGCTGCGCAAACCAAGACTGTTCCTGATCGAGAAGCCCTTTGTTTTACCGTGAGCACAAACACTTGCCTATTTTTTTTTTTTCCTTAAAAAACAGAATTGGTACACAAAAAGTTTCAAATATAACATGTTATTTTCTAAGGGAGGAAGATGACATTCACATCCAAAGCAAGTACAATTTCACAGCCCCCTCCCAACAGTAATATTGCTTATTACCAACACTCAATAGCCTTAATTAGCTGTAGGGTAGGTTTTGCTACCACGCCTTGCAGTAGTTCAGCTGGATATTTTAAGGATTAAGTGAAGTGAAGGACTGAGAGATAGATGAAGCAAGTGATCCATAAGAATTTTGTCTTTTAAGGTATATTTCTGCATTTTGATATAGGTTGGCTCAAACTTCAAAAGCTTTGTTCTGGGAAACTGGACCTTAAACCTACTCACAGACTTTCTGAATGTGCCCTATGTCTTGAAGGTCTAAATTCCCTCAGCACTCTTGTCTAAATATCTCCTTCTGCGCAAATCTTGAGAACTGAGGGTATGATAGTTAGAGCATGATAATTTTAGGCTGTATCAAGATGAACTCTGTACTTGCAATCTATTAGAATGTTTGATGTTTCTGACCCCAAATAAAAGCTATTTTCTGAAACATTGCCATGGTGATGCACAACGCAGTGCATTATCATTGCTCTTGCTCTTTATTGAAATGCTTTGGGGCTGAATAGAAAGATGTATATGAAATGCTGGTACATTATGTTGGAGATTGATTTACAAGGCTATGTAAATAACATGGTTATGGATTTAATGGATTATCTAAAATGATATAAAGAAAAGTTACCAGAAAATTAAAAATACATAAGCATATAGCATTGCAAAAATACACATATTGGTGTGTAAGTACAGCCAACTTCTCCTACCAGAGCACTGAAAGAAGAAATGTTTGCTAGCAAATCGAGTAATTGTTTCTGAAAATTGTCAGCTATCTAGTTTCTAGGTAAGTGTTCCATGTTACCTATTCCTAAGAAACATCTTCGGATTCATAGAGTGCTTACTATTGTGAAGCTAATAGATATGTTTTTGATGAATACATTTTTCTGTTTGAATTGTGAAAGTGGTAACCTTTAGTCGTACACAGACAAGATCATTTCAATTCTAGGCTGAGCCCAGCAAAATTGATTAATTCAGAATCTGATGTGCACATAAGCTTAATTTTTTCTTTCTCCATTCTGATGATTCTGATGAGTCTTATTTGATGATCAGATTGTGAAATATATTTTATGTATATTTATCTTAGATTTGATGAACTTCTGTTCTCCTCTGCTCTTAAAAATATGCTGGATTCCTTTTATTGCTTTTTACAGCACACTTTGTAATCATCATATCCTGTAGATCCAATCCAGTCTTCTCTGAAAAGAGTAAGACCTGCAACAGGTGTGTCATGGTTTAACCTGGCAGGCAGCTAAGCACCACACAGACGGTCACATACTCCTCTTAGTTGGGATGGGAGAGGGAATCAGACTCCACTCAGGGCAACTGAGGACCAAACCCATTCATTTTCCCTAGGTTAAGCAAGAGTCCTAAAGCTCTGTGGCTGAAGTGTGCGAGAGCTGACTGGTCTTGCTTGACTCTGTTTGCCCTGATTTAGGCTGGTAAAAGTGCAGTCACCGCCATGTATTTTACCTTGCATATCAGTAATTTTAACGTATTTTGCCATTTCCTCTCAACATTCATTAATGAGAATAGAATCATTATATTTGCATAAATCAATGACTAAGCACTTGTGTTAGCTAGATTGTTAGAAACATGAGTATTATTTGAAAGTAGGTCTAATTATACGATACTTCACATATTGGGTGTTGTTTCTGTCAGAACTGTAATGTGGCTAAATTATTATTTTGATTAAGCTGATGAGTTCATTCTCATTTATCTCCCTTTATCTACTTCATTCTGATTAATCTCATTCAGCAAAAAAATCAATATGCAAAGCTGTCCCACTGTGAGAAACTTCCCACTAAGGTTCAAGTGATACAGGGCTATTCTTCATGAGGGCAGAATTATTGGAAACTGGGAGGAGGAAGGGAATGGGACAGGAGATTTTAAATCTTTGGATTGAACTTCTTGAAGGAATTTGGGAATTACTCGAGAAGTCTAAGTTAATGTAAATAGTTCAGTTTTGCATCCAGAAGCCCAATGAATGGGTTGAACTAGCAGGCTTTAGCTTGCTCATGCTAACAATTGCCCTGATTAGCTGCATCTTCTGGCAGGTTCTTAGCAAGCCTGGGTTATTCTTTTCCCAAGGATTTTTATTTTCCATTATATGTGTCATTTCCTGAGATGCTCTGCTACTAGCTGCTGCCTCTCCTAAAGGAGGCACCTGCCATATTCACTAGGCATCGCCTAAATAATGGGAAAGATTGCACAAGTTCTTTCAGAATCAACTATAACTCTCAGGGGCAGACTCTTGCCACAGAAGCAGCAGGGCTGACAAGGTGCTCCAGCTAGTTCTTGTCCTCTCCCCTGTCACAGAAATAAGGGCTTCGTGTGGCAGGCAGGGAGCAGTGGATGAAGCTGAGTGCCCGAAGCCTGCAGTCTGCAGCGGCGTGTTTGTCTTTGAGGAAGTGACTCAGCTCTTCATTTCCAGCTCCATCTATAAGGCTCATTAACAAATTGTCTGCTAAGTAATAATAAAAATGGACACACAACAACCAAAAGAATGTTTTGGGAATCATGGGAATTAAGGCTGAGCATTAGAGCTCACTTTTGTCACTTAGAGCGTACCCAGTCACCTCCCCATGCTGCACACCCTCCGGTAGGCTGCAGTGCTGTAACCGTGCTCATTAGCTACAGCTCTGCTCACAGCTCTTGTACGGAGCAGCTCCTTGGGCCACACAGAGCTTCCTGGGCTACATCTGGGGCAGGTTAGCAGAGAGGGTGCTGGGTGGCATGCCTGTGAGACAACTGCAGAATAAAAGGCAGTGGCTCTCCTTTGTAACACCAACAAAATGTCTCAAACATTATTAATTGCTTCTGAGCTTTGCCAAAGCTCTCTTTTTTTTTTTTTTTTTCCCCTGGCTGTGATGTCCAAAACATGCACTAACAACATACTACAGAAAAGTAGCACAGCTATACTGACTAGCCCTTCCACACTCCATGTCTGACCTTTGCACAACAGACAGAAAAAAAAAAAAAAAGAAAAGAAAAAAAAAAAAAAAAGAGGGGAAATGTGTTTAGCAATTAACTTCTCTGTTCTGGGTGAACTGCTAGATTAAAGGTTAACTACCAGCAACAACATCAGGTTAAATAAACCAATAAAAGGATGGAAACATTACATTGCACCTATGTGAAACAAACCAAACCAAAACCAAACCAAACCTTCAGATAAGCAAATATATTTTTGTTTTTGTCTGGAAATCCCTAGCACCATCCTGCTCCCAGTGTTGTCAGTGTTTAGTTGTAGCCAGATACTCTGTGCTTGGAGGTTTTCTATTTGCACAGGAAGACCTGTGCCTACAGCATGGGGGTTACACCATTCTCCAGCCAGACTTTTCTGGCTTCCTCCTTGCTCAAATGCAAGCTGTGTGCTAGCTCTAGCTCCCCGTCCCTTTGCAGTCTGTATACAACACAGAGTAATTTAATTAAGGATGCTCTGTGGGGAAAATGTTGAAAAGAGAAGGCTGCAGCAGCCAGGGGACAGCACATAAAAGCAGAGCATCAGATGCAGCTAAATGATCAATTCTGTTGCAAAAAGAATAACAAACACTGTGGAAAGCTGGCAAAGCAGTAGTTTGTACAAAACAACATGGATGCTATGTTGTGCTCAGAATTAAGACAACATGCATTTCCTTCTGAGCTGTTGCTGCACACAGTGTGTTGTATCTTTGCCTATTGCTTCATTTTTCTAACTGGGCTATGACACTTATGAAAGTCTGATTTTTTCCTTAATAGTAATGCAAAATATTTAAATGGCAGCTAGCTCTACTCCTAGAAGCCGTGCTGTAACTTTTATTGCTCCTACAGGACTGGTTAGCCTCAGTAAGAGAAGGATGGTCTGATCATTTCTGTGTGAATCTAGAAGCTGCAGGGCTCCTGTTGAAGGATCTATACTCCTGTTTAGGGACCTAATTTTCCTACAAGTTGTACGAGGAGTTTTGCTATCTTGCCAGCAGTGGTCAGCATCCGGGGTGCAGAGTCACTTCAAAGGAAACCTCAGGTAGAAATGCCCAGAAGATGTGCACATATGTTCCACTTCAAAACGTATTAATGCTTTTTCTTAAGACTTTTATCTGTGTGTGTGGCACAGAGTAGTGGGACCGAGGATTAACAAGTCACTACTTTGTTGCATCGCTTCTTTAGTAAAGCTTCCTCATCTTCAGGGATGAGGCTTTCAGAGGGAGAAATACCCTTGGTTTCAAATAAAGACAGAAAAACAAAGATCCCCATTTTTCTCCCTACACTTGATAGCATCAGGGCAACTATAATTGCAATGATGCTAGTGGCAAGAAACCTACCTCAGAGCTTTCCCATTGCAAGGGGAATTTTGAGAGTATTGTAGTGCTTAAACTGCTCTAAAAGTGTACATGCTGCTTCCAGAGCTGGCTTAAAAAACTGTAAAACCAAACACATTCTAATGTTAATTGCACTAAACTACATACTCGGCTAATTGCAAAGCTTTTAGCTGTGTCGGTTGTCCATGCACTCCCTACTTCCCTGCCTAGGAGTCCCAAATTACATATAATGGAAAAAATTAAAGCATTAAATGGTTACTGCAAGTGGCTTAGATTTTAGTCTGCCGTAACATCTCTTACGTCAGCTGCACAGGAAACAAAAAATGTTATTGTCTGGAACGTTTCCATTCATCTAAAAGATATCAGGAAGGCTTACCACTTGACTTTTATATGAAAAATTCTCTTTGGATGAAAAAGGAAAAGAGTTTTTTCTTAGAATGCTTTTGTGATTTTGAAAGACCTTGAAAACCTCTACTTAAGCATTGCGTAGATTAGCGAGTAAAAGGCAGCAAAATAACAGGGATTCCTCAGTTTTGGTGGCTAACTTCTTAACTGTTTTGAAATACAGTGTAGTGTGGTGTAATATAGTATAGTATAGTATCACTTTATGGTGAGGGGTCTTGTAGTGGAGGAGAACAAGGACAAGGGTTCCTCCCTGCTCCTGGTCTCTGTCCTCAAAGGAGGGGACTCACATAAACGACAGGGCCACAAAGTTATTTCTTGTTGAGGGAAGGTTTCTGTTAATGTGAGTGAAGCTGAACATTTTTCACATCAATAGGAAGCCTCTAACCACCTCTCTTTTTCTTTGGTGCACAGGCTGCTTATACGCAGCCTGCTAAATTGCTCTGGCGCATTCCAAAGCTCCACCTGCAGTTGGCCAGGCTGGAACTTCTTCAGTAGGTTTCTTTTGCACTTCTCACTCTCATTTTCTTGTTGTGGAGAGCAATTACTTGTGTTGTGCAACAGAACTCAATGGCTGTCAATATTTACCCATCTGTAGTTTTTCCGTGATTAGTGAAGTAGTGCTTGATTTGAAGCTTGAATGGAGAATTTTGCTTTCACCACAATGAAAAGCAATCTGCACAAATGATTTTCATTGCTTGTTTCTGTTTCCTACATGCTGGTAACGAGCTGTGCAATCTGGCACCAGGTGGACACTCCAAACCATTTTTTTTTCTGGGACTGCAGCAACCAGAAATGTTTGCTAGTGAATTATATTCCAAGATGATAAAATCACCCTCAGGTCTGTGCTTGACCGAGTGCCTCAACATAACCAGAATGAGTATGTGCATGGTGCTCAGCAAGTACCTGAAAACAGGTTTTCCTTGAAAACACTGCTTGACATTAAATCCTCCAATTACTTCCTATCACTGCAACTTCTGGGAGAAAGATCCTTGCTGCTGATAGCAGAGGTGTTAAAATCAAACACATTCTCCAGGGCTTTGCTTTATTAGGTCCTAAAAGAGAAGGGAAGTGGATCTGCATGATTCTTTGAATTTTTTGCCTTTTCTGACTGTGCCACTCTGAGTCATGTCCTCATCATAAAAATTTGAGTTTAGCCCTTGGGTGAGAAGTAAAGAGAGTGAGAAGAAAGGGGGGCATTAAGAAGGCTACTCCAGGAAAGCATATGTGCTGGTCTTTAACAGATCAGTGTACCGATGTCACTAGAAGTGTTACAAAAAAAACAACAGACAAACCAGACAAACCCACAAAACAAACACTGCCCCCCAGTATTTTTGAAATATTGGGGATACATTGAGATATTTTGCAAGATTGTGGAAAACAGATCTCTTGAAACAAATTCAGCATGAAATATTTGCCAGTTAAGTCACAGTCCTTCTTTCAAATTACCAGTGTCCTGAACGTCCTGCAGGTTAGATCCCTCACATTAATTTGACAGTTCTGCTGATCTCCCATTCTGTAGTGTTGTCCCATTACTGTTTGGTAGCAGTAATTTTTAGTGTCATACAATTTTGGAGAGTGTAGGAAGCCTGCTTTTGTTTACAGAGATGGCAGTATCGTCATAGTCTTCTTTTAGTTGTCTGGAACAAACAAACAAACAAACAAACAAATCCTTTCAAGTGCATGATGGCATGCCTTAAGCAACAACATCTCTGAGATGAGCAGGTTTTTAGGTTAGCACAGTCTGAGTAAATTGGAGCAAGCTTGGATGACCTCTTCCTGTTGTTCAGAAACAACACTGTGAGGCTCACAGCATCTGTTTTACTTTTCATTTTTTTCTTGCTTCGCAGGAGCACCCCAGAGAGAAGATGATCATCTATTGTCCAAAAGTAACACCTCTTCTAACAAGAACAGTAGAATTAGAAGCATGAACCTGGAATTCTGTCAGCATGTTATAAATGAGAGCAGTCGGGAGACAACAAATGCACAGATCGTTGCTTCCTGAAGTAAGTATGGGAAAGGTACAGCTGATATGCACCTGACTGAGTTTTCAAAGTCCTTGTTGAAAAATATTTTTTGGCAATGGGATGGAGAGCCCCTGGCAGTGGGGCACATTTGTCACATGATTGTGACAATTTTTCAGCAGAGGATTTTTAATGATCAGGATTTTTCCCTCCATTAATAATTCACTCTATTGGGATTGGGAATCCTCAGACATTTTAGTTACTGTTACTGAAAGTTATTTGAAGGTCTGAAGCTAACCAGTGTAATGAGTCAGGACTTGAAATATTTGCTAATGCAGAATAGAAAAAAAACCCTGCCGGTATTTCACAGCATGGTGTCAAGAAACCCTTAATTTCCATGTGCTTGACAGTAAGAGGTAATTGATTCTTTTTATTTATTTATTTATTTATTTATTTTACTTTTTAATAAGAAACTTCTCTAGTTGTAATTTAGTGTACAGTGTTGCATCCAATGATTATCCTACCTACTTGAGCTATCATTTCCCATGGTGGTGTCTGACTGTCCAAAACTGGGGGCACGATG
Source organism: Aythya fuligula (assembly GCF_009819795.1). Taxonomy (NCBI): domain Eukaryota; kingdom Metazoa; phylum Chordata; class Aves; order Anseriformes; family Anatidae; genus Aythya; species Aythya fuligula. The sequence continues at coordinate 9,835,900 of NC_045574.1, read as the reverse complement.
GCTCCATAACCTTCCTCTCTTGAAAAGAAGCAATTAACCAACCAAAATATACACACTTTGGTTATTATGTCAACATACCCACTTCCTGCTCAGTATTAAACTCTTTTATTCCTGGACTGTGGACCAGGAATATGACTAATAACAGGCTCTGATACAGAAGATAGCAAATGAAGGCAGAGTAATAGTAATTTTTCATTTAAATCACAGACAAATTGGTTGTTTTGCAGTACATGTCTATGGCAATTACCTGTTGTTTTGCTTTGTAATGCTGATTTGCTTCCACAGTTTATTAGCATGAATGTCAGGGAAACTCTAGCATATTGGTTTTGTCTATAAACACTTCAGGCCAGGTGGAGCAGACAGCCCTGTCCGCACTGCTGATTAGATCTGTTTGAGTTCAACACTTCTGCGAGACAGCACTTCTGCTGAGTGCCCCTGATCCTGCCATGGTGTGGCACAGCAAGTTGCTCACAGCATCAGCGTGCCTGTGGTGGCTATCTGTGAGTGGCCTGATTTGTGACAATCTGGGGGGAAAAAAGCACAAACCTTTGAAGGACACACTGTGTATTGTCAGTCATCATCTTTGCCACGCTTGCACAAAGAGCCTCGCAGAGCTTAAACTGCAGGTTTGTGCTCTGCCGTGGAGCTGTGCCAGGCTGCTTGAAAGGCTTGCCACTCTTTTTGTTATTCCAAAATAGGATGTTGAGCTCTTCAGAAATGTTGACCTGCTGGGTTAGATTTGCAATCAAACTGCAGGCTGCGTTTGCCCAGGGGATACTCAGCAGTTCAAGTGTTGTGCTGCTCATGGTTAGGTTCCTATTTCTTTCAGGACTCAGAGATCCCAGCTCTCTGAAGAAATTTGGCACCCATATGCCTTCAAATACACACAGGGGCTAAAACAGAGAAAAATCAAAGAGGAGATTGCTTTGGTATTCTAATTTCTCTACTAGAGATGTTGTATTTTGTAGATCCACAAAATAAGATGATAAAAATTGAAACAGCAGTTGGATTAACAGAGGCTCTAGAAAAGAACAGTTGAGATTTAAGCTTCCACAAACACTAGGTAGTGTTAATCTAAGTAAATTGTAGTTTGCCTTGTGCCACTTTGTCTTAAAATGACATTATAAATCTGTGGATCTCATTTGTTTTTCACATTTTAATTCAAACTAGCTAGACGTAACTGATGGCAGCAGAACAGAGGATGTTTAAATTCTTACTAGCAGAACACAAACAAATTACACTTTCATACATGTGAAGAACAAACCTGACTGTGTAAAAGCCAGTACATTCCAGATTTTCTATGAATTGTCAGTGATAGATTCAAAGTATGACTTCGTGATGAAAATGAGTGTATGGGCTTATATGTGTATGTGTATAAAGGCACACGTATAAGGTAAATGTGTACACATTACATAACTCATGATGACAGGAAAGTTCCTAAGTTCTGTTTTTAACTGGGAATTGCTTATTGTAGGATGTGAAAGAGCATGTTTTAGGTACTTAAACACCATGAATATATACAGCTAGTGTGGATCTGACTACATAAGTACTGACACAACGGGCAAGATGCTGTTGGATTTACAATATGAACAAAAAGACCTTTGAAAATGACATTGTTACAACATTAAGACAATCCTGTAACTTTTAAATGATTAAAAACCAACGACATATTTTGTAATGACTGTTTCTCATTAAGATAAGGCTTGTTCAAATTCCAACACCTTCTTCCCTCTAAGAAAAGATTTTTTTCTTTTAAATACATGCTCGCTCACTATGCAGATGTCTTAATGATCTGGTATACACTGCTGCACAAAAGTGGAAAGTATATACTTAGTTATGTTAATTCCATATTTTCCTTTATTCAGAAAATCTGATTGCTTAAAGTTCTTTGAAGTGGTGGCTTTGAGTATGAAAAACTTTCACTGTTTACAGAGCTGCCTTGTTTTACTTATCTCTTCAGAAAAAGAAGTGTTAAAAGATGTTGTTACATGTTGTTCTCTTACCAGATTCCAGTAAACCAAAAAAATGGGCAGTGTATTAGTGAAATAATTTTCTAAATAGCAATATTTGTGCATATGCCTAGGAAGATATTTGGCTTTCCTAACGAGTAATTATACAGCAAATTGGGAGTAACTGTCACATTAGAAGTAAAGTATTACTTCCATATATCAGAATAATTTTTAATTAAGGCAAACTTCCACAGGGAGTGTATTTAAGAAAACAAAACGCAAAACATAGCTGCAGCTATCCTAGACTTTTTTTTTTTTTTTTTCTTTTTTCTTTTTTTCTTTTCTTCCCTGAGCTGTTCCTGTTAGTATCTGGAAAATTCTCTTCCCTGAACAAAATATCCTTCCTGCCAACTCTGCCAGCTTCACTATTTCACATTAATTAACAAATGCTCCCCTACATCTTTTCCTACCTCTTCCCTACGCTTTACAGAACCCTGAAAGATGGAAACCTGTGATCAGTATGTTTTGGTGGCTAAAGAAGAAATTCAATTCATTTAGGAGTGGGCAACAGCAGGGAAGTACTCAAAAGATTCTTCTGCCCACAGTACCAATTAAGTGTTTTTCTGGTCTGCAAGCCAAAACCAAGAAAAACAAAGCCTCGCACTCTAGTTCTTTTCCTTAAGCAAAGCAAAAGGAAAGTGTTGAGTACAACAGTGATTACCTCTTCACATGTTGTTTTTCAGATAGTAATTGGGCTGGCTTTGAATATTTCTTGTACATTTGGACTGTCAGTAATTTCATTATTGTTAGATTCTTGTAAGAAGCTGCACTTAGGTCAAAAAATGATATTTTAAATCCTACATATCTAAGCAATAATTAGTTTCTTTTTGATTACCCTGTCTCATTAACAGAGAGAACATTGATTTTCAATGTACTTGCATTATCATACAGAATTTAGATAGTGAATATTTCACTCCAAATAACATTGTTATTTGGGCTTTCTTGCCTTAAAATTCTGCATGTTGTAGGCTTCAAGTTTCAAGGATATTCCTGGCTTGTCATTTAACCCTTACAAGTACAATAGGTTCAAATTAACTAAAATTAAGGATGCCTAAATATAGAGGCCAAAGCTACAGGGCAACGTTTTCAAGTATGCCTTGGAGGTTTCTTTCTGCCCCTTTGGGAGTTAGCAGAGGTTAGGACTAACTCCCATCAAGCCAACTGGAAGCTGTTGTTCCTGGACATCATAATACAATGACTTCTTTTCGGAGCAGGTTGGAGGCAAGATTTCCCTTCTCTCATTTATGTGATTGCCTTTGGAAATACGTATGAGCCCACTAAGCACATCTGTCATAGTTTTTATTTTTTTCAGCCAGCAAAGAATGTATTTTAATACAAAAAGGATCTTTGCACTGTGAAGTCATGATGACATGTCAGCTCCCAGTGACACTGTATAATAACCAGAGGTAGAAATCGAACCTAAACCTGTTTAAATGAAAATTATATGAGATGAAGGAAGAAAATGATGAATTGAAACTCTGAGAACATCATGTTTTTCCACTTGAATTCATTTTTAAAAAGAATATTTAGTAACTTCTGTGTGCACTCTGATTCCACGCATGCATGATTCCCTTTCAACAGATTTTGTGAGTAATTACTACCTGCCCATAGAAATTGAGGAAAAGAAATAAGAAATAAAAAAGTATTTTTTCTCAAGAGGAAATCACTGCCCTATGAAAATTTGCTTTTCTTACCAATGCCATTCCATTTCACCTAGCTTTTAATTTAAGATTTATGTTCTCATAGTCATTAACATTGTAACAGAATTTATGATCTGGCTTATGATTTTCAGATACTTTTTTTAAAAGCAAAATAATATATGCATTTTAGATAATAATAATATGATAGAATTATTAAACTGAATGCCAGATCACGCATAATAAGGCTAAATTATACAAATCAGTTGTGGAAACAATATTTGCATTGTTATTACACCCACGTGTCAAATGCTTGCATTTGCTCTCACTTTCAACTCAGCTTCCTTAGTAGAAAGGAAAAGGCTGATGCTTTCTGATATATATGAAGTTACCATAAGAGAACAATCATTCATTAGTAAAAGCTTTTTACAATTGAAATATGCAACTGTCACTTTGTACACAAATATACACTTGCTTCCAAATTTAACATTCACAATGCACTTTTTTTTCTGCTTTATAGAATCTGATTTTGACCAATGGGGATTTCTTAGGTTTGATACATAATTCTCTTTGGTGTTTTATTAATTGCTTTTACCTAACTTGTGTTTAATGGTTGTTCAGTACACAGTAAGGTACATTAGTCCATATGAAGATTTTAATTATACCTGTACACGTTTTTTTTTTTTTGGTCAATAACAATAACACAGCAGAATACGTATGAACTTCTGAAACACAGTTGTATATTTATAGAAATGACAGGTTTGCATCAGTTGTATATATGGATTATTTTTATTTTTATTTTTCAGAGTTTTTCCTGTGAAGTTCCCATTTGTTACACATGACATTAAACAGGGAAATTGTGTCAAATGCTGCTCAGGAATTGGGGTGAATTGATTCTTAAACATTGATTCTTTCATTTAAATGGATTCTTTCATTTAAATAGAAAAGCACAGGGTTGAAAATGCTGTTGCACAGCTGGCAAAGAGAGACAGAAAAGCAATCAGAAACCAAAAGAGAATCTCCTACTCAAATTTTGCTTGTAAGTACCTTCTGCAACAGGTGTCACAGAAAGCAGTGGGAAACCCCCTCAAACCAGCTTGAGAGAAGAACATTGTTTTTAGAGAATGTTAGGTGATTCTGCTTAAAAATATGTCTCGAGACTACTTTTTTTATTTGCTGATGATGGACATGTTGCCCTACCTTTGCTATTCCCTCTCCTGGAACTGATTGCTCAGGTTATTACATGATGCAGTAGGTAGGCATTTTCTTTAGTTTTTGTGCTGCTAAGGTGAACCTCTTTTCATGATTTTAGTGCTGAGAAAGTCACTTGTGTCTTTCAGGAGATACAGGCTGGGCTCATGGGTAACATTTTAAAATGACAAGCCCTTTGGTCTCTGCCCCAAGATTAGCTATACGGTGTGCTCTGACTCCTGAATGAAAATGCCAGGGCCAATCTGGTGGTTGAAAATCATTTTCTTGAAACCTCCAGCCTTTTCCTAGTTTTTAGTTGTGAATTAAAAAACAAACGAACAAACAAAAACCAAGACATTCATTTCAATTTACACAATCTGTTTGGACATTTAAAAGCTTCTCCAAATCTACCCAAATCTCCTTCTTTGCCTCCACCCTCTCCAAACTTATACAACTTACATGGCTCATCATTATAAATTAAATCACACATTCATTTATTTTACATATGATTTTGTATAAAATCTGGATGATTAGCATCCCATAAAGCTTATTTAAGCATTAGACTTACATAACCATATACAAATGTTTTTCATTACTGGAATTGTTAGAGCTGTTTTCTCAAATGAGGGATATGAAGGTGGTTAATGGTCCCTGTGATAGCTTTTGCAGAACAGATGATCACAGTTACTTATTACGCATCCTTGGCTCAGAAGCAAAAGAAAAGCTGCATAGTCACAATGGCAAGAAAAATAAAGCTTCCTACCTCATATTGGGTGGCAAACCTGGAAATATATTAACAGGGTCTACATAAAAATGATTTCTTTTAAATTTGGGAACATCTTTTATATGTAGAAATCTGTATTTGTGTTATATAGTATACCTTTCTGATTGAATACATCGTATATTACATAAAAATATAACGCAGTACACTTCATTATGACAAGCAGTATGTTTGGTTGATTTTTTTTGCATGTCAAGATTTATAAACAAACACACAAATCACTTACTTATCTATGAGGATAAGTTTACTGCATGCTTCATTTCTGGTTTTGCTTTCTAAATTCTTTTTACCAGAAATTTTGAATTCCAAGTCTACCTCAGTCGATTTTGTGCAGAGAAGACTGAAAAAGAAAGAATATCTTTGTTTACTATCCACATACCACTTAAGAACTACAAATTATGAGTCCTTGATTTAGAGCTGATTTTCAAGTACGTGCTGTACAGTTTTAAGATTACTAAAGTCAGATAGGTTCATGGGTATCAGATAATTGTCTGTCATGAAGAGGTAAGCAGTAAAAGGCTGCAAGAATTGGTCTGGTGTTCTGCCCAAATGAAGAATATGTTCAGCATCGATTTGAAAGACAAGGATTTTATGAAGAGCTGCTTTGTTCTTAAAGGCTGAAGACAGGAGCAGCGTGTTGCCTTTGTGAAATAAGGTAGTTAACAATGATTCAGACAAGGTCTGTACTAATTAGCTGCAGATGCTTGTATTTCACAGATAATAGTCCTTGTCTGTTCACAAGCACCAAACTTATCCATTGTCAGATCTTGTCTTCTCCCATGTTTTTTAGCCTTGCTACATGCCACCAGTAGCTGTTTGAACAGATGTTCAGTCTTCAATTTTCCATCCAGCCTTCTTTTCTCTCTCTTTTTTACCTAATATTTTCTTAGGGCTGTTGAACCTGATGGTGATGAAAGTCTCAGCAGTTGCTGAACTGCAATGATTTATGGAATGAACTCATTGTACGCTGGTACTCCTGCATGCAGGCAGTGCTATAGCTCTAGGTCTCCCACTGTTCAGGCAATTCTGGAACCAGATTTTCTTTATGATCTCAGAAGTGATGGCATAACTAGAAGAAATAGAGATGCCTCTGTCTGCCCCTTTCCATTACGTAGATATTTCAGGAAAAACAAAAGTACTCTGCAATTTTTTCAGTAGTTCATTTTTGATTTGGAAAGGCCAGGGTCTGCAGGGTAGGATATAAATTCACTTCATTTTACTGGTGGTAGAGGACAAAACAAGTTATTTCCAAAGTAATGCTACTTCTGTTTTTTTTTTTTTTTCCTGAATATAGAACTGTGTGACCACTTACCTTGACAAAACTAACAATTAGATAAAAAGATTTAAGAGCTAGCTTTTAGCAGGGCCTGTCAGCTCCCTCTGTAGCCAAAGAAGAAAGTTGTTCCTGGTGCAGATGTCATGAAGCATTATCCTAATTTGACTTTTCTGGGAAGTGAGCAGAAGAGTCTCATCTTCTTCAGTGACTGTTGAAGAGACTAAGAGAAACTGCCTTGCTTGTGACATTGGCTTTTAGGAATACCCACCATCATGCAATAAGATAGTACAAAAAGAGACAAGGAGTTCAATCCACTTATAGCTCAAGAAGTCCTGAGATGACCTTCACAGCTGTATGCTAATGGCAGAGGAAGCGCTCTGCTACTTAATGCTCTTATTCTCCATCACACTTGGATGCTTTTCTCTCAGCATGCACTCCAGCACATTTGTCACATACACTGACACTCATGCAAAACTCTGTTAAGGTGTAATATGAACTCCTAATGGAATGAGTGCTAATAGGCCTTCGCTGTCTTTCCTCATCACTGGAAATAACTGTTTAGACTGATTCTCCCTGCTGCACCTTTTCACTGCTTTGATTATCAACTCACTCAGTATAATGGCCCCTGTGGGGATAGGTTGTTTCAGTTGTACAGCTTTTGAAGGTAGAGATAGTGAAATTTCTACCCAATTGCTTGTATAAAATGGGACTGTGTTGAGTAAGTTAGTTTGAATGGAAAAGCATGCAATAGCAGGTGCACAAGGGTGGAGGTCTGCGATTGTTTTGCTTTACCTACAGTTTCTTGTACATTTAGGAATATGTGAGTCTCCAGAAATGTTCATTCCTCGTGACGTATGTGGGTTTACATGTGCTTAAATGTGTTAAGTCAAGTTATGTACAGAGCAGCCTCAAGTCCATCACACTTGGCATCTGGCTTTGTGGTTCAGTTGCAGCTTACCCAGAGAGTGCATCCTTACAATTATGGCAATTATATCAATAATGTGTTGAAAGTGTCATGCTGCTTATTATACTTGTTACAGTGAAAGAGGACTGTTCTATATATTTTACTCTTCCTGGAATATCATTGAGTTTGACTCAATAATGCAGTATAGAGCAAACCAGAAATTGCATCAGTTAATGCTTGAGGGTGAGTATTGACTGTGGTTTTTTATTAATGGAGAGAGTTGAAATGGTAGAATCATGGATTTAAGGATCTATTAAGTAAATCGTGCTTCACAAGTGCCTTGTTTGTCTCTAATCTTTCTCTACAGAAATAAAAAAATAAAGAAAGGAATATCCTTGAATAAAATAAAATGTGTGTTTTTTGTAAACAAAGAAATTAAATAAAATGTGTTCTACATAGTTTTAAATTTTGCAGTTAAAAAAACTTGGAAATTCAGAACCATTTACAGAAGACAGTTAATTCTGGCAGTATGAACATTCATACCAACAATAATAGCAAATATTAAATGTACTTTCATTGTCTTTCCAGAACATACCTCTGTATTCTCTTCTGGTGCAGCCAAAGTCATATGAATGAGTAAGAATTGTGAGTAGATCTCCTTTTCTCATCAGTGTCTTCAGAATGCTGTGAATATCACGTACATTTATCTTAATTCTTCAAAGTCCTTGTCAGAAGTCTTCTTGAAATATATACATTTCTGTAGTTGCCTTCTGCCCCATTGACCAATACAGTGTTGCACAAACACCAAATCAATTGCGTTCCATTTTTATGGCTTTTGTTTCAGAGACATTTCTATCCCACTAATGATATACAAACCTCCACGTCTCATGCAAGTTTAGATCTACTGTGCACAACTTGAATCTGAGTGTGATAGAAATGCATCTTTTGCTCATACCTGCACTGGTGCGAGTAGAAAGGCCCTGTGTTGGTACCTTACCCAGTGATCGACTCTAACAGGTATATGTTATGAGAGTGATGAATAAGCATAGTTGTGAACTACAATTTAAATTACCTATGAGATATATAATGGCTATGAGGTTGCTAAGGTGGTGGATGGTTATGAAAATTGGATTTGAAGAAAGCTTTCCTGTACTTGTTATTTCTAAGAAAAAAAATCATTTTAAACAAGGAAGAAGAATAAAAATTACTTATTTTCCAATCAGATTTAAAGGATCGAAAGCAATGTTTTTCCTTGGAGAAAATTCAATACAGCTTATTTTCATTCATCAGTGTAAAGTCTGACTTGAGCTGTAACCCTAATCTATTCCAGCCTAGTGAGAACACAACAAAACTTGCAGCTGTGATGCCACATTGCACTCTGTGTAGTGAGCGTTAAGCTGTGCAAAAGGGCTTCACTTGTAGTTCTAGCCTAAAGGAGCTGCTTTATCTTCTTTGGTCCACGCCTCTAGTCATTTAATATCTATTATTAATTGAAACACTAAAAAACAGGATTGCATTTTAACCTTTTAAGTTTTAACCTTTGAAAATGGGCAGAACAACACATCTGAATGTTCTTCACAGAGATATATGGGTAGTATTTTTTTTTTTTTAATTTTCCTTGAAAACTTTATCTTTCCTCAGCCTTCCACCTAAGAGTCTGTTGAATACAGGCATTGCATTACAGCTGTGATAAAGAATCAGATCCATGCCTGTACTCAGGGCTGTTCTGAAGAGGGAATGTTAAAGAGCCCTGCCGTTGCTCAGTAGCAATGTTTACAGTGACATTTGGAGCCAACCTTCAGATTGTCAACAGTAGCTATAGGAGCCCTCCTGTACCCTGTAGCCCACAGAGAATGTTCCAAATTTCTATACCTTGTTCAGAAGGGATAGTTCTCATGTCAATCAGTCTGAATGTGGCTTGCCTCTACTTTTCCGAGGTGGAGCCAGGAAGGAACAAGCTATTCTGGAACAATTGCATTTGCTGTACCCATGCTGGCTGTTGTGCCCAGGTCATACTAGCTGAGAGGTTTCTGTCATACTGAGAGGTGTGCAGCTTAAAAATCACCTAAGTGGTTTAGGTATAGCTACCAAATCAAGCAGCTAGCTGTAGTCCCAGTCTGGGCATCAACTGCTATAATCATTATATCTCAGTGAAGGGGGTTCATCTCTGACAAGGTATTTGTACCAGTGGCCCAACTGACCTTGGTTTACTGCAGGATTCTGTTCCTAGACTTTTTTATTTATCCATTAGGATAAATGCTTTAAATTATAAAATATTTAGACACTTTTTGATGGAAAAATTGCATGCATAGTGCTAATATTACATCAAAGAGGCAAGGCTAGCTATAATTTGCAGAATATGATGTATTGAGTTGGCTTAGTGAATTTCTTGTGCTCCTGAGAATTCAAGTATTTGTCTGAATATATGAGTTTTTTAACAAATCTCTGAGCAAATGACAGTTCAAATGGAAAATGCAGTACTCATGGACTGACTAATTTTTGTGCACAGAAACTGAATCAATAAATCCATACAAATGGCATCTTTAAATGGAAAGGATATTATCTCTGCCATTTCTCATCCTATTTAAGGGGAAACAGTATCTATCTCATGAAGCCTAGCACTCTTACCAAGGAAGAAGTACTTCTGCTCATGAGCATAACATGCATTATGTTTACCACTAGCTTCTCTGAAAATGTTCCTATTTCACTGCAACTATAAACAAGGGCATATTCTGGGCAGATAGAAATGTTGCTCCAATTCTTTGCATATGTTCAGGGCTGCAGCCCTGTAGAAAGAGGTGCTGCTGTGATGTCTGTTCTGCTGTACAGACACATTAATAGTGGGTGCTGCTGGGAAATGATGCTGTATTGGGGGACCACTGCTGATGCTCCATTCCTTGCATGTCCCTTAGATGAGTGCTGACCTGAGCCTCAGCTCTTACCCTGTGGGTGGCTGAACACCAGTTCTTTGACTCCCTTCTCTGTGAAGCAATAAGGTCTGGCCCAAAGGAAATGATTGCAGTGATATTTTCTGAGCACAGTCCTGTTCTTCCATTTGCTTCCACTTCACACCTGGAGCTGTAACTGTTAGTTTTTGTTCACTAACTTTCGTTCCAGAGTTCAGTCCCAAGGAAAATTTCTTTCCTTTCCCATCACAGATGGGCTAGCAATGACTGCCATCCTGGCTCCCTGTAGGGTACTGCACCACGGGCTTCCAAAGTGTGAGTTACAGTTGGGAATTTGGAAATGTGACTCAACAAGCACACCATCCATCTCAGTGGATGATTTATGGGGAAGAACTGCACCTTTGCTCATTGGTGCTAGAAGTGTGAGAGATGTTTGAGGGATTTTATGGGTCCTCTTTCCATCGTGTTTGCGAGTGGGGTGGAGATGCCTGGCTTTTTACTCATTTCTGCATAGCTCTGTGGACAGCACGCAGATTGAGGAGTTTTTGACCAGTGTTAAACTTTATTTCTAGTTTCGGGGACTGTGGTTTGACATGGCATCATGAATGGAGAGAAACAAACAGGATTCAAAGTGATGCCTTCAGATTGTTTTATTCAACAGATCTATTTTTATTTTTATTTATTTATTTATTTATTTATTTATTTATTTATTTTCTTAAAGGCACAGCACAGTATGAATCAGTCTCATCTAAAATCACTTTCAAAATGAGACATAAGTAGGACATCAGGTACAATAAGAACTAAATACACAATAACCTGAGGCAGAATATCATGGCAAACCATGCTCCATGGTATAAATGTACATAACACTAACAGCAGGTAGGGCTTTTTTATAAGTAGGTACAATATTTCCACAGCAAGAAAAGTCAGTTGTGGGATTTCCTGTGATGATTTATTTCAGTTCATCTTAATGTGCTACATCTGGCATTGCAAAAGACAGACTGAGTTGACAAAATAGATCTTAGTACTGTGAAACTGTGATTTGTGAGACATCGATACAGGTTGAAAGCATTTGGGTTGAGTTTACTTGCCACTTGATGGGATTTTCTCTGTTCTCTACCTTAAATGTGGGAAAATTTTCATTTGTGCCAGTTCTGCTATGTGCTTCACAGTGCCCAAAGGATCTTGGTGGTTTCTTTCTGTTTCTTTCTTTCTTTCTGTGGTCATGAAGCTACCATCACCCTGGGATTGTGCCAGACTATAGTTGTGTGGATGCAGAACTGGCAGTGGAATAGACTGGGGGGCCCTGGTCTGGATAACTGTTCCTAGACTGGCAAGGGAACCCTCAGAAATAAAAACTTAGCAGTTCTGCTGAAAAAAAATAAAATCAAGTCTTAAGTCAAGCTGCCCTTACTGAATGCAAGATACCAGAAAGTTGCCAAGTAGACTTGAATGGCTTAGAGTTTTCTTAGTCTGGCACTGTGATGACAGAGATACTGCCTGTACATTGTGTTATATACAAATCACGTCAGCCATTGCTCAGTTACAATAAGCTATTTGAAGGCCACTTATGTGGTTTGTTCCTATCAGAAGCAGAGGAAAAGACTAAATTGTTGTAGCTGAAATTGCATGCTTTACATGCCACAAACTTGCACATGAAAATGATTGCAAAGACCACGTTCCTTTCTTATTTCCAATGCAGCAGTGTTCATCCACTGAACTCAGTTTAAAGATCTTTAAGTAAAATCAGTCTGACCCATGACACATATTTGACAGTGCATAGAAGTCATATCTGCCGTACACAGCTTACTTCTCAAAGGTACCTAAATTAGCCAAATGGCTATTTCTGAAGAGTTCATGCAGCTTTAACACAAAGCTAAATTCAAACTATTTGGCATTTTAGCTATTCCTTATATTCATCTCTGTCTTCAGACCCCTGGTCTTCAAAATTCTCAAGGGGTGAATCTTATTGGTAACTATTTATCAAAAGGAGATATCCATGTTTTATTTTATTAACATACCAAATAGTACATTTATCAGTGCATTCCATTTTTTTTTTTTTTAATTTTTGAGGATATGATACTCCCATATCACAATAAACAATGTAGATGCCTTCTTAAATGAGTCACTTCTATCAGTCAGCTGTTCAAATCACACTGTCACTTATACAACAGTTCACTTTCAGTTAGCTGACTTCTAGTGAAAGAATATTTCAGTGCCAGGCAACTGCTTACTTTGATCCTTTTTTCTCAGTTGACTTGATAGCAAGCAGCATAAATGTCAATCTAATCCTTTATTAAAAGATAGAGACATCGGAGTTACAGTACAGCCACGCTGTTACCTATCAGTGGTTTGATTTGTTTTGATTCACTTGTCTTGCAAATGAATAGCTTTTCATAGGAGTTATTAATGGACTCTTAGAAAACACTGACTTTGTTGACAGAGGCACAGAGATAAAGCAACAGGTACAAATGAAGGGTACAGGCACAATATTATTCCATTCTCTGTAAAGTAGCATTCACTTTCAGGATTCTTTTTTTTTTCTTCCCAGTAAGTTTTTTGATCTATTTTGCAAACTGCTTTTGATTTAATTTTGTTACAACTCTTTAAATAACTTCAAATCATTTAGTTAAATCCTTCTCATTTTGAAAAGTATAAATCAAGGCATTAAATATATATATTTTTTTCTTTTTTTCTTCTTTTTCCCTGTGCCCTTCCTTCAAGCAAGGCTTTTAAAATGGACTTGCTAGGTATCTGCATACATGTATATATTCATACACTTATTGTATGTATCCTCTCTCTATTCTCAACACAAAGCCAGATGTTTACAGCATGCACTGTCCCATGCTCATGCCATAACAGCAACACACTATTTCTTTGAAAGTCTTTCTCATCTCCAGGCTCCGGAAGGCATAAATAAGCGGATCAATTACCGAGTTGCACATTATCAAGACCAGATAGGTATTGAAATGTGAAGTGTAACAGACACAGTATGGATTCATTGGGCAAGAAATAATGAGAATGAGGTGAAGGAAGAAAGGTGCCCAGCAAACAATGAAGACACCTAGTAATATAGTGATGGTGACAGCTCCTTTCATGCAAGTGCGCTGGTAGGGCACCCCGTCCACAGGGAGGGCAGCGATCCGCTTAACATGCAGGCGTGCAAACAAGAACATGTGAACATAAAGGGAGGCCATGAGAAAGAGCATGGTAAAGAACATTGTGATGAGACAGACAATGACAGTTTTGCTTTCTGAGTAGGCAATGAATATGATGCCACAGACGATGCAAGCGATCCAGATGACCACAATCAGGGTTAAAGCTTTCTTCACTGTCATGATACTGTGGTAACGGAGAGCATAGAAAATAGTTATGTACCTGTCAATGGCTATAACCAAGAGGTTGCAAATTGAGGCTACCAAAGAAATACATATCATTGAGTCAAACACATTGTCCATATGCTGAATAAAGTGGTCATCAATGATCAAATAGCCGTTGCTCAGGATTGCAATCATGATGGTCTCCAAGGCATTTGACATGCTCACTAACATATCTGCCACAGCCAAGCTACACAGGAAGAAATACATGGGAGAATGTAGGTTTCCATTCTTCAGGACTGCAAGAATGACAAGGATGTTTTCCAGCAGGCTGATGATCCCTAAAGTCAAGAAGACCTCAGCTTTTATGAAGACCTGCTCACAAAATCCATCGCTGCTTCTGTTGTTGAGGATTGAGTCATTGAAGTCTTCGGTGACATTAAGCAGCACAGGCTGAAATGAAAAGGCAAAGTGTGTGGTATTCATTGTCAGCAAAAGACTTGAATTCACAAGGGATTACAGACCTGACAGAGCAAAGGTTGAAAAAAAGGAGGAAAAGGAAAAAAGAAGAAAAAAAAAAAGCTTTCCAAGTTGTTGTTGTGCACATGGGATGGAATCAAGCAGGAGTTTTTGTTAATCGATTTTGCAAGTAGAAACATAAAAAAAAAAAATAAATAAAAAAATCTTCAATTACAGTGAGTTTTGTGTCAGTCACAGGCTGCTCTTCTGCCTTAGAAGAAAGTGAGCTTCAAATCAGGCATCAGACAGTTTTCTCTGAAGGGAAAAATCATCAGCAGCACGTTGCTGGTTCTAATTCTGGTGATTAAAAGCAGGCAGTTTCCCCATCTGCTGCTGTCAGCTGGCTGGGGCCAGTGTGGGTTCGTGTGTTGCAGCTTGTGTGAAGCATCTCTTGCTACTTCAGTGGCAAGAAAAGTAAAAAAAAAAAAAAAAGAAAAAAAAAAAGAAAAAAAAAGAACCAAGGGGTTTATACATGCATGAAATAAAAAACAACTCCTACTACATCCTCCTTGCAGAGCAGTGGCCATTAGAGAGCAAGCACCTTTCTGAGTGACAGCTGCAACCACCAGGTACAGCATCCCCTCGCTAGATCCACCAGCGGATCTGAAACTGTCTGGCGCCCTCTGCAGATAACAAATATGATCGATTTGCCCTAAAATTCATCTGGGGGAAAAATAATAATAAAAAAAGGGTGCTCAGAAGTGTGTAGGGTGCCCATGCATTATATTGCTCTACACTCCTTCTGCCCAGAGCCAGAGCTCTAGCTGACATGCTCTGAAAGCTAGATAGTGTTGGTTTCGTCAGAAACAAGCTCTTGGGGGTTTAATTTCTTGCTCACAAATGATTTGGGTTTGGGCTTTGTTTGTTTGTTTATTTTGATTCCCAAATTCCTTGCTCACAAGTGAAGCAAAGTGCGGGTGCTTGTCTCCTCTGCATTGTGCCTCTTCCCTGGCCTAGCTCAGACAGCCTAAAGGCTTAACCAACTCTTGCTAGTTAATGCATATATTTTTTCCTCTCCCCCTGCCTCAGAAATGGATTATATTGTATAGGCAGTGAAGGGTTACCCCAGGTGGCCCAGACCCTCAACTAGCTGTTGAATGTATTACATGGAAGTGAATTTTTAGATGAATACACTTTCCAAACCAGCTCTGCTAACTTTGGCTTCAAGGACAGGGTTCTTCAAGTTCAATTGCCTCATTTGTCTTCCCCATCCCCATTATTGTTATTATTAATAATAATAATAATTATTATTATTTATACTATTGTTCAGTTCACAAGAATGGAAATCTAATGTTGGTCTGTTTTCCTTGGAAGCATGTCCAATGACCTGAAGTAATCTTTTCTTCCGACCTAATTGCACTTGAACTTTTTTGTCATCCCTTAAGCTAACGATGATCCCCAGCTAGGCACCTCTGTTGGAGAAATTGAATAAATTTCCATGCACTCTTACCTTTCTTTACTCTTTGAAAATTAAACCTTCCTTCCAGTAGCTGCTTTTTCTGCTGGGAGGCCACCCCTTACGTGGAATTGTACTGATTTTAGCCTGTGTGGGACCAGTTACCATGTAAAGGAGGTGGCAAGCACAAGGTGGATTTTCTTTGCACATTATTTAGTCACACTATAGCTGTGTAGTGATTTTTTTAATTTGATTTTTTTTTGGAAGCACTAACTGATGTCTGTGTATTTCATGACTGGTGTTTTCACAGAAGTTCTGTAGAATCAAAGCAATGTTGTGTCACATGTACTGATATCTGGAGTTTCTATCACAGGTTTGTTAGCTCAGAAAGTGAAAAATCTTTTTCATTTTCTTTCTGAGCCCACAGTTTCATTAACATGCACCAATAATTCAATCTCAAATTCAGACTTCAAATGATACGTGTGCAAGGGCGGCATCCATTGCCGGAATTTTAATATGTAAAATAAGCTGGGGACTTGCCCAACAATTTGTCCAGTTAACATTGTAAAGAATTTAATTGATCTTTCAAAGTCTCTCCCTAAATTCACAGTGATGTGTTTCAAAGCAGATAAATTAAAACAACAAAATATCTCTCCCATTCCTCTAATCCCATGATAGGGAAAATATATTGCCCCCTCTAGGGTGTAGCAGTTATGGATTTATGCCTAGAGCAGCTGCCTTTATTTTGTGCAACAAACCTCAGTTGTTTCTTGCTAACTCTCTTGAGCTGATAGAGTGCACTGAAGATAGTGATTTCTGGATATAGTGATTTTCACTGTCCTAATAAATGTTGTCTTTCCAACAGAGGAGGAGCCCAAGGCTGGGCAGGATATTCCCTCCTTGCAAGCTTACTTGTGCATTGTCTTGTGAAGTTGCAGGTGGAGGTTGTTTTGTTGGTGGGAGCAGGATGGAAGACAGAGTTCCCTGTCATGGAGAAGGGTGCCCACACCTGAGGTATGCAAAGAGGTACAGCATCCTTCTGAGCTTGGCTCTGGACTACCTGCTGATGGAGGGGCACTAATGTTTTAGCTACCCCATGTAAACAAATTCCCAGGAGTGTTTTGCCATTTAAATTCCAGTCCTCTCTTCCCCATCTGGCTGGGCACAGCAAATGTACTGCACTATGCTCATTAGTTCTTCAGAATAAAAAAGGTGTCTCTAGAGTTAACATGCAAAACCAGAATTGAGTCATGATTAGTATAAAGCACGAGTGAATCATCTTATATAATTTATTGCTTTGGATATCATGATTTGATCCTTAAATAGCCATTAGCTGGAGAAATGACTCAAGACAAAAAAAAACAAACAACAACAGAGCTTGCAGCTTCTCTTTTTCTAAGGAAACCTATTAATTTCCTTGCATTTTTTTGGATAATAAAGGCAATGACTTCTTTCTTCTAGAAACACATGCCATTAAAAGAAAAAAAGAAAAAAAGAAAAAAAGAAAAAAAGAAAAAAAGAAAAGAAAAAAAAACAAGATGTGATTAAAAGGAATTCAATCACATGCGGTAGGAAGAATATAGAAGGTGTAAAAGGAAAAAGAACAGCAAAGCAGGCTTAGCCACATCCAGTTGGGAGAGTCAGAATGAGGGGATGAGGCACACGGAAAGCATCCAGGCTGACTGAACATGGCTTACAAGAAATGTCACTCTTTACTTCAGTCCAGGCTAAAAAATTATTTTCGGTTTCAGTTCTGTAAATATCAACTCTCGAATTCTCCATTACACTGTTCCAAAAGACTGCTACAGGTTTCCCATATGTCAGCTGAATCTGAGAATCAGAAGTCATTAAATATGTTTCATCATGATTTTCCAAATGCATCTGACAGCGGGAATCAAGCTACCATTTGCACTGAGATGCAATTTGAAGTGGAAATTGAATGTTATATAGCGGATTGGATTAATGGCACTATTAGCTTTGCCATTAAGTGCTAAAAATAGTGGGCTTGAGCATCATGTGTCTGATTGCAAGCTCAAGCCAACTCTAAGGTCTTTGCAAAAATGGGAAGAAACTGCGCTTGCACAAGACACCTTAGGCCTCATTTTCAGAAGGTGTTAGGGATTGCTCTGCTCAGAATTGGAAAGCCTACATGAAATGAAATTTTGCAATGTATTTTGCAATAACCTATTATTATAAATATTAACATAAGTTGATGACACTCAGCTGTCAGTTCCTGCTGCTTTTCCAGAGATATATACTGATCATGCCTTTTTTTTTTTTTTTTTTTTTGGGTTACTTGCTATTATTACTCACTTGTTTCTTCACAAGAAAAACTGTATAATCCTCAGGGAAAGGTAAAGAGAAAATAACCGTTACTGCTAAGTGTGGATAATAGAGTTTTTAAACATATTTCTCTTGTGATGATGTTGAATGAAAAACCTTGTTTAACACTTGTCACAAGAATCAATCTGGTATCAGCTGATAAATGCATATCATTTTATTTTATTTTCACTCTTTTTCAACAATAGTTTGTGCCAAACCAAATTGGAAAATTTAAAGGAAGTCATAGAATAATAAACAGGCAGCTATTCCTATTCAACAGGTAATTACTCTTTTCCTGCTGCTCCAAATAGCCAAAATAGTGATTGAAATACTTTTGAAGATTTCTCCTCAGTTTTGCTCTTTATAAAAAAAGACTTAGATAAAAATAAAAATATTTTATCTCAGTGAAGCAAAAGCACGGTACACTGTTTTTGTATTCTGTGCATCTTTCTAGAGTGCCCATTATGTTACAGGCTTTGATTTGGAAATATCTTTAAACATGTGCTTGAATTCATGACCTGGGCACTTCGTGGTGGTTACTCAGCTCTCTACTGACACACAGAGTTATTCTGTGCTGAACTCTTGACTCAATAGAATTTTAGTTTTTGGTAATAGAATACTTGACAAATGCAATGAATTAAACTGGAGATCTTATTCACCAGATAATTTGTAGATTATAAACCTGTTGAGTAGCGACCTAGTTCAAGAAAAAAAAAAAATCATTTAATATTTTTCACTGAAGTCAAGAAGATATCACTAGTTATTAAAAATAGTGGAAATCTGGTTTGGGCTCTTTTGCTTTCAGGTTATCAATGCACAACAAAATGGAAGCAGGAACCTCACAGTAATCTGGCAAAAAGGACATATGATGACACTATCTTAAATACTTGGATGATTAAGTGCTGTCCACTAAAATGCTGTGGTTTTTATGAAAGTTTTAGAGTAACAGCTTTGCGGAAGCATTTTTGCTACTGTCATTCATAGACTGCAGAATCAGATGCAATATTGGAAAAATATCGATTGTGTTCCTTCAAGAAGTTGTATTTCATACATTTTGCAATCAAGCCCATAGCTAATAAAGTTATTTTATACTCTGAGGCTCACTACGATCTGAGGCAAGAGTGAATCTGAGATGAATAGAGGGTGCACATATTTGTATCAGATTATTAGAAGAGATTTTCAAATAGTAAGAGTAGATCCTCACCTGATACAACCAACTGAAACCCTATTTAAATAGAATGCTTGCAGTTCACAGCATTTCAGAGTTGATTCTTTCAATTTCCTTTCTACCCTGGCTGCAGCAAAAAGCTCCAGTACTGCAAGTGGAGAGAGGGTCTGCCAACCTTTGTGATTAGTGAGGAACAGGAACGTCTAGTAGTGATTACAGCAAATTGGCTTTTAGATGAATGTTTCTATAATTTCAGCCTGTTAACAAGTTAATTTAACCAGACTCAACTTTTGGACATGATACACAGGTTTTTTTTTCTCATCCAAGTTCAAAAGGAGACAAAGCAGATCTGATTGCAAAACACTTCCCAGCACCTGCAGGCGCTCTGTCATATTCAATGGATTTTAAGTGCTTTAGACTAATAACACTGAGTATCAGTTTTGTGCTCTCACGTAAACGTTGAAAGACAAGCAGATATGATTGAGCCAGCTGCATTCTGCTGTTCAGCTTTGTCAGTGCCAAGAATCCCTGGAGTATTTTCTATGTGTCTCTGGAAAATATTGCAGCCTTTGTCTTCACAAATCTCATTGCTCTGTGGTGCCAGGCTGAGCTGTAGGTGCTGTTTTTCTTTTCTTTTCTTTTTTTTTTTTTTTTTTTCTTTTTTTTTCTGATACTATTACTCCACAAGTACTAGAGATGTACTGTGTGCTGTACCTGACACAAGCCAGTCCCAAACTTGCAGAAGTATCAGTTTCAGGCTGTTTAAAACCTGTACTTTTATTTCTGTCTATTTGTGCATGACCTCACATGAAGACTGCAAAAGAAACATCCTTGGCTGACTAAATTTGAAGAAAGGAAAAAAGAAGGAAAAGAAAGCAGGGGAAAGAAAGTCCCATGAGTGTTTACTGCTGTGATAAAATCTTCTGGAACCTAACCTTTAATTTTAATTATCTGTTAAGCCTAGTTTCTGTCTTGCTAGTTTGGTCCAAGGTTTTCCAATTCTGTTCTTTTCGTGTTTGACAGATGTGACCTTAATACAATAGCTGTAAAAAGAAATTCAGCTTCAGTGTTTTTATCTGCATCGCTATTTGTAAATAACTTCTAGAATGGAGTGAGACAATCTTTAGTTACTGCTTAGATTTAGCTGTAACTACAAATAGCAAAGGCCTGTGTCTGTTTATTAAACCAACCACACTGGCACAGTCATACTGCTGCTCCCAGGGATTTGGCCCTTCGGGGTAAAATGAGATTTAAACTCTCTTCAGGATCAGAGTGCTTCCCTTTTCTGGATTCTGAAATTTGCAATATTTTTTTTTTTTTCCTAGTAATGTCAAACCACAGTGTGTAAATACAGAATATTTTCTGTTAGAATCTTCCTGATATGGAAAGCTAAATACATTTAGAAAGCAAATGTGATTTGTGAAGCCTTGTACCCATTTGGTAATGAAAACTGAAGCAACATCTATTTAGACTCACAGCCTTTCATGGTTTTGTGTGCATGTGTTTTTTCTTCAGTTCAAGTACTCAAGGTTATTTACGCATATTTCTTTGTATTTGATGATAACGTATAGTTAGGGGTTTTTGAATAGCACATTTTCCCATTTAAAAGAAGAAAAGCTGACATTTTGTAAGTACTGAATGTTTTCTTGACAAGAAAAGGTATTGCCATGAAAAGGTTACATCCATCTTCAATCTTACTTAACTTCTGATGGCAGAAATAATTAGATTTCATCTGAATTCACCAAGGACACTTTTGCTGACAGCTTAGAAACTTCTGAAACCATTCTGCAACCTTGCTTTCCTGGGCTCAGAGGATGCAGGTGACATAACCCTAAACCAGTGAAGTCTGATTTCACGATGTCCCTTGTTCATAGTTTTCTGAAAGAGAACGTTGTCACTACCCAGCATTTTTTTTTCTTTTCAGGTGGACAGGGTGAATCTTCATCCCCCTCCTGCTTCCCCCTGACTCCCTTCTGTCTTCTACTCTGGTAGTTATATATATATATAAACATAAAATAATAATATTAATATATGTGTGCATATAATATATTAACAATATATATGCTTAATTTTACCGAGGATTTTCTTTATGTGATCTGATGATGCCTTTCTTCCTCCAAGAAATATTAGCTTAAAAGGCTTTTGTGGACTGTCTGGGGAGATCATATGCTAACAAGGTGTCCAGAGATCTGTCCCTGCTGTAGACACACACCCATGCCTACTGGGTTATCTTTCCTTTGCTGGCTAATTAGATGTCAAAGCAGGAAAGGGAATAACATGCTCCTATCATTCTGCAGTAGAGATATAATGATATTATGTGACTGAGATTCAAACCCAGAGTACCTAATTCCTGTCTATTGAACACAAGATTCTTCTTTTCAAATGTAGTTCTACTTTCCCTCTCACTGAGGTCTCAATCCATGAAAAGCAGGGGGGTAAACACACTGGGGCCATGAGCCTGAGCTTTGGGTTTTCCCTTCTGTAGTCCCCTAGTTGTGTGAAGCCGGGCAAATATTTTTCCTGGAATCTGTATCTTCACTTCTCATACTAAGTGAGAAGTGATGTGTGAATCCAAATTCTTCAGACTTCCCCTCCCTCTTTCCACTCCCCAGCAAATATTGCAATGATAAGAAACAGTGACACTGATGCTGGAATTTCAAAAAGCTCTTAGTAATCACCTGCCACTGGCAAACATTGGTGGCTAAGGTTTCTAAATAACAGCTATGGCTAAAAATACAGAAGAGAATGTAGCTGAGTGCTCCTTACCTTGTCAAATACAGGATGATGATGAATGATTTCTGGAGGGAAAATTGGCAAGGTCTAGATTTAGACAATTTTGGTTTTCTGCTGCTGCTGCCCAGGACCATGCCTACAGGCCTGTTTTCTTGTGGATGTTGTTTCAGAGACAGAGCCAAAAGGACCTGCCCAAAGGCAAAATTAATTTAGATTAATTTTATTATTTGAACAACATCTCTGTCTATAATTTTTAAAAGCCAGGATCTAGAAATCCATTTTGTGCTTGTTGAGTTAGGTGATGTGTAATAGCTAATTCTTCAGAAAAGCTGGGCTTCTGACTGTGCTGAAGTGCTCATGATTCACTGCCTTGCTTGATCTTAAAATGACACCACTGCACGTGTAAAGAAGGGTGAAGGTTTTGGTGAATGCTTGGTGTTTGCAAGACTCCTGTCTAAAGCCTGCAACAGGATTAATTGTGTGCACAAGGATGGTCAACTGCACATGCAGATCCAGCCATCAATATGTCATCAGTCAACTTATCTAAGACATAGAGATTGTATTGGGATGCTTGTTGCTTTACTCTTATCCTGTCATTTGCTGGGCAAGACTTAAAACAGAGGAAGCAACTACACTAGAGTTGTCTGAGTATATGGTGCAGTGAACAGAATGAAATAGAGGGAATATCAGGAGGTAACAGTGATCTGTTGTTGTTTATTTATTTATTTATTTATTTTTTCTTTTTCTAATGATTGCTTCTGTCAATACCAAAAAACTTTTGTGACAGGCTGAAGTTCTCAGGAGAAGAGGCATCCTTCTGTGCCCCAGGCACTCCCGAGGGCTAGTGGACATCTTGAACACAGCTGGTGGAGTCCAGTGCCTTATGGCTCCTGTCACTTAAACCCATACATACAGCTCTGGTTTAAACTGCTTTGCCTGTCCACTTTTGTAACAGACTGAGATTAGGGAAGTGTCTGGTGCCATCTTGTGCCACAGAGGAGTAAATATATAGAGCTGCCTATATATTTTTTTTTTTGTATATTTTATATATTTGGAATACCACATGTTGTTAACTTGCTTAGCTTTAGGGTTTGTCATTGGATGCACCATTAATATTACCAAGGCAAGACTGATATTCAGGTGTGTACGACTGTGCATGAAATGCTTTGTAAGAGGTTGAAATATGAGTTAAAATGGGGCTCTGTGTAGTGTCACCAACTTCAGCAAAGCTTTCATGACTAAAGCATGGGTTGTGGCAGGGCAAGCAGGCATGAGCAGTGCTGCTAAAGGCAGCCAAGGTTCAGCTCAGCTCAAGAGAGGAACAATTTTACAGGTATCCCAGTCAGATTAGACCACACCTTCTGGGCAAGTAATTTTTCTTTTTTTCAGGGCCTGGGGTTGGTGTGGTCCCCCAGCACTGAGCGGCCAGCTGGGAGGGCAGGGGATGCACCGGGGAGCCCTGCTCTGACATTTCTTTTATTAGTGCTTGTTGCACACAGTGGGGAGCTTGCAGGAAATGGCTTGAGTGGATGAAGAACTGTTATTTTTAGCAACGCGTGGGTTGTTTCTGTTCTTTTCTTGATCGTGACAAGGATACACTCTCAAAGACTGGGAAAAACTCTGTTGTTCAAATTCAGTGACTAAGTAGGTTGTGCATTACCAATTAACAAAAGAATAACGATTAGCTCTATTGCTAATTACTGATCTGCTTTATTTAACAATCAAACTGACACTACGCTTTGCAGAACATACTATACAAAACAGTGAAAAAAGAAAAAAGAAAAATGAATGTTTTCTTTTAAAAAAGAAGCAAAAACAAAACCAAAAAAGCTCTCATCATTTAGGCAGCATGTACTTTTCCATTTTAATGAATAGATATAATCTCTGTCTCCTAGGTCCTGTAATTTTATTTATTTATTTACGTACTCTTCTGGGTTCTTACACTACTCATGCAAAGCGTGCACACTGAGTTCATTACAAAATTAACCCAAATTACCTGAAAAAAATAGAATGCGATAAAACGATGTTCTATAGGAAAGTATTTCTTTTGCTGTGTTTCTGGTGAAACATATAGAAACTATTCAAATTCTCTGCATATCCAGCCAGTGGGGCTGGCATGGCCTTCCCCTGCCCAACTCTGGGGCATCCCTGCTGGCAGCCCCCAGGTGTCCAATTGTCCTGCAGGGTCAGACACACGGCCCTGCTGCCAGTCCTGGCCTAGCTGCCTTGTCCCTCTCAGCTGTCCCTGTTTGGCTGTCATGGTGAGTGTTGTCCAAGCCCTGGCACATTTGTAATCTGTACTTTTGTGTGGACAGGCTTCAAGGAAGGAGAAAGAACTAGCTCAAGTGACCTCTGCATTGAAAACACCCCTCTCTCCCCTGCCCCCTGCAGAAAAACTGCAGAGATTGTTATGTACATTCAATTAACTTGTCCAGCAAGCTTTTTCTTGGTCCTTAATTCAAAATCACAAATATGAACTAAACAAGAAAACTAAAATGAAGTTGAGAAATTCTGGCTTACAGCCTGCTTGCTCCTGACCTGGCCAGGAGGATGGGGAGTCTGAGCTCCCACTTGCCAGGATTCAGACATGACCTAGTCTGAGTTCAGGTGGAAAGGCTGAACATAAACTGCTGCTTCTTCATATCACAATATGTTATTTTCACTTTCAGCTTAAGAAATTTACACTAATGTAGAAGAAATTAAGCATTATGACTTTGTGTACCTTGTGAAGGTTTTATAGGGGAAAACATTGCAAATACTGGCAACAGTTGTGTGAGGATTGTGTCTGAGCATCACTAGATGTCACTCTCAACCTGAATTTAACTTCATGTACTCATGCTTGTCAGGTTTTCATTTTAAATTATTAATCTTTCATTCAACTCCCCACCTCCTTTATTTTCTTGCATTTAATGCACAGGGGATCTTCCAGTTCAGCGTAGCACAATCTGTTGCGCATAAATATTTTTCTTGCTTAAAACCAGGATCAAAATTGGGTCAAAAAGAAATACCTAAAACTTGCAACATGATCAATTTCTGTGCTAGATATTCACTGGGGAAACAGGAAAGGCAAATAACCCTGAAAGAGAGTTTCCTTCTCACTTTTGTTTGGTTTTCCTGTTTCGTTCAGTACTTGCTGGCATGGTCGCTGTATCCATCACATGTAATAAAGATGAGAATGTCCATGTCAGCCTAAAATATCCACTTTGCTTCAAAGTATTGGATTTTTGCATGTGTTAGGAAGCAGAGGTGATATTTAGGTGATTTACGTGATTTATTTTAAAAAACATTTTCTTTTAAATTGCCAAGGGTTTCTGTTTGGATACTTCTTGGCTTCTCCACTGAGTCAAACATTTCCACAGAATTCAAAGCACTCTGAAGGAATTTGCATATCATCTGGGTTTTATTCACCTGTGTCTGTAGAGGCAGAAAACTTGGAAAATATCCCCTTCCCTCACTTCCTCCATTTCTTGCAAATCCTTACTTCTCTCGGTAAATACCTCTGTTTCCTTGTAGCCAGCCCAGCGTGCTGCCAAGTGACTGGCCACTGCTGCTGTTTGTGCTGCAAGGTGCAGCCCCAGTGCCTGTGGCTGCTGCAGACTCACAAGCCGTGACAGACACAAGATCTGTCAACTCTCATGGGGATTTTTACTCAGCTCTTTAAAGGAGTCAGCATATCATTCCCTGGTCATATGCAGCCTCTTGAGCTTCTCTGACAGGCCAACCCAAAGGGAAAAGATGATGATGACAGCGGTGGCCCTGGTGGCCCCCAGCGGTTTGTGCTGCCCCAGTGCAGCCCCTCTGCAAGTATGCAGAGAACAGGAGAAAGTGCTTACTGAACAGGCTCTGAGCCCAGACTGACTCCTTTTAGATAGTGGCAGAGGCAGGAGAAAGTCACCTTCACCTCCTGGCAGGGAAGCAGCTTCTCTCCGGAGCAGGGGTGAACCCTGCTGCCTCTCCCCTGGGAGCAAGGTTCTTTCTGAGGTGGCTCTGGGCTGTGCTTCTGTCCCTCTGTGTGCTGTGCTGGAATCAGCTTCCCTGTGAAAGGGAACTGAAATGAACGTATCTGTATCAGGGCTTTCCATGCTCTCTTGCTGTACTCAAGTAGATTGAGGGAGAATTACCCCTTCCCAAATCCTAGGCATAAGAAAGAGCCTTCTTGGCTTTTTTCTTATTTATTTATTTATTATTAATTAATTATTATTATTATTTTAATGCAAAGGTGTGTGTGGTGTCTATAGGAACTTACACCTTGAAATATTTATCAGTGGCCTTCCACTGTTCTCATCCATCACAGGGTGGAGAGGGAAAGAAGGGGCTCTAAGCACTGTGAAAATTTAAACTACCCCTACAGCATAGCCCCAGACATCCTCTGTCTCTGTAAAAGTAAACATGCCTGTGTGAGGATTAGCACTTTCAGGTGTGAGGAGGACCAGGCTGGCCACTCCTTTTATCCTCCCCTTTCAGCCTGGAGGATCTGGCTGAGACTGTCTGAGTCATGGGCTGCAGCATGCTGGCAGGGCTGCTCATGTTGTAAAGCCCCCCCAGGGCTGCTAAACTGGTGGCTTTAAAACAGTAACTGAGATAGAATAATTAAACCCCCAAACTGTGAAGCTTCTGTGGCAGGAGGAGTTGGGGGACGAAGGATGCCTGTGCTCAGCCAGCTGATCACTGCAGACATTTGGTGTAAAACATGGGCCCAGCAGCCTCTGGGTCAGGTATTTTTGTGGGGTTCTCCTTTGCACCTAGGAGTGTCCCTCGACCTGCCCTCCCTTCTCACTGACAACCGTTTTTGTCTATTGTGTTTGAAGTTCAAGGCAATGTCTCTCCTTTGGTTGCTGAGCAGTGCATGTAAGCGCTTTATTGTGCGAGCCCTTAATGCCAGGATGTTTCTTTTTCGGTATCTCACGTAGTTCCTTGCTCCACCTGTTAACCTAGCTAAAACCTGTATTTGTGACTACGATATGTTTCCTTCAGAGGAGATGTTCTACTGCTTCTGGGCCTTTCAGCCTTTTTCTCCTTTCTTCATACCTCCATTAGAAAAGTGAACTGTTCTCTCTTCAATTGCTCATCTTCCCCTCCTCCATACCTCCTAAGTTTTTTTTTTTTTTCCTTGATTTACTATTGGCACGTCTCCTCACTTCACTGTCTGCTGATTAGCACCCTTGGTACGCTTGCAGTTGCACTAGGTCAAGCCTCACCTTACACAATGGAGTCATTAGGAGTTGCAGCTTCCTCTCATTTTCAACACCATTGCACAGAGGAAAGAATGAAAGGGCTCACTTATAGGTTTAGGCAGTAATTCTGAGGTAAAACAATTTCCAGAGAAAGGCTTTGTTTCTCAAGTCTAAAATATTTTTGGAGGGCATTCCAGCCTTGCTGAAATATTTGTGCTTCAAAGAGAAACATTTTTTTTTAAATGAACTTATTTATTTATTTATTTTTAAAAGGGGGGATGGATCATTTTGATGTGTTGAAACAAGACTAATTTTTCAGCCTGAAATGACTTATTTCATTATGTCCTTTTCTTCGGTGTATACAGATGTTTAGGAAAATTCTTTAATGAAACAAAAATTTGACACTTTTTTTGTCTTTTGCTTATTAATGAAATATTTCTGGTTGATAGAATCAGAATCATTTAGGTTGGAAAAGACCTCTAAGATCATCTAGTTCAACCTTTGAACTAGCACTGCCAAGTCTGCCCTTAAACTATGTCACTAAGCACTATGTCTACGTGGTTTTTGAAGATCTTCAGGTAAGGCAACTCAACTACTTCTCTGGGTAACCTGTTCTCATACTTCATAACCCTTTCACTGAAGAATTTTTTCTTAAGACCCAACCTAACCTCCCCTGGTGCAATTTAAGGCCATTTCTTCTCGTTCTATTGCTTTGTGCTTCTGAAGTGCACTTGTCTCAGAACTTTTTTTTGAAGTTCCACAAAAACACAAAATAAGTTCATGCAGTGTTATCCACAATATGCTATTGGAAAACTCATGTGGATTTAGCATGTTTAAAAAGTGGGTAAGAAAATGTCTGATTTTTGGCATTTGAAGTCATGCCTGCAAGGGCCCTGGTGGATGTGAGAAGCAGGACAGCAAATCAGGAGGCTGACATGGAGGTTCACATTTGAGGTTGGGCATGAAAACCAAGGAAAAATCTGTTCAAAATCTCTGTAAATCCGAGACATCTTAATTGTCTTTTTAGGCTAAAAAGTCTAATAAAGCATGACAGGTTTGTGCTGGAGGGAGTGGGACTAGTCTTAGTGATCGTGGCCAGCAAGTCAGACAGGCAACAGCACTTTCAGCAAGGTCAAAGCAAGGCAGGGTATGCTTCTCCATGCAAAAGATGCACCTGCTCGGCAGCAAATGCACTTAGTGTAAGTACCAAAATAGAAGGAAAAGAGTTTTCAAAATCGTCTTTGACACCGTCTTTTTCCTATTGCCAGAGTTGTGTATGTTGCTCTGAAGTAAAATAAATGTTTCTGATACAAAACATTTACTTTGTGTATCAGTCAAAAAAAAAACACACAGTGTTCTGGCTCTTGCGTGTTGGTTCAAAACCCTTTTCTGTATTGTTTTCTTCTTCACTGGAGGTTGTGTATATAAGTACAGAATTTTCCCATGTGTTTGCTGCAATGCATGATCCTGGCATATGTTTGAATCAATTAACTTGGAAGAAAAAAAGAAAATTACACCAGAGCCTTTAATAAAGGAAGGTGTAATTAACGACTTCAGATTAATTGAAAATGTTTGCTCTAAAAGTAGCAATTGAGCTCTGTTCTGATTAACTACTTTCTCACATACTTCGTAGCCTTGCAGAAAATGCTGTTCAGCAGAGAGCAGAGGGAAAAAAAAAAAGCCTATCTAATATCTCTGTAGAACCTTTATAAGAGAAACCTGTCATTTTCCCATTCTAAAATATTCTGCAGTACTGTAATTACATTATACAAAAACATTCCTTGATTCTTTCATTTAAAAGGAAAATCAGTCCCTCAGGGGCTGGAGACTCAAAGGGAGAATAGGCCAATATTACAAATTTGATTCTGGACGAACTAGTTGCTATTTTATTTTAAGCAAATGACTTAGGAGAGCTGTCAAAGAAACATGCTTCCCATGATTTCATTTTCCATTTTTTGTGAAAAATTTCAATCCTGTCATGCTGGACATAGAACAGTCAGAACTGAAAGCATTAAAAGACAGTCTTTCAAAAAATATTTCTTTAGAAGTTCTGGACTTAGTTGGACCTTGTTACGTTATTGACCTTTGTTAAGCTAACATTCTTTCAAAGAGTAGGAGATATTTTTTAATTAGTTCAAATGATTAAAAATTGTTTATATTAACATATATTGACCTTTCTTTCCATTTGTATTGCCTTTAGTAATCTTGGGAGAATTAATTTCTAATCCCTTCCCTCCCACACATTTGCTGTTGTGGTCTCTCTGGGTGTGTTTACAATTTACAGCAAGTGTGAGCTTAAGGGGTCTTGTTCATGAAGCCGTTGATCCTCTGTGGCTGTCAGATCCTGGTCTTAGGCACAAATTTCAGACCTTTCTCTGGCATCTGAAGACCTGCCTGCAATGTGAATGGGTTGGCCAAGTCTCCATCCTATTGCTCTCCACAGCTTGTCTCTGACTGCAGCCCTAGTTCAGGATGCCTTGCCATTAGTATAGTACAGAAAAGCTGAAATGAGACCCACCATCAGAACAAAGCTTTTCAATTCCTGTCATGTTTTTAAAAATCGAATTTTGGGGATTTTTTTTTGTCTTCCTTTTTGCTTGTATTTGTAGCAGAATAAATTTCCAAATATGAAGAGTCTGCCTTTCAGCCACATCTGTTCAGAAATTTTAATCTAATTTCCATAAAGTTTTGTGTTAATAGAAGTCACCATACACAGTAAGGGGAACCAAGGTTTATTTTGTTTGTAGCTGCTAAAAAACTTTTGTCAAATCTGGGGTTAGATTTCAAGAATGTTTTACTGTTAATCCACTCTTCTAATCACTAGACTCTCTTCAAATACAGATTACAAAGGCAGAGTCTAAAATACTGTTCATTTTTACAGAAATCTTGTAAGATAACCTGCAGGTGCATTTATGCTTTGATCCAATATGCACATACTCATGGTAGAGTTTAAAGACATACATTAAAGATAGCTGCTGTGCATAAAAATATTGCTGTGAAAATTGCCTATTGTATTTGCAGTTCTTTAGGCAAACTTTGCCACATTTAGTATAGAATTTGTTTTGTTAACTAACGTGTTAGATGTTGAGATAGATCCAATGTGCAGTAATAGATCATAATTTTAACATTCATGGCTCAGTGACTTTAGGAAGTCTCTGGAACATAAATATCAGTTCAAGAAAAGCAAACAGCTTCTACTTTTTTGTCTTTTCACAGAACTGCCATAAGGAAGCAAAGCATCATTATTGTTTCTTTCAGTTCTCAGCAAAAAAAAAGGAAGTAAGACTTAATAAAAGCCATTGGCTGTAAGATTTTATGAGAGAGAGAGAGAGGCAGAGAAAAAGGAAGAGAACGAGAACCTTGCTGTAGAAAAGCAGGTGTGATTCATGAATAAACTATAGTTTGTAACCCTATGGGATACTGATGAAACAAATAGAATTTTCACAGACATGGATAATACAAGAACACAAGACACTTTTTCACAGGTAAAGACAGAAACTGTTATGGCTTATGTGAAAGTGCTATTTGTTGTGCATAACTGAAGAGGTGGCATACGAGAAACTGAAATGACTTTGTGTTTTATTGGTAGGGAATTTGCAGTAGATTGTTTAATGTAATTCATTAGCACATAATATGAGCGTGGACTGGTTTAATATATCAGAAATTGTTTGCAGAAGGTGGTTATGAAACAACATTTTTCTGTACTCTGCTTTATTCTTAAGAAAGTTGAAATGTGCAAGGTTTTCCTGATACGAAGGGGGAAAAAGAGAAGATCTGTCTTTCTATTGCTGCTAGAGAGGATTTATTAATACTATATATTATCTGCACTAAAAATTTCCATAAGGTAATTGGAGGGGGAAAATAGTGTTTTATATTATAGGCAAATGCAGTTTTTGATAATCATACTGGTATTTGATAAGATTGATATGTCAGAATTGAATATACATCAGCTTGCAACACTACTGCATTTCTCTGAGAGTGCATGACAGATATATAGTCTTTGTAGCATTCTGCTGGTTTCAATACTTGCATGTTTGAAAGTCTCTTACCTGAGGAATTAAGCCATGGAAAATTGCCCTCTAGCTAGGAAAGCTGATAGCATGTACTGGTGGAGAGTCCCTGGAGTAAAGAGCAATTAGAAGGAAGGGGTGTGTTATGTGTAGGTTGGAGGTGTGATGGAGTGATCTAAGTTGTTTCTGGGCAGCTACCAAGAGTGGCTTAGCTTGCAATTACTATGTGCTTTGAGAAGAATATGGTATCTAAGGAGAAGTCTGCTCTGTTGGTGTACTTCTACTTTTATGAGATGTTCACAGAAAGGTTTGCTAGGTGAGGCTCTAGGCAAACTCAGGGTGAGAACACAAATGAGTATGAAACCTCTTTTGATTTATCAGCATCTTTGGTTCATCAAAGAGGAAGAAGGGCATGGGGCATATTTTGCATTTTGTTCCCTCCATGCAACATCACCGTGCATGGCCTTTCAAGTGTTTTTTGAGGGCAGTGTAACAGGTCATCCAAAGACTGAGTCAGCTTGGCAGATATTAATTGCTTCACCTGAGGAGATGACACCTGAAATGTAATAAAGTTACAGGTCCCATCTGGCACTATTCAGTGTAACGATGTGCTGGGATCTATTTGGAGAAGCTGTTGATGACAATGCTGTTGAAAAGGCACACATTCAGACTGGCAGTGTTTTCTCTTTCTTTACTGTCTACAGCCCCTGTGTTTATTGCCCAACACTGACGCGCAGGCCTGAGGTGCAGCTTATGAATCATTACTCTTATTTTGGCAGGTACTGCTGGGGAGGTCAGGGGCAGCACAGATGTGGAAATAACCAAATGCTTGCTACCAGAAAGGGCTTACATGAATGAGAATCAGAAAACAGGAAGCTGTAACCAGATGGTGATATTTTTTCCTTTCTTTCACTCCCCAAGGCCTGCAATAAAGCATGTGCATAAAGCTCAGGTTGTATGTTCACCAAGTGATTTGCAAAGCTAAATTGAGCCTGAGAAAAATGTTTGAAACTTTTTGTGAACTTCTCTTAAAATCTGACTGCATGTCTTTCTGATGCTTTTCATCTAAGTCTTCTGAGGACTGATGTAAGGTGGAACAGTTGTCAACCCTTTTGCTTTTCTAGCCTGCTTTACTTTAATCAACCATTTTAAAGTACTTTTATCCCCATGGCTTTCCCATACAATTTTTTTTGCTAGACTTTTAGTTAAAGGCCACCTCTCTTAGGTGATTCTTTTCTTTTCCTGGTCTTTTCGAAGGTAGCTTAAAGCAGATATTCACTGTGTATATATGTCAAGGGATCAATTCTGTTTAAATAAGGCCAAATGATTCCATATCTTCTGACATATATATTCATGAACATGTACCCAGCCTCAGGAGGAGCTCCTGTAGCTTTGGAGATGGGCTATTTTTGTGAGACTACAAGTAAGAAATCCAATTTTCTCCTGACCTTCTGGGGCTTCTAAAGACTTCACATATTGGGTGGTCAGTACAGCTCAGTTATAGATCTGGAGCAATCTGCTCCTTGCAGCTAATGTCAAGTGTTGATCAGAGCAAAGGACTTTTGAGACAGGTCAGGTTCCTTGGTCCTGCTCTTGTTTTGAACCTAGATGGTGCATGCTTTGTGGAGGCCGCATTTATATTTAAAACCAAAATCAACTGTAGACAGAGTTAAACATCAACGTGAAAATACTCTGTGTAGGAATCAGAGCTTGCTTTTCCTTGATCCATCTAAAAAATCCTCAAAACATGGGAATATCTTTCTTGTGTAAGGTAAGATCAAAAGACCCAGGGAGACTGCACTGAGTTCTCTTACATTTTCTAATCAGTTGGAGATAGCCCATTGAACAAAGAACAGGGGAAATGCCTGTGGGAGAGGGGCTGAAGTGCATCCTCAGGTATGTCTTCCTCATCATCCTTACAGCAGTAGGTGCTGACATCCCTCAGTGAAATTTCTTGCTACAGAGCCATTTGGACCTTTATCTGTCTTGTCTCATTCTCAGTGTGGTACAACTTCCTGAATGTGGCAGCACAATATATGTCGTCAAAGATCTTTTTGAAGGGATTTTTTTTCCCTGAGTTTAAGAAAACACTTAAAGACACAGTATAACTAGATGTACAATGAGCTGGTTCCAGGAAAGTTGACCTTGGAAAATGGAGTCTGCTTTTGTAGGGAAGCCTTAAGAACTTGGTGAAGTTGTGTAAGTTGTGTATATATAGACAAGGACTATATTCTGCTAGATCTGTTGGAGTATAAGGGGAGACTATAGGAGAGGGGGAGGCAAGGAGAAAGAGCCTCTTTTTACCTAAACATTTTGTTATGATGATTCATTAACAAACCAGAATCCTGGGATGAAGGGGGGGGAGGTGGGAGGGGGGAAGGAGGAGGAGGTTAGGTAAGAAATGAGACATCAGCAGAGAGATACTATTTTTTTTTTCCCTTAAGTTTCAGACCTTATTTTGAATGGAATATAATAAAGAGTTTATTCATTAAACATTTCAAACAGTGTAGAATTCATGGAGACCTGGTAGTTCTCACTTAAACATTCATGAAATCAGTATTGCCTTCTCTGTTTTGCACTTCATACTTGTTGCTTAGCACATGTTAACTAATGTGATCTAATAAACCTTGAGTATAATGAATCGTGTATTGTTCAGCTTTTAATAATTTTAGCAGCCAAATTCTTGCTTGATATGCTTTTACAAGACGCTAGGGCACAAGATCAGATTGTAAGTCTGTGAAGAGAAATATTGCATACTTTTCTCCAAAATAATTAGATGTCACTGCTTAATAGTCTGGTAATCTTTGTTTTATCACAAGATTAATTGGACCATCATGTTAATAAGCAAATATGATAATCCTTGATAGTTCTTATCACTGTGGATTATTTTAATTGTGACAACGAAAGGCATGGAACATTATTATTTTAGTAACAAGCCAAAATACTTCTATATGAACTTCCTTTATTCTATTTTAGTCCATTTTGTAGTATAACATTAAAGTTTTACCTTAACACACCAAGAAAATACACAGTAAATTCATGCTTACTAAGTATTGTTTCGAAATGAAGTGTCATTTAATGTATTCAGGACATGTACTACATGTTTCTGTGGTGGCAGGGAACTGAAATCAATGGGAGTTTTACTCCTGTATTCAGTGTGCCTAGCATAAAACTATAACTGAATGAAGGCTTTGGAAAATATTCCCATAATATCTACTTCAAAGGCAATCTGCACCTATTTACTTAATTCAGTTGCATCCTCTTAATTCATTTGTACTGACGACAATGTTCAGCAAGAAATAAAGCTATCTTATCACATTAAAAAATTACTTAAAAGAAAAGATTCACTTTGTTTACATTTTTAATGTAATTTGTGTCTGTAGAGGCCACCAACATTTTGGAGGAAAACAGTGACAGTGGAAGAGATAAACTTCATTTAATGCTTAAGCATGAAGGAAAAAATGAAAATTGAGTGAACCTATATTTTGGTATTGAACATGGAACATGTTGGCCATCCTTCACACAAGCTGGAAACTATTTCACACTGAGAACTTCTGCATTTTCATTGGTGTGCCTTGCTGCAGCCCTGATAAAAACAGTTGAAAAGCTTTCGATAAATGTTTTCCCCTCCTATTCACAGTAATATTCTTTCTTAGTATACTTTTAGAATAAAATAAATGGGCCAGTTAACTTTTTAATTATTACAATCTATGTGAGAAACAGAAAAGTTTCACTGCTCATTGTATGGTGCAGATGCTGTGGTTTGTCCCTCTACAAACTTCACACACATCCAGGAATCTTGTGGTGTGTCAGTGTATGGCAGGAGGCACACGGGCACTTCAAACATGCACCTTTCAGGCACAGAAAACTTCTTATCCTACCTAAGTATTCTGCAGTCTCAATTTCTGTTGTGAGCGCTGCTTGTGAAGATATTTTCGTAGCTATTTGAAGAAAAACAGTAGCAATTCAACAAAAATACCATGTTAGGATTGGTTAAGTCAAGGTTGCACCTACTTAATGTGAAGTGAAGCAGCAAAATCACAAAATCCATGAGTTTTAGCAATAAAACATGTTTTTAAATAGTCAAAGTTCTTTCTTTTATTTCTTTGTAAGCAACTGGACTGAGATATAAAGAAGGTGTGAGGGGAAAACTCCTAAAATACTGTTCAAACTGCTGTGAATTTTTATTTGGAGCTTTAGAACTGTAAGACTGTGTCTTTAGATTCCGAGATTTCTGCTTGGAAACATCCACCTTTGCTTTAGTTGTTAGTACTAAATAAACTGGATTGAAAGTTGGAATCTAGTGTGGGGCAGAAAGCAGAATAGCCATTGATATACTGGTCCTATTCATCTCAATGAGTGCTGAAGAACCAAAGCACTGTGGGCTTGGCTCTGCACAACTGAGGGCATTCCCTTTCCTGCTTCAGATTGCCCATGCTGTTAGGATAAGCCTGGCTGAAACAGGATCTAGGATATGTAAGTTAGAAATTGGAAAACTTCTTATATTTCTCATGATCTGAAGCTTGCTGCAAAAGGTATCTCCATAGGTCTTCGTTTGCTTGTTTGTTTGTTTGTTTGTTTGTTTGTCTTCTTGCTTAAACTCTAACCATGAGTGTTCTGGTCTCCCTCCAACCTGCTCACCTCTTTTTGGGAGATGTGGAGAACATCACACTCTTCCAGCAGAAGCCTTTATTAGTGCTGAGTACTGGAAAGATGACAATGTGTTTTGCAGACTATGCTGCCATCTATAACCTCCCAGTGGGATGTTTTATTGCAACAGCGTGAAGCTGTTAACTTGTGTTGGTTTGTAACCTGCTATAACTTCTGAGTCTTTTTCTGAAGAAAATATGTTCCTCAGCTACCCTGTGTGTAGCTGGTAATTCTGCTGAACTTTCTCAAGATACTTTTTTCCACTTGTTGAATTGTGCTTCTCTAATTTGTCAAGTTTGTTTTGAATTTGAATACCCGTTGCAACCCGCTGTGGTTCTTTCCACCTTCATGATTGTGAATTTAATAAGCAAAATCTCTATTGCCAGATTGTTAGTGAAAACATTGAATAGAACAAAATGAAGTCAGTCTCCTGTGCAACACCACTCAATATACCCTTTGGTTTTTCACCTCTGGTAATTACTTTCCGAGTGTGGTTTTCTGACAGGTTCCAAGTGCTATTAGAACGAGGGTCCTGCTGAGAACGTGAGGGCCCGTTAAGTGGTGATTGAGGGAAACACCGATGTAATTGCTTCATGTTAGACCTATAAATCATCAGGTTTTCAGAGGGGACTTCAGGAAAAGTTTAGGTATAGAGATTCTTCAATATGGAGAAATCTTCAGAACTGAAAGAAAGAAAGAATAATCACTTTGTATTGTGCACTGTGCTGTATACATTTCACTAGGATCCAATTTATGATTCAGATTCCAAAATATTTTTGAGGCTAGCTCTTTAGGATTTTTTGATGTAGTACTTAATTTTTACAATAATGTAATAAATTATATGAAAATATCTTTGGGCTCCTTCAGCTCCTGCTGAAAGTGGCAGAATTTCCAGTGTTTTCAGGGAAATCAAGCTACTGTTTGATGAATACCTTCTTTGAATAAATGTTGACAGATATTATTCAGCCAGATATAGATCTGAACAAATAATGCAAAACATTATTACAGATGGATAATTTACTTGATGAATAGCAGCACTGTTTGACAAATAATATTAGTCTATCTCTATGACTGGCTACAAAAGATGGTATTGCCACACAAAAATATCACATCAGTCATCTGTATTGGTATTTCATGTAAATTACAAGTGAAGGTTTTTCAGATACCCCCAAAACATAGAAGACAGCCACTCCCCTACAAATATATGGGAGTACTCAGTACACTTTGGGCCAAGTTCAAGCCTGGTGAAACTGAATACATTAGGAGATAAAAGTTGATAAGAACTGTAACTTTTAAGGCAACCAAGATTGTGCCTGCTGTCTTGAAAATCATTTAAATGACATGTTCAACATGCAGGCAGAGTGGAGTTCAATATCGTACTGTAAAGAAGGCAAATACTCACAGTAAACTACAGTAAACTAAGCCAGTGCCTTTGATTTGGAGGAAAAAAAAAAAAAAAAAAAAAGAATTTTCTTTAAAAGCACAGCTTGGAGAAGGAAGTTGCTGCTTGAAATTTCACCCGAGGTCAATCGCTGCATTGTATCCTGGCACTTATTTTTAAGTTTCTCCACTGTATTTGCTTTCCAGAAAGTGTTGTGTACTGCAGCTGGAAGGCACTGAGTCAACAGAAAATCCCCAGAAGGCTTTACCTCTAAGTCACTTGTTCCTCCTTTGTTAGGTAGAAAAAAAATTTATTATTAAAAGCTACATTAAAAAAAAAAAAAAAAAAGACTTAAAAATGAATGAAAATATTTCACTATGCTGTATGAAAAAAAAAAAGCATCAGGCAAGTATGTTAAAACAGAATATTAATTGTTGTGGAGACAACCAGCATTCAGTCAGGCTAATGCCAAGAAATTCATGAGACCTCTGTAAAGAAATGCATAGTTTCTACTTGGCTTTTACTCCTTGGTTTGAGCCCCCTTGTCTCTTAAAGAACTGATCTTAGCAGTGCTAAAAGGAAGATGCTTCTGTGGAGTGCAGAAGAGGAGGAAGCCCTCCTCCAGTCTTCCCTTCTGGGTCCTGCAGCAGCCAGACACTGGTTTGTCTCCTACCCCTTGCAGCTAACAGAGAATGTTTAACCCTGTTAATGTTTAATAAAGACAATGTAAGGAATGCTTAGCAAGAGCAATTAATAGCTTGACTAGATGTGAATGAAAATATTTCCTCATTTGTACAGGGAGCAGGATTTCTGCATGACATGGCTTTGTTGTCACAGGAAATGATAGAGCTCGGTGCCTATTAGCTCTGATCTTCACCTGAGTAAACCTGAAATAATGTTTTACTGAATCAGCCCAATTATTGCAATAATTAAGATCATATGTATAGCTGACTAACAGCCAGATTTCTTGCTCTTCGATTCCATGGCTGTATGTGCACACATTCCAGGAGTCATTTTGCTTTAGATTACTGTCATATTATTAAAAAGCAGGTAGGATGGTCAATGGAATAAGAATATGCTGAGAAAAATCACATAGCTAAAATGCCTCTGTAGGTAACAGAGAAAAAGGAACAGGTCTTACATGTGCTGAATTGCAACCTAGAGGGCCTAAGGGATGTCCACTGATTCTATAGGGGTCAGTGATGCTGTGGTGGGTTGGAGGATGTGAGCCAGTGGGCGTTACAGAACAAGAGTTGGAAGGAACAGGCCCAGGAAGACATTAGCCTGTCATGCCTCAGTGGTTTCCTGCACTCTGTGTGCCTTCTGCTGCTGTGTTCAACCAGCTGTAAAAGACTCTTCTGATGTGGCCGTAACCTCTCTTTCTTGGTTGATGCTCAGAAGATTCAGGGACCTTTTCTGATATTTACCACTGCATTTGGACTACGTGTAAAACCTTTCATACCTCTTAGGGCCTGTTGTGAGACCATACTGGGTGGATGGAGAGTGGTAGGAAGTCCTGTAAAGTGTCGAGAAAAGTACTGCATTAGCAACTGCCCAAGAATAAGGCAGAAATCTCTCATCTTGCCACTAAGCACATTTTACACTGTATCTTGGACAAATATATGAACAACTCGTCCTATAGAGTAATGGATGTATAGAGAATTCCTGAAGCCCCATGCTCTTCCTTCATCTGTGAGTGCTGATTTTTCTTTAAGATTGGCTAAGTGGCTATACCGAATTTTGGGTGGCTGAAGAAAATTTAGTCTGTATTTAATAAACTTCTTTAACCTGGCAAGTAAATGAATGCATTATTAATGGAATCTCATGTATTTTCTTAATGTGCTTATTTTATAATAGAAAAAAAAGTATTTTCTAAGTCTTGCTATTCAACCTGGTATAGCAGCATTCTGTTTCGCTGCACCAGTCACATTCTATTAGGCAATACAACATGATCTGACTTAGTGGCATTTTGGTGGATAGTTTGACAAAACTTGTTTCTTTTTAAGAAAAAAAGAATGTAACCAAAATAAACACAAATATGAGCATTACAAAAATTGTGATGTGCTGAGAGAAAAGCCCCACAGATACAAAATGATAAAGGGCAAGATCTGTTGCTCAAGTTTTTTTGCAAGTAAAAATACTGTGCTAAGATATCAAAAAACAAAGCCAGATAGACTTCTGACAAATAATTTTGACAGATCTCATAAGCTGAAACGTGCCTTTTTTTTGCCTCTCTTTTGAAATGTGTCGTGTCCACCCTCCCCCCACCCCCTTGGCTTACAGATGTGCAGAGAGAAAGAGAGCTAACAGAGACATTAAAACAAGAAGGTGCTGTTAAAAATAACCTGTACCAAGCACGAGATTTTGAGCACTCTCTGGGGAATGCATTAACTGTCAGCAGTCTAACTTACTAGCTAACCTTCCTGAATTTGCAATATAGAAAACAATTTGCTCCTTTTTTGCAAACATTTGTCTTCATACATTATTGAGAAAATTAAGAAATATTTCCTGTTTTTTTCAAGTCATAGGCAGAATTTCATTCTGGTCTAAAGATGGCTTTGGTGAAAGTAAGCAAAACGAAGAGCTGAATATTTTGTAGATAAAAAAATGCATTAACTTCTGTGAATTTATATGAATACAAATTTTGTACAAAAGAAAAAAAGAGCTTTTGAAAATCTTCAGCAATGCAAATCAGAAACACAATGAATTACAAGAAAGGGTCTTGGTTTTGGTGGATATGTTGTGGTGAGGTTCCCTGGTGCAGGATAGACTATTTGCCTGGAAAGACAGACCTTAAAATAGCCAGTGCTTGGCACACTGCAGAGTATGGAGCTGCACAAGAACAGAGATGGTGGACGAGTCACCGATATCCTGTGGGGAAAAAAAAAATAAAAAGACTTCAAAGCTTCATGTTTTGGAAGCTGAAACTCCGTTTTTTGGCCATTCATAGGAAGCACCCCTGCAGATGTGCACAATATGTT
Source organism: Aythya fuligula (assembly GCF_009819795.1). Taxonomy (NCBI): domain Eukaryota; kingdom Metazoa; phylum Chordata; class Aves; order Anseriformes; family Anatidae; genus Aythya; species Aythya fuligula. The sequence continues at coordinate 9,795,545 of NC_045574.1, read as the reverse complement.
GTGTTGTCAAACACCACTGTGAAATTCAAATGAGAATCGAGCTCCTACATTAAATTACGTGTGTGCTGAAGCGAAGGAGATAAATCCTTCTCTTGTTTATGTGAATCAGACTGTGTGTTTGTCATAAGGCTATGATGTTGTCTTTATGTTATTTTTATCCTGGTGAAAAATCTTTGAACCCTTCACCATAGAAAAGGACCTAACAGTTCCAAAAAGACTACCCAACTTCCTATCAAGAATTGCAATCCTGCAATAGAATCTTGCACTTTAAAGCTGGTAGAATTTAGCCCTAAGGAAACGATATTATTCAATTCAGATATATCCGTATTCTTGTTTGCCTACACAGAGCCTGTTCAGTAGGGAATTATCTTGTTAAGATCTAATCGTATACAGTGTGTGTGTGTGGTGTAAATATATGGCCATTTAAAATTCAAATACAGAATGTGGAGGTCATTGTAGAAACCTTATGTGCCTCAGCAAGTATGAATGAATTATCAGACTGCTTTTATTCTTTCCTTGCTGTTCACATTGCTATTTGCAGCTGGGAGCTATGCTATAAGTTACCTTTATATTAGCATTGAAAATTCCAAGACTTTAAAAACAAAATATTTCTTCTTCTTTTACTCCTAGTTTTATTTGTGGGCTGCAAAAAACATGCAGCATGTCTCTTGATCAGAAAAGGGGTTCTTGTGTTGGAAATCAGGAAAGCTAAAGTGTGCTCAGTGTAGTGTGACTGGGAAGAAGAGACAACCTGTGGATTTACGAGTCACTGACCTCTGGGGTGTAGCTGGTTGTTTTACATTGCCCATCAGGCTCGTGCTAAGTGCCTGTGGTGCTTGGATGGGTGGGCAGCATCTTGTTCAGCTGCAAGGCTGCTTTCCTGGGGCTCTGAGCAGAGAAGTTGCTGTATGCGTGGAGAGCTGTGGACATAGGTAAAGGAAGTGGCTGGTCAGGAGAGGAAGGAGCTGGGGGTGGCAAAGCAGCTGCAGCCCTGCTGCTTGCTCCATCTGCCTCTGGTGTCTGGGCAGCTGCTTGGGGGCTGCTGCTGGGCAGTGATCACCAGTTTTGTGTGGTAAAGCTGGTAGGGGGGAGCCCCCACCTCTGCTTACCCATCCCCTCCTGGGCAGCAGCTGGGCAGCAGCCCTCACTCACCAGCAATCCCTGGCTTTAGCTCTTTGCCTTCTTTTTCCTGTTGCAGGAGCAGCAAAACCAGTTGAGGTCTCGGTGCTTCATCCTTGGGGTAGCCAAATTTGGATTTGCTTGTGATACTGAGGTGCTTCTCGCTGCACAGCCAGGGCAGTGCTCCTGGGGAGGGCTTTTCTTATGGGAGAGCCCCACGTGGAAGAGTTTAAAAAGGATGATTTGAAAGAAAGATTTTAGCACAGAAACTTATCTCCTGGTGGGGAGGTCATTCTCCAGGGAGGAAAGAAACATCCTATATTGTAGCTAATTGAATGTTGTAGCTAATCCACCAGATAAAAGAACCACAAGTGCCTGGGCTGAACCTGAGCGTATCTGCTGGAACAAGCAATAGACGCGAAGATTTGGTAAAAGTAAGCAGAATGAGGAGTTGAATATTTTGTAGAGGAAAAAAAAACCAACCCACTCCTTTGTGGGAGTGTGACTTCCCTCGTTAGCAAGCTTCTTACACAAGTCCCGAGCTCTGGTACGTGCTCTTTCTAAATTTCTGGTTCTGCTATTGCTCAGGAATGGCTATTTTACTGGGGAAATCTCCAGTCTGTCTCAGAGGGCTGTTGTTTATTCCTCCTATGAAGGGCTGTGAAAAATCTTCTACAGTGTAAGTGGCCTGGTTACTCCACTTTCCTTTTCTCTTGTTTTATTCTGGTTTGGTATTGCAATTCCCACCCAGTTCATTTTAGAGTAACATAAATTAATGTGTGTAAGCTTATTGACAGTGCAACTTTTTTTTTTTTTTTTTTTTTTTTTTTTTTAAGCAAAGGAAAGGGGGAAGTGTAATGCCTGCTTGTTAACGTATTTAGATAAGTTCAAGTGACGGCTGTACCTGGTGGTACAGGTATCAATTTCTCTCCCCTTCACCCTGAAAATTTCGAATGGTCTGATTTTGCTTTCATGTTGTTTATATGCAGTACTTTTCACTACGGGTAAGACACAGGCAAGCATGCAAAATTGATGTTTTCACTTCTTGCCAGATTTTCTAACTAAAAAGATTTCCTCCTGGCAGTTCTGTCTCCAGATATTACCACCCCATCTTCTAAAATTGTAAAAGCCCCTGTATATTTGATATCTTGTGGACTCTCACCAGGTTTCAAAGGGGGATTATATTTGCTGGGCAGGTTGTCGATAGAACATAAAATATGAGTGAAATTGTAATTTTATGGCAGAAACTGTAGCTGCAACTGTCACAAGCAGTCAGTATCCTCAATAGCCAGATGAAAAAACAGTCTTTAAAAACATTTGATTGACTTTTTTTTCCAGTTAAGCCAGGAAAAAATCCTCAAAATTATGAACATGGTGAAAAATAAAGAAGTGAGCATTGAAGGAGCTTTGCATTTGGCACAGAAAGAGGTGTATGCTGAAAAGGTAAGGTCACTGTTTGATCTATTTTGCAAGACATCCAAATGTACAAACATGTTCTGGAAAGCCTGTGTTTGAGTGTTAGGAGCATATCTGTGCTGCTTTCAAAGCTGCAGCCCCGATTTGTGCAAACATACATTTCCAGTTTATTCCAGCTCAAACCAAATGTGTCTGGTACTAAAGGCTAAAATCTGCTGCTACGGTTGTCCTGTTCAATGGATATCTCATGTAAGTGCTGTGGCTACATTCATGTCATTACCTGGATTAAGTATTTTAAATTTAGATTGGATGTGTCCATACAAACCTCCTTCTTCCCTGAATATGTTACTTGTGTACATTAATACATCAGCCTTGTACTCCTCTACTTATTCCCCGTCCAGTATCTCCCTCATTGCTTTCTATCTCTATCCAGCAGAGAATTCCTTGGAGAACTTTTCACTAGCTAGTTCCCTCTCTGATCGGGGTTTTTGAACCACCGTCCCTATGGGAGAATCTCCAGGAAGGAGTGAAATCTTATGATGTGCTAATGACACAATCTGAAAATTTCTTGCATGGCAGGAACTAATAGTAATTTTGAGACAAACCTGAGCTTTTTGGAATTTTAAAAAATATCTTTCTGAACTGCTTATTAACTTCTTGGCTGGAAAAAAGTAGAAGAAGCAGCAAAAATAAAGTACTAATAAAAGTGGCATAAATTTTGCAGAAAGGCTGCAGACAACAAAAATATTGAACTCAGCAGTGTAAGACTATGTGGACATATATTCTCAGAGTAAGAAAAGAAAGGGTTCCTTTTCTACGTTTGCCACATTAAAGATTTTGTGATAGCTAATTATTAGAAATAAATGAAACTTAATATATTTGGATCATGACCTTCCCCTTACTGCATTTTCCCAAAGATGTAAAATTAATCATTGTCCATGCAAACGATATAACTGATGTAAGAGATCAGATATCAAATTGTATACCCTCACTTAATATCAAGGAACAAAGATTTGCCACTTTAATGCACCATATTCAAGGGCTTGTAAATATTTTTCTTTAAAGTCACCAGCAGTCCTTGTTTGCTAGTTAGTGCCTTTAATAAATGACTTATACTCATGTATTTTGAAATGTACTTGGTAAAATTGCATGCACTCTGTTCTTTTCTTCCTCTCCTTCCTGTTTTCTGCTCTCTATTTTGTTTTCCAACCAAATCTGTGATCCCTCCATTAGTTCAGCAGGAGTTGCAGATATTCTGTGAAAATCAGACCAGGAGGGTGCTTCCACATATCTCTGTGTGGAGTGTTTGTACAAAGCCCCCAGCACGGTTTGATCACTGTTTACTGAGGTGATTTCACCTGAGAACATGATTGTATTTGAGTGTATGAATAATAATAATAAAAAAGCAAAACAAAACTACAACAACAACAAGACAACACCACACGCAGTGTGGACATATTGCTGATTTCTGTTCTGTTTTTTAGGATTCACCGGATTTGCTAACTGGCTCACAATTTAACTTTAGTATCTACAAATACAAGCACTATCGGTGGCAGAAACGAATTCTGCAGGTAATTAAAAAAAATCTTACTTTTGAAGAATATTAGGTGCTTAAAATATTAGACACTTAGGTTGCTCAATAAATATTACAAGATGACTTTATACCTTCTGTGGTTCAGTGGGGTGCAAGATAACGAAGAAATATTCTCCATTTTACTCCAAAACTATTCTGGGAATAATATCTGAAACTTCTTTTACTGAGCCTCAGACAGGGCTGTAGAGTGAACTTGATCATCTAAGAGGTTGTTTCACCTCTAAGAAAACCCCAAATTTCTCACAAAGATAATTTATTATTATCTTTGCCTTGGAGGTGTTGTTATTTGTTACTTTGCTAATGTAATTTCGACTGCAACCCCTAAAACCTACTTACACACTTGGGAAGAAATGTACCCAGGGATACTCATAATCTCAGGCCCCACTGAAAGTAAGAGGAACTCAGGAATTCCCAATGACAATACACATTTTGGCAGATCTTTCTGAAAATTTTTCATTTCCAAATAATGTGTTTAAGATTTAACAAGTTGTTTTCTAACATTTATTTATTTTTCAAATGCTAAAATTGATTCCCCAACAGGTTCACAAACCCTCCATCACAATATTTTCATTTTCTGGGCCAGGCCTCAGCAGGTGTAAATTGAACCAGGTTCATCGACTTCAGTGCAGTCATTCCAGTTAACTTCATTCCAGTTGAGAATACAAAGCACTGTAAAAAGGTTTTAATTTAAAAATGACACTTTATTTGGTGTAGATACTCGTTCATCACAGATTGTACACGTACTTCACACATTGCACCTTTCTTTTCTGGTGGAGCTATGTGACATGACTAGAAACAGGAGGATTTTCTGGTCAATATTTAAAGATTCTGATTGCGGTTTTAAAAAAACTTGGTTTTGATCCTAGAATTGTGTCCCCCCAGTGTATAAAGAGAGAAGTTCAGTTTTCAGGGCTGCCAAATTGGGCTCTGTGGGGAACATTACATTCCTATTTCCTGGCTATTCCTGGCTATTTGCTAAAATGCAAATGTAGATTTTAAGGCAAATACCTTATTGACTTACTCTGCTCATAAGGTTATCAGTTTTGTTTGTTTATTTGTTTGTTTTGTTTTGTTTTACACACTTTGGAAATTTGGAGCAATTGCAGTCCTCTAGTTACCAGTAGCTATCAAAAGTCACAGGTAATAATGAGAGTGATTCTGCTTTGGAGATTTCCTGCTATAAACAGAAATGAGGAAAAGGCCATTAGTCATGCCATTAGTTTGTGCTACCACTACTGCTATGGGAAATTTCTGCATTGTGTTTCATAACAAAAGGAGAATTTCAAAAGAATTAATATTTCAGAATGATAAATCGATACATATTCATCTAAAGAAATAGATAGTCATTATAACTGTGTTCCCCCTGTTTGTTTTGTAGCTAAAACAAATACATTACTGTATCTCGATGATGGAAAGCCATTTTTTATTCTAATCATTGGCAAAATAGATATGTATTCTAAGCTGATCCTTTATCTAAATGTCCTTGCATGGTGATATTGGGGACACTCTCTTTCCCTTCCAATGAAGAGAAGTGACAGAATCAAGTAATGAGAGCTTTCTGTTCCAGATTGATTTCAACACAAAGACAATTTTTAACATTGAAAAAGGAATTATTAAGAAACAGTTCCCTTTCTCACAAGTCAAAGCCTGTGAAGATACTGAAAGAAGACGCTTCAGCATTGTGTTTCATGGGCGACAAGATTATGAGCTGGAAGCAGTGTCTCTTGATGATAAAAGGAAGGTAAGTTTTTATACTGTCACAGATAGATTGCTATGAATAACAGCTAATATTATGGTATGGACCCAGCAGGTCCCAGTCATAAATGGGAATTGTTATGCTGTGCATTGTGTAATCAAAGCAGTAGGCACGTCTTTATTCTGTGTATGTTGATACATAGAGCAAAAGGAACGTGAGTTCAGGGTAAAGTTTGGCCACTAAGACTAAAAATCTACTACCAGCTCAGGATGTAACATGAAGATAGATCCATTTTTTTTCAACAAGAACTTGAATGCAGTTGGTCTGACGTAGTTGTATAAATCAAGCAAACAAAACTGATGTCACACACATTTGGATTTTAACTGAAGTTTTCTAAGAGATTGTTTTCTTTATACGAGACATACATTTATAAAAATGCATACTCTTAAGAATGAATGAGGCTAGCCTCATGCTGTGGGTGGAGTGCGGAGAGGGGGAAGAGCTAGTGGTTCCTCTTTCACCATCAAAACATACTGTACTTATAAAGTTATCAGAGGAAGACAGCCTAGGTATTTGTGCAATTAATTTTTGCAAGATTTTGTATGAACTGTTTCAGCTCCTTTTGAGTTCTAGGCTGAATCAAATATTCTAAGGAGTTCGTGTAATTAGGCTCTACACTGAAATTTGAGAAACTCAAGTTGTGAAATTAGCCTTTCACCTGAATGCAGATACTGACTGTGTTTGGGGGTGGGCCAAGTATTGGAGTTCATGCCATCCCACTGCTGAAGCACTAAAGTCAGATGCACTATTCAGGCTGAGATATAGACTCTTAAAAAACATGGAATAGTTTAGTAAGAGTTTAGACTTTAGTAACCTGTTAGTAAGAAAATCTTTTGCAGACGGGTTTCTCCCTCATGAAGCTTATCAGTTTGCAACATAGGAAGGAACTTTTATTTCAGACAGCACCTCATGGCTAGTTAGCTTAATTTTCAAAGTTTTGTCTATCAGAAAAGCTTAAAGGTATGCTTGTTCTGTGGTAAGAACACTCAGATTAGGCACGGTATAACAACAAGAGTCATTTAAATTCACACCCACCTTAATCCATGCTACTTTCATCTATGCCAAACTTTCATTTTTCTTCTGGGTTCATTTGAGATTTCTAATTAAATCAGTCAAGTACTACTTGGGCTTGAACTGAACTGAACAGAAACTTTGTCTTAGATTGCTTTGTATATGAACTATAAAAGTAAAATTATGTTTTAGAGTAATGCCTCTAGAAGTTTTATTCTCCTTACACAGACAGGTATATTCTCCTTATACAGACAGGTTTAGGATTGTGGACATGATAAAAAAATTGCAGTTAAGTAGTTAAGCATCATAAAAAGATCCTATTTATTCTAAAAAAAAATAAAAGTAAAAATAAATAAATAAAAATTACCTATTTGGCCAGTTCTTATGGTGTAGACAATGTTTTTGTAGCTGAAAAATCCACCTGTTAGTGTCTGATTCAATGGAATTAATATGGAAAATATGCTCTCTCTCTGGCACTTATTATATAGATAATATACCTTCTGAGCAGAATTATACAGAGTAACTCATACAAAAGACCAGAAGAGTCCTGCTCTAGAAGATCTGCAGAATGTGATGTGATACATGAAGGACTGCTGGATTTGCAGCAGAACAGTTTTATATCCACTGAATGGGTGAAGTATGAACTATATCTTTATGGACCTGTGGGTTGTAGATTATGTTGAATTGTCTGGCAAATACTTTAAGATTTTATTTTGTTGATAATAAGTTAATTGTTTAATTTCTTTTTAAAGTTAAAACTTAGATGCCCAATTTGCATGAGTTGAAAACATTGAAATTAACTGTTAGTGTAATAGTGGTGCCCCAAATGGTGGAGTCCTAGCATGTTATACTAACACAAGTATATAACAATGATGGTTGTCAGTGATTTTAATGATGGCACTTTATACTTACCTATTTACTTTTTATTCAATTTGCAGTCATAGTAAAAGGAAAGAAAGACTGGGAAAGCAGATAAGGAGTGTAGGAGTCGTGCTAGAGAATGTTGACTCGCACTTGCCAAATGGCTGCCCGTCCTACAGAGAGCCCACTCTTCTCTTGAGCCAGCTTCTAAAATATCTTTTTTTTTCCCCCCATGGTCAGGTATTGCTTATGTTATCAAACAAGAGAAAAAGAGGGGAAAAAAATCCATCTAGCAGAAACTAATGAAAAAATTTAACATTGTAATTATCTGCATGGGGCAATTATCTCAAAAGACTTCACAGTTCACATAAAATGATTTTAATTGTTTTTAAAAGGCTACTATTGTATGTCTTGTAAACACTATCCTCAAGTGTGTCACAGGATTTGTTACCTTGCAACATTTAACAAGTTTGTTAACAAACAAAAATTGATTTTTATTTATCTTGTGAAGCAAAGCCCTTGTTGCTTCCCACTTGATATTAATCCTCTCTTTTTTGGCAAAGTAAATAATGGTGGAAACATCTGGAGATCCGATTAAACTATAAGTCCCTGCTTTAAAGAAAGGAGAGATCAATATAACTGCCAGCTCCATTAAGCAATTCTTATCACTTTGACTGTTTATGTGGGAATAGATGCAATTTATATTTTATGTTTAATTCTTCTGGTGTTGCAAAACTTATTTAAATTCTTCATATAACACCTTAATCAACTAGCCACACCTTGAAGAGAGAGTAGAGGGAAAGAAAGGTCTGATAGGACTGTCAGAATGATAAAGAAATGCATTAACCCTCAGGAAAAGTGAGAATTCAAATGCTTAAATAAAAATAAAAAACATATACAGTAAAACCCTGCACTTGTTGAATGTGGGGCCTTTGTTATAAGCAGCAGAGCAGAATCCTAGAGGAGAGAATGAAGCAGGAGATTTACTGTCATAGAAACTTTATGGTGAGGCAATTTGTGCCAGGAATAATTTATCGTTTGAATCAGTAATACCCACACTTTGGCATGGTAAATTCTGATGGAAGCCCTTGAGTGGAGAGCATTTGCTCCTTTCTCCCACATGACTCGTGGGAATGAAGGGGACCAGGATCAGTCCTCATGGAGGGAGAGCATGCACAGAGGCATTTCCAAGTGGGAGAGTTATTGGGCTATAAGGCTGTGCACTAACTTATATCCTGGTGGCTTGTTTATAGCTTGGTGGCAGAAAAACCTGGAAGACCCAGAAACTGAAGCTTCAACATATTATGCTCTGATCAGCCACATAATAAATTGTGTTAAAATCTACCAGTCCTAAGGAACTACCATCACAAGCCAATGAGAAGCATAAAATGAGTCGGGGAGACAGACAGTGGCTAATAAATTAACAGGATGTATGTGATTTTTAGTCAATAGACAGATCTTGTTATTAATTTTGTCTAATTTGATCACAGACATAGTCAGGAAGTTAATATTTTATGTCACTGTTTACTCTGTGTCAGATGAGAGTAAGAAGCCTTTATCTCAAAGATTTTGTGCTTTAGTGTTGATACTTGTTGTCTGTTCCATGGAAGATGGTATTAAAATGTGGTGACTCATTGACAGTAGAAAATTCTTTAACAAAGACAAGGACTGTGTAAATAAGTAGTCTGTGAAGAATGAACAGAATCTCTATTCCTTGCCCTCCAGGTACTTGGTACAACTACGTGAAGGAGAATTGACTTTGTATTGCATAGGTCTGGGAAGAGAGAGCAAGAATGCACACTCTGTAACGAATACAATTAATTTGTCAGGTGGTGATGTGAGTGTCATCAAGGAGAATGAATGTGGTACCTTTTCAGTCCAGACCAAAGAACACAATTATTTGTAAGTATAATTGGTAATTAATAATCTGTTAAAGCAGAACAATTGAAAACAAGGTCAGCAGAGAATCTGTGTCCCAGAAGAAAATACAGCTAGGGGGGAATGAGGACATCAAATTTATGTAGATAAACCCATAGCCATACAGTGATTTTAGTATTTTAAGATGGAATCAAAAGCACCACATAGTGGAACTGAGAAGGGGCATTGAAATGCTTCCCACAAAGGCTTGTCTAGTCCTTGTGTCAGGAGTCAATGGAGAGATACCAATCGGCTTGATTGCACACGTGTGAAGAGGTTCTGACCAGCTTGTGCACCAAGCTCATAAGACTTAGCACATAGTTCACCTTCCCTCAAGGTGGAGAAGAGGAATTACGAGGTAACTGCACCACAAAGTCAATATATGGCAAAGCTTCAGCTCTCTAACCTTAGACACGTAAGCAATTAACTCTGTCTGAAAAGGTCAGAGTCAGCAGCACTAGGCTCCTTTGACAAGTAAAGCTGCTGAACAACATTCTGCTTAATAAGAAATATCTATGGTTGTATTAGTCAGCATGTTATTTACACTTCCTTACATTTATATATGGCATTCTTAAATTTCAGGTTTCGAATACCCTTTACTGTCCAAAATAACAGGACAGAGGATGTCAGCAAGCTCCAGAATGAATGGGTGTCTCTCATAGAAAGGTACTGTCAGCTGTGCAAGGGTACCTCTCTCTCTCAGGAGGGATCTGAAGGAGACACCTCCTCTGAAGCTGATTACGAGAATGTTACCATAGCTCTGAATGAAGAGAAAGAGGAGGCACTCTATTTCGGTTTGAGTTCTGCAACAAGTGATTTGAACAAGCCTTCAAACTCCTGGACAAAGCCTGCAGAAGGGGAAGCAGCCCTGGCATCACCATCTCCAATTCCCATAAGTAAGGCAGAGGTGCCACCAGCCCCACCTGTGTTCCCACAGCCCTGCAGCCTTTCTCCCTTGACAAAGAGAACTAAAGCCTTTCACTGGGATGTTGTTCCTTGTGATAAGGTAAGGATGAAACTAACAGTAGCTGTAAAAGAGAGGAAAAAAAAAAAAGGGAAAAAAGTAGTTTGTATTATCTTTATAATTATCATAAAAGTACAGCTGTGCCACAAACAACTGGGATGCACTTCTGTATGTTTGGGTAGAACAAAGTAACACTGTTATTTTGTCTTTTTCTCTTCCCTGTTTTTCTTATGTTTTTAGATTCAAAAATCCATCTGGGGATCATGTGATCCATGCAAGAAAAAAATAGACATTTCCAGACTCTGTGATCAGTTCCAGATCCAGGACTTGGCTGTATTTTCAGGCAGTGAACCTCCAGTCAAACAGCACATCCTGTTAGATCAAAAAGTTGCACATAACTTCAGTAAGTGTATTAAGAACTGTATACTCCTATCTGAAGAACTGGGGTGAGAACCGTATGAATTTGCTATTTGTGATTTCTACCATTTGGTGGGTAAAAGAGACAAGCTTGGGTCTAAAGGCTCAATTGCTGTAAATGTGGTCTTTAATGATGTAGAATAGAAGCACCAAACTGCTCTTCCTGTACAAAATATCTGGATGCGCCCTCAAGCTGTGAAGCTGTTTTCTTAGGAAAGACATGTAAAATCATATATGACACCTGTGAAATCAATGTTAAGACCCTGACTTTAAAGGCTTTCAAAATGTCGTGGGTTGGCCAGGTGACACAAGTCACCAGAAAGCAGGTTAGTAGTTTGCTCTTTGAATGCTGTGCTCAGTCTCTCTCCAACACTGAGTTAAATATTCATGTAGGTTGAAATGGGTTGGTAAGAAGCCTTTGAGATAGCTACAAGCCAGGTTGTAGGAACTCTCTTGGCCTCTCTCTTCAAGCTAACTCAGAAAACTTAGACTGTGAATGACTGTCTTGAATGATCGTGAACTGGATCCTTCCCTCCCATAACCTTGGTATGATTCTGCCAAAGGCCTAACCTAGAACAGTATTTTAAAACTGATGAAACAGTTCAACATGCGGTTCTAGTCTTGCTAATAAAACAATATAAAGGTCTTTCAAGAACTCTAATTAGAAGTATTGGATACTAAAGGAGCAAGAATAATTGTTCTTCAAAGACTATAATGGTTTCTGTTGCAGAGATGGCTTTCCAAAAAGTTCTATAACCGAGCACTATTTTAAGAAACGTTACATGTGTAAAGAATTCAGGGCAGTTAATTTTGAAGTTTTAATGATTTCATCTATGAATATTGATAAGAAGGAATATACTTTGGAGATTGTGTAAAGTTTTAATTGAGAACTGTAAATAGAAATAACTTGTTGGAATTATTACATCCATTGACTAATAATTCGAAGGATTAAAAGGAAGTGAGTGATACAAAAGTCTGGTTGTAGATAAAAAGAATCCTGTAATAGCACTTTTATCTGCTAAATTATTGCAGTTTCTTTTAGGAAAATTCTTTCTTTTGGTTTGCAAATAGCACCATTCTTCCTTTTGATCCTATTCGTCTTACAACTTTTTTCATTGAGACATTCTAAGACCGTTTCTTAATCTTATCCTTAAAGTCCCATCATGTACTTATTATAATGGACAGTACTTAGATCAAAAGTTAATTTGATCCTGAGAATTCTGATTAATCTTCCTGCAAGTGTTACAAACCACAGTCCTTAAATTAATGAATAAAAAGATGAAGCTCCAAAATGCCAGTAGGTTAAAATTTCTTGAGAATTTAAGTGGATGTCCAAACACAAGAGAAAAATGAGAGTTCTGAGAGAAGATCTACACTATAAATTCAAGTCTGGAGTATGAGAAAATGCAGATAAAAGCTAAGTTATCAGGTGGCTTCTTGTTGATAAACTGCCACACAGAGAACAAAGTGTCAGAAAGTGAGAAACAAGAAAGACGCTTTCAGTTTACCAAAGAAAGAATTCAGGGAGGTGTGTGTTAATTCAAGAATGTGGGATTTCATTGGTGAAAAACTGACTTAGGATAGAAAACTGCTTCCGTGACTTGATTGATGTCTGTTTCTCTGTAAAAGAACCAGCTTCCCATATGTAAAATCCTTATTTTGCCTAGGAAAATATTTTGAAACTTAGGACGATGTGGTAATTTTGAGAAAGATTTCGAGAAATGGGTAGACACTGAGCAGTTAATTAATTTTAATTTTGAAGAAAAAAATGTTGATCATTTTTTGGAATGAAAGAAAATTTAGAAAAGATGCAAGGACTCACCTCTTCAAAAAAAAAAAAAAAAAAAAAAAAAAAGGTGTGTGTTATAAAAGAATATGGCTTTTCTTTGTTTTAAAGATAAACCACCATATTCAGAAAAATCACTGTTCATCCACTTTGTGCAGGTTTTCATGGGTATTCTGGAAAATGAGTTGAACAGCTGTAACATTTACAGACACAGTGAATTATGAATGTGTATATGAGATTAGAAAACTAATTCTGAATCTGTGCCACAAATATTTTCATTAGAAATCCCATTCTCAGAACAAGTGCAACCATGACAAAGAGCTGAAACAACCCTGTATGACCTTTGAGTGACAGAGAACATCTCCAGTTTTATTTGCAATTGATTTCTTTTGTGAAGTCTGATGACTAGAAATTATTCAGTTGCTAATTTCAAACACTGAAAATATTCAAGAAAGCCTTAAATGCTTTGTGAGTGGTTTAAGAAAAGGAAGCACTAAATTTTAAAATCAATATTTTACTATGAATTATTCACTGTGTTACTGGCCATGGATATCATCTTACCTTTAAAGCTTCTCACTTTCTCTGTTTAGCCCTTCTGTTCACTTCCTTGGTGTTTCAGATGTTACTTCCTCATTTTTTGGTAATGATGATGGAAACAGGCAGTAATTTAACAAAAAACAACTGGTAAGGCAAAGTAGTCTTGGGAGCAACAGCCTTACTAGTGGTTCTTCACCTGTATGCAGAAGAGAAGCCTTATTTCCATTTTCCTATTGTAACGTGTATTATGAGCCAGCCCCAAGTCAGCACACATCTTAAACATTATAAAAATGTAATCAGATTTTAGAAGATTACCAAAGAGTATCTGTCAGTGAAGGTCTGACAAACACAGTATTAAAGCATACTCACTGTGCAGTGAGGAAGAAGTTTCCCATGTTGCCTTCATTTGATTAATTTTTGTTGCATGGACTCCAATTACCTTCTTTTGAACCCTAGAAATTAAACAAAGCAAGTAAACAAAATCCAAACAAATGAAAAGCTCAATTTCTTTAACATTCAAAATACTACAGTATGCCAGTATGTGGTGTTGTTATTCAGAGAAAAAATATTTCGAATGTTAAGCTGAGTGCAAGAGACATATATAGTAATAAGTATTTGAGTGCCATCTGATAACAGTATCTTGATAGTTCTGTCTTAAACTTTGACTATCTTCTGACATAAAATATATTTTTGCTTGACTACTGCTATGTATATTAAAAAGAAATATGAAGACTGTGTTTTTGTTTTAGCGTTAGCAGCTACTAAGTGATTTTTTTTTTATAATCTGGAAAATAAATATGAAATGTTTTGATTTTTTTTCTTCCCCTGAGCATTTTCTTCCAAGTAATTTAAGAATTGTTTTTCCGCAGACATTTTTCTTAAAAGTTTTCATATAAAACCAAGTGAGTTGAAAGAAAAACTATACATTATACATGAAGAGAGTGGTGGACTTACAGATGAGCAGATTACAGCACTACGAAGGTAATCTTTGGGGTTCAATTGTTTATTTATAAGATTCTATGTTTTGGAGAGGGCATAATTTCATTCAAATAATGGGTAGTTCAGGAAAAATGCTACTGAGACATTGAATCTATCCTGACCATAGATAAAATGTTAGAGTTGCACACAGAAATCTCAGTTCTTGCAACAGACATTGTAGAATATTCTTCCAAAATATAACTCTTCCCCATGTTGTGTAGGAAGGGAACTGCAGGACATGACAGCAAATCTGACAGGACTTTGTCAAACTGGTTACAAGGAGCAGAGTTAGTAAAAGAATGAGTGAGCTCACCTGCAGTGAGCAGGTGCAGCAGTCAGAAAACTTCACAGCATCTCTTACTACAGCCTTATTGTCTATTGTGGGCTCAGAAATGAAAGAAAAAAAATGAATTCTGTTCCCTGTTTAAAAACTGATTTGAACATAGGAAGCCAGACAAGTGTTAAAGGAGAATATCAGTATTTCTGAGTGGCAGAGATCTGTGGGTTTAAAACAACAAAAATTTTGATATTTTAAAAAACAAAGTAAAATCCCACAAAAACAAACAAACAAACAAACCAACCAAACAAACAAACAAACAAAAAAAAACAAAATAACTATACTGAGAGTAATACATTTCAGGAGTGTAAGCAAACTATAGGCATGTGAAATTTGTAGAAATTGGATCTTCTCTCTGACTAGTTAAAAACACAGGAAAAAAGTGGGTCCTAGAGTAGTATCCATTACACATCCAAGTTCCCATGCAAAGCATGTGGTACCAGTGCCATTTTATTATACATATTTTTATGAAAATTTGAAGTGAGACTGCTTCTTGCTTCAAAATGAGAAAATTGAGTGTTTTGTTAAAAGTGAGCTTAGAAAATCATGATGCTAGCAAAAAAAAAAAAAAAACGTGAGGAAGTAGGTAAATTTTTTTTTTTTTTTCCTTCTATCAGTGTGCCTACTTTTGGTGCAGTGATTTTAATTCTGGCCTTAAAATCCTGGTCCTAATCGCTAAAGGAATTTTAAAGTTTGCAGAATCATGTCTGCACTTAGAAAGTGATGAGAACAGGAAGGACAGATGTGAAATGCATGGAATTAATGTCATTTGTTGAGATGGCTTGTAGAGAGCTTACCTGAAGTATGAAGGGACATGGACAAGGCACTGAGTAATGAAATATTTTAAATATGCCAGTGTTCTGGAGGAGGTTTTCATGATTCCTACATGCTTTACCATCTGTACCCCACATTTGTGCACAGCAGATTGTGAACTAGTGAAATGTGTATAACTCTACTATAATAGAGCTCCATTTTCTTTCAAAAGCTTGCTGTTTTTCATATAAATAAACAAGTATATTTATATATTAAATATAACTGCACTTTCTAATTGCAGTGATGGAATTGATGAGAGTGTAATTGCAATGAAATACCTTGAACATTTGTGTTTTCTCCAATCACAGAAGTAATTACGGAGCTGGCAGAAGTGAGGGAATGCCCCAGTCTGAGCAGCCTATTTCTTGAGGGCAGCCACTGCTCATACCTACTTTTGCAGGAAAACACCGAACACAATCCATTGTTCAAGCCATTGTACAGCACTGCAGATTTGGTACAGGATCTCCATGCTCTTGAAATTAGTATAGCACCACTGAGATCAGTGATTTATGGCATCTGGACTCTTTGCCATCAGAAAAAAATAATAACAATAATAATGCTGATGATGGTAAAGAATCTTCAAAGATTTTATTTTTACAGCGAAGATTTCAGAGTCTTCCTTTGATAGCAATAATGCTGAGGTAATTTTTCTAGCAAAGGAACATGTACCAGACATTGGCTGCTGTATTGCTGTATGTTCTATAGGATCAAGGATTCTATTCCTGGGATTCTTGTTTATTGTCAAAATCTAGGAAAATGTGTACAAATCTTGTAGGGAAAAGAAGCTTATTTCTCTCAACCAAACAGATTTTAAAATATTACTGAAATACAAAGAGATGCATTCCCTGACTGGGGGTGGATTTCCAAGACAGTTAATTGTCTTACAACTGCCATTCAGACATTTTATTGAAACGGCAGATATTTATCTGAAAATGTCAGCAATCAGCAGTTTCTCTTGTAAATGCATTATAGTGGAGTTGCCATGATAGAAGTAGCAGGACGTTTAGCATTTTTGAAGATCTTTCCACTTCCTTTAGGAGTCATGGTGGAAATTTTTACCATTGAAAACTCCAGTCTCCAATTAGCTGAGAACCTGTGGCTATGACAGGAGTTTAAACAGGATGGTCAGGGACAGGAAAACTCCTCTGCGTGCATATTATACCTGTCATATGAGCCTGAACAGGAAATCTGAATTCCACTATCACAAAATGAAAAATATTTAAAGTCAAGAACAAGATTACATTTCTAAGAGCGACCAGTGAGCAAAATGCTCTACTCAGGTGTCCAATAAAG
The DNA here is from genome assembly GCF_009819795.1 of Aythya fuligula. Classification (NCBI taxonomy): domain Eukaryota; kingdom Metazoa; phylum Chordata; class Aves; order Anseriformes; family Anatidae; genus Aythya; species Aythya fuligula. The sequence continues at coordinate 9,778,746 of NC_045574.1, read as the reverse complement.
GTTAATGGAGGTAGTGGAATATTATTAGAAACTTCAGGACTTATTTTAATAGCAAAACTTTTCCATAGTTGTCTGAATGAATTCTTTATCCTGGCATTTTTAAAAAACAAGGTATGCTCTCTCTTCAAACTTATTTTTTCAGAACAGTGTGAGATTTCAAGTTACAAAAATTCCCCTGTAGTCACATTCATGTAAAAGATATTTCAGGAATGCATTTATATATTCTTGTGCTTCCTTTTCCCTGGCTTGCATTGCTTAATGCTTTAAGCTGTTAACCATACTAAATACCCTGTTAGTTTCATTTCATATATATAATATATTAAAAAAAGAAATGCCAGACTTCTGATTAAGTGAAGATATTTGCTGTCAGTTTTTTTAAACTTTCTTTGAATTTGCTCCAAAAGTTAAACCAACTGTTTTTAATGATAAATAAAACTCTTTTCATTTTCCAGCAGATAACTGGTATTTTAAAATGAGATTTTTTTTTTTTGAAGATGAAGGGTGATGAATGGAATATTTTCTAATCTGCTTTAATATAGATTTAATAATTCAAAACCCAGTAATTATTAAATTGAAATGTCATATTAAAATATTGACAACAGGAAAAAAAAGGCTATTGTTTGTTCTGTATTTAAAATGCTAAAATCTTAGCTTTATTTTTCCATCTTTGAATAATTTTCCTTACTTTTAATGTAAATGTATATTCATCCTCATGACTATTTAATCATACTTGCTATATTTTTTTTTTCCAGAGAAAAAGGAGATGATAGTAGACCTGAATACATATTTAAAATTCTTAACAATCCTTCTCATAAGTTAGCTATAACATCCATTCAATTTTTCTTTTAGATGTGTTGTGAATTCCCATAGCGTATCAGGCAGGCAGATTTCCAAAGGATGGGAGCTGTGGTGTTGTGAGTTTATTTTTCTAAGCGCAGAAATGTTTAAAAACATAATTTTTTTCTAAAAATCTGTGGCTCTGGAGTGCTGTGGGAAAATATTTTTTTACCTTATTAAGAAGGAAGAAAGTTTGGGTCTGTATTATGTGCTATCACAACAAAAACGAGAAACAGATCTCGGATGTGATACAGTGCTTAGAGAGACAGAAACACCATTACCCACCTTTGTTCCATGGGCAATTAAAAATTTTTAGATGTACAGGGGTTGGTCAGACTGTGGAGCCCACTGACTAATCACACTATAACCTGAGCCTGCTCTGTTTTTGTGCTAATTTTTCAAAGTTACTGCTGGAGATGAGCTGAACGAACATGTCCATAACTGCTTAAAAATTCTATGTTGTTTTTAGGTGCTTTTTAAAGGTTGTCAGATATGTTCATCCAATAAATGAAACCAAAGCATGTATATTAGGCACAGAATTAATGAATATTTTAGAAAGAATAGCATTAATTCCCTTATGATACAGTTTTACCTTTACCAAAACCCATGACAGTGTAAATTATCTTTAAGTCTGCAGATATAGATATGCAGATCTATCTGCAGATCATTTTTGTTTTCTGTTGCACCATTCACTCAAATGTCCAAAAAGTACCATTGGTTAAAGACTAAATATTCAAAATATAAAACAATAAACAGTGAGGAATCCTGATGTATGGAATGGAACAACTGTTTTACGTTATGGCAATATTCAAGGAAAAGGACATCTGACTTACATTTGTTGTTTTACAGATACATGCTAACACCAAAAGATGCAGAAAGATACCAGTCATTCAAGGGATCTCCTTCAAAGCTGCATGTAGTTGATCAGTTTATGTTAGAGGTAAGAAAACACGGCATTAAAACACACCAAGCACTATTTCTGGGACACCTCCTTCTAGATAAAACCATTTCAAGAAGCTGTTAGTTGGAACTTAAATTTACAGCCTTAGTCAGAACCATTATAAGAGGATTTATCTGATAAAGAGTTGAGACAGTAAAAATTATGAAGAGAACTTTACAGATCCATTTTTTTGCATCTCCAATTAATATCACAGAATCACAGAATCACAGAATTTCTAGGTTGGAAGAGACCTCAAGATCATCGAGTCCAACCTCTGACCTAACGTTAGCAGTCCCCACTAAACCATAAGTATGTCCTCTTCTTCCCCCAAAATAGGAGCTAATTTAATCTGAGCTAGATTTTCCAAATCTCTAAATGTAAAACTGTATATGTGTAGCTGTTCTTGTTCATGAGAAATGAGCACCGTTGACTTTAATAGTGTCTGGCCCTACCAGCATACAGTGTATTGTTGGATATGCATACATAAATCAGGCATAGACAAGCAGATTGATTTTATTTGTCAGAGTATGCCTATAGTCTTAAGGCCTAGAATAAAATTAATAAGTGGGCACAGAAATTAAGGAAATTATGTTGCAGATGAATTGCTCAATGGGTTTTGTTTCCTGTTCTGTTCACTTCTATGCAGATGTGTAAAATCCCCCACTTGGGCCAGAGGCTGGATCTCCTGCTTACCATACGTGAACTACCTATGAGCATGAGAGACTTGGAGCCTGTGAGTGACTGCTTTAAAGTGACTGCTTTTTCAAATGACTGCTTTATCATTTGTTTGTAATCAAAATCTACCAATTAGACATCAGGAGCCCAAGTGGCCTTGGTGCAGATTTCAAAGCTGTGTAGTTGGGATATATATTTTTTCACTTTAGCAAAATATTTCACAGTCCATAATGTAGATAATACATAGTGTAGGAATCCAAGAAGCCCAATGTATAAAATACAATTTAATGACGCTGTTCAAAAATGATAAGCAAAAAGATTAAAAAATAAAAATAAATAATCTTTATAGATCATGGCTTTGATAACAAAGGGATTGCAAGTAACATGGCAGTTAGAGACATGCTGCATTTGAAATACAATGCCACTATCTGAATGCTTTTGGGAATCTGAAACTTGGGGTGATGTAGTCACCTGCAGAAAGCAGAATGTAAGCAACACATAACAGAGATTGGATCAGCTAATACGACCCCTTTCCCTGGGTACTATGGGAAATTCAGTATTATTTATTTATTTATTTATTTATTTATTTATTTATTTTTAACATTAGCTAGCAGAATTGTTCTCATTTTATTGTGTTTTGTTAATGATAGACTGTTCCACAGTACTGGTTCAAAACAAAACAGTAAAAACAAAAAATAGATAGAGACATATGAAGGCTGTGATATGCAGGTATATACATGCATGTACATTTAATATCATCCTTTTTCTACTAATGGGTTGGTAAAAGATATTCACATTTTTATTTGGGGTTCCTAAACTTTCTTTTTTCTTTGGCCAGATAAGACAGAGGCAAATTTCACCATTAGAATTCAATTCTTTGTGTAGGGAGATTCATGCCTCAGCAGCTGAAAGAATTGGTCTAACGACATAGATACTTGAGTGAGTTTATTGCACCAGCATCTCATAGATATTTCTTATTTTCAGAAGATTGAAGGAGGATGTCTATCCTGAGGACTACTCACTCATTAAAGTGCAGTGTTGCAAACCAGACTTCAAGTCCCTCTCTGCCTTTTTCAGGATGACCTAGAGGATGGGGTGGGGTGAGGGTATGCAAATAAACAGTGTGCAAGTCTCATGGACTGGATCTTCCTGCTGCCTTACCAGTCAGGGTTTGTGTATGCTTTGATTCAGTTAAAAGGTTTGCAAGGTTTTGCTCTCATTCTACGTGGGAATGAAAACAAAATTTTAAAGTTCTGCAAGTCAGAGTTGTTCTCTTTTATTTGTCTGTGGCTAAAACCATAGTAACAGTGAATAAAACTCAGAATAGGAACAGATGGAGGACGCTAGGGAGATGAACAGATTCCTGACCCTGTCTGGTACCATGCTACGCCTTTGCAATCCTCCACTGAAACCAAATATTAGAATATTTGGAAGCTATTATATACTGGTTGCTTTGAAGGATATTTATTGTTCAATATCAAACAACTGATTCAACAACTGATTAAATGCCTCTTTTCTTACTTATACATACTAACATATTTATAATGTGTAGAATGCAACTAAAATTCTATGGTACAATCTTGTATTGTCTTTCAGCACCCTTTGGTCCCGTGCTATGCTCTGTAAGTTTTGACATGGGTTTTCAGTGCTCCCTCATGTTTCATCATTTCTCTACTTTTAAATTTGTGTGACAGCTGAAGGCAGGTGTGATGCTAGAAGAATATATGTTTTCTAATTTCAAAATGAATTTACCTCATGTGTCTATTGCTCTAGAAGGGAGGTGTCTTCCCTGGGAAAACAGAAATTGATACTGAGTTTGATTACAGGAAATTATTATTCTTCCTTCAGGGGAAACTGTACTGAGAATTTTGATAAGTCTTCAGCTGGTATAAGCAGAAGGGAGAGAGGTGAAGGATGGAGAATCTTGTACTGCGCTTCGGGCTATCTGCTTCCCCCGATGCCTGACATTTGGTGCAATCTGGTGCATTCAAACAGCAAAAGGCTTTTCCTTTAGATGCGTTTTAAGAGATGAGGTTGAATTTCTTGTAGCAGGGCAAGTTTGGCAGCCACGGAGGATCTGACCTCCATCTAAGGCAGGGTAACTGTGCCAACACCAGCTTTATCTTGGGAGAATTTAACTGCTCCTTCCTGAAGCCCCCCGGCTTGTTCCCCAAAGAAAGTTCAATAGGAAGATAACAGCTAAAGTGTGAATTCAGGTGGGACAATGAGGCTTGGCAAAGGACAGGTATAGCACCATTGTTTTACTTGCACATGTAATCTGAACTTAAAGAAGATTTGTTTCAGCTAATAAACCAGAAAATCCAAGCAAGTAAGCAGCTGCAATCCAGCCAGAAATTTGTTGCTGTCTTGGAGTACATTTTAGCCATTGGAAACCATTTAAATGAAAAGGCTGGAAAAGAGAAAGCTAAAGGATTTCGATTGTCATCTTTGACCAAAGTGAGTAAATATTTTTCTTTTTATTAAAATCATCATATTATAATGTATGTTGGCCATTAACATTAACTCAATTTTGCCCTGAGTGTGGAGAAAGGCAATCATTTTTAATGAGTAGCTAACATTTTAACATCTGCTCTTGGTTACACTAGAAACAAAATCTGGTTTAATAATGTATTCTTTAATGTGTAGTATAACAAGATGCATTTCCCCATACTAGACAGCAGCGCTGTCTAGATGGGGGCACTGTGGTGTTGAATGTGCTATGTTTCTAATGAGGTAGAACATCAAAATGCTGATGTCCCTGATAGTAAGATCCCCTGGCAAGAAGAGATGTCTGAGCTGCAGGCCCTGGCTAGATGCAAGTTTAGATAAAAGTGTGTTTTGCTGCATTGTGCAGAGCACTGTCGTATGGACCTGTTTCATTTCACTATGGTCACAGGCTGTAGCTCCAGCATTTCTTCTGCAGGGCAGCACTTTTATGGCACTGGAGTAATTCCTTCACGGTGCTTCATTTTACTCTAAAGCAAGAGCCTTTTGCTACAAGTGCTACCGTGCAATGTCAAGGTCAAGTTTCAAAAGCAAAGTATAAATAAATGAACAATTACAAAGGGAGGAAACTTTGCCTGCAATGGTTTAATGATTTTAACACCTCCTTGTACTCCCCATCAGTGCTCTGCATGGAATGGATGGGTGAAAAGGTTGGCTTTTGTAATCTTTTGCCTTTACTGATAGAGATATGCTCTATAAACAAAAAAACAAACAAAAAACCACCACCAACAAAACAAAACATCATCTACCTGTTAGTTCTTTATCAGTCTCGTCACTCACCTACCGCTTACATTACAGTAGGCTGAGCTTTCCATCAATTTTAAGGCAATGGCTTTCCTATTTTCACCATAATATGCCACTGGAAAATTCTGCCACTGAATACAGTTCCCACACCCCTGCCTCTACCTGACAGAGAGCATTATTTTTTACCCTAAAAACTAAGAAATAGATACAAATTTCCTAAGCTGCCTTGTAACTTTAACACTATTGTAAATAGAAGAAAATAGTTTTTTTTTTTTTTTTTTTTTTTTTTTTAAACGTATCTTTTCCATCTGGAGACTTTAATATATGAGTGAGTGATTTATAACTCTAGTGGCAATTCTGAGATACAACTTTTTTATTTTATTTTATTTTTATAGCGGTTGTAATACCACATCTATCATAATGAAAAATGCCAAGAAAATCATTTTCTGCCACAGAGCATCTTCCTAGATTTAATTAAGGAACTTTACTGTCTTCATGAACACAGCACACGGCTTTTAAATGGAAAGGAATAATGACTCTGTTTGGAGGTCCAAAATCAGATGCAATCAATTAGAATACCTTAAGTCAAAAAAGACCTCTGTGAATAGGAAGAGACAAAAAAGCAAGGAAGGTCAATGGATATGAAAGTGTAAAGCTGATCTTAATTGAGAATGTCTGAGAGATGGCAGTTTGAAATGGAGAGGTTTAATTTCATTGTGTTTTCTATTCTTGTCAAATTTACATGGGAGCTATCAAAATCCATGCTGTTTTTTTTTTTTTTTTTTTTTATATATATATATATATATATATTTTGCATAATAACTCAGTCTGTCAATCATTGCTGTATTCTACTTGCAGTTATCTCTGTTGCGGGGTAAGGAGAGGACATTCACCTTGCTTCACGCCCTTGTGGAACAGATCTTCTTACATGAGCCTGATTTGGCTAAATTTTCTCAGGAGCTGACAGAATTTGAAGCTGTTCCTGATGGTAAGTGGAGGGACAAAAACAAAAACAAAACAAAACAACAACAACAACAAAAAAACAGATAAAAAATGAAATCCCTCAACTTTTCTGGAAACCTCCATCTCAAATTATGAATGATATTATTAGCATGTTTTTCCATCTCTCTTCTTTTCCAGCTTCCATGAAGGGCCTAAGTGCTGAAGTTGATGGTATGTAAATGTGATTTCTGAATTCAGAGAAAGATTTTCATACTTTGTGCAGTCATTTGGAACAGGTTTTCATTGCACTTCTGTAGTTTGTAAAGAGGTGTAAAGGCTCAAAATATTGAGGTAAAGTGTTGCTATGGTGATATTTAACCTGCCATGTTACTGTGAAGAATTTTAAAAAAGAAATATTAAAGTGTGTCCAGGTGCTTTCAGAATATAAAAAAAATATACCGCCCATGGGAAATAGAGTTTATCTTAAAGTACAGATGTTAAGTGATACAAGAGCTCTGTCAAAGTTACAGCCGTAACAGAGTCTCTGGGAGCAGGCAATGCAGCAGGAGAAAACTTTTCACAGTTCAGTAGTGAAGTTCAAGAATTTCTTTGAACCAAACTAGTGTCCATCTCTAGAAAGGAGTCCAACATTAGTGAAGTCAATAGGAGAGAACAGAATAAAGTCACTCAAATGTAAGACAGACTTTGGAAGATATTCAAAACTTACCTTTGAACACTACTGTAAGTTGACCAGTCAATGGAACTTTTGAGAGCTGATAGAGAAGGTATGTAAGTGGATAAAAACTTGTGTTGTGTTGAAAATTTATAAAAATTTGTCTTTTGAAAATGTAGCATGGATGTTGACTATGTCACTACAGACTAATATATCCTATTTCAACCACTCATAACATATGTAAATGCCACTTGCTCTCAGCTTTTGGTTTGAAAAGCCCTTGCACCTATTTTGCTGGGCTCCGTGAGTCAGCCAGGCATGTAGCTTAACACCACTAAATAGTTTTTATTTTGTTCCAAGAATTTCCAATCAATTGTTTTAGGAAATATAAGTAACTGAATTTAAGAGTACAAGCAAATATACTTTTGTATTTATACATATATATATATTCTTCATATAAGTAAATATACTTTTATACTTATATATATAAAGTACATATATATATGTGTATAAGTAAATATACTTTAATACATATATACTTTGTTATATATATGTGTGTGTACCTATATATGTATATATATAAATCATTTATGTTCAATCCATTGTGTTTGTCAGGCACAATGTTGGTGTAAATTCCAAACAAAATATTTTAAAGCCAGATATGTAAAGTCATGCTTAAAGTGGTGGAACAACCTTGGCATCAGAAACTGTTGGGGGCTATCAAAGGACATGAATTATGAGACCCTGAGGAGACTGACTGGCCTCTTCCCTCCTGGATTCCTGATGCAGATTTCTTTTTAAGTACTGTTCTCCAGGGCAGAGAGGGAAAGTGGTGGGCCAAAAGCTACTGAACCAGCCTTTCCCACCATGTAGTCCAAGGCACATCCTGGGGCTCATGTGCTCAACTGAGCACAAGAGGAGAAAGAAACTGGACTGCAGCGTGGGTCAGTTCTTTTCCCCACATTTCATACAGACAGAACCCTCACAATAGCAGTCTGGTGTAGGGCATAGTGCCTACTGACAAGATTTCTTACTGTTACTAATAGGGGAATTTTTATTCTTTTATCTTTAATGGAACCCTGAATTTTCTACAGAAAGATGTAGTTTGGAAGAATGTTATTTTCATTGCTAATTCCAGTGCTAAAATCCAGGAAAGGTCAGATTTACAGCTGCAGCATAACCATACTATTGACCTCTTCATTATTCTGCAGTTGCTTGTGGTGTGATCATATGCTATTTCTTCCCCACAAGACCTATACATCTTTTAGGATTTCTCTTTGAAAACAGAAGGTTAGTATTGCTAGGTGATCATGTTATAGACCCATAATTTGCTTTTTTTCCATGTGTTCTAAATTAAATATTTGTACTCCTTTGAACACAACTGCATGCTAGTGAAATTGCTCATTTTCTTTATTTTGTTAGTTTTAAAAAAAGAATTGGAAAATGTTATTCAGTGCAGAAGGCTTATTAAACCCAAGACTATGAAGACAACACCCCAGGAGTTACAGTTCTGCAAGGAACTAAAGGTAACATAACCATAACCTTATTGTGGACTGCAGATAAAGGATGAGCAATCTATTCAGTTTTCACTGAATCCCACCCTAACAAGGGGGTCAGGAGCATCTGAGGAAAACCTTGTATTCTCCTCTGATAATATTTCATACCACAAGCTGCAGCATGGAAGGTCTTTTCAGAGGTTCTACTTCTCTTGCTTTTTCTTCACAGGCAAACTGGCTGGAGTGGATGAGGAACAGATAGTTCCATGGTCACCCACATTAAACACTTTGGAATAACAGCAGTTTTTTTTTTTTTTTTTTTTTTTTAGTTTGTAACAACTCCCTCTGCCCTCAGAAAACAGCACAGAGAAACATCATCCAAGAGCTTGAATAAGTTGTGATTATAGGTTGATCTAAGATGATTCTGTCCATGTTAATGGCACAACAGGATGGGTTAGAGGATGCTATGAGAAGTGGCTGAGCCCCTATAGGGAGGCCAGTATGCTTCTTGAATAAATACTAGGTTGTCTTAAATGCATACATTGCAAAGGACCATGATCAAGAAATTTTGTTTTAAAAAATAAGGCTTTGCTTTTGACAAATGTGAGTGGAAGTTAGGACCTTATGATGCTTATCCAGTTCTGTTAATTTTAATAGATTTGGGTAGTAACATTAGATGATATTTTAATAAGTTATCTAACTTTTTTTCTTTGATGCCTTAATACTTGCAAGGAAATGTGTGTGTTTGATGTGTACTTATCTTTTGTGAAATGTGAAATTTTTGTGACATGAAAATTTTGACTTGAATTCTCTTGTTTTCACTACTGTTTAATATCTGCTGTAATACTATGCTCCTATATCAAATTAAGAAGTTTTTTATTACAGGATTTAATTCAGAAATATGAAGAGGATCTATCCCAGCTGTCAAAAAGATGTGATGAAATGAAGAAGCTTTATAGCAATGTACTGGTATGTGTTGTATTAAAGTGCAATGAAAATAGATCTACATTTCTTAAGGAAAAAAAAAAGAAAGATGCAAGAAGTTCCCATGCTTCTACATGCTTTATAGTTATCCTGTCCACAGGAACTGGAAAAAAAAAAAGTATCA